>NC_057797.1:349728324-350096431 GCF_018294505.1 Triticum aestivum | reverse complement strand
AAAAACAGAAATAGTTTCAATTTTAGATGGCTTATATCTTTTAGTGTGTTTATCCAAATTGAGCGATTCTTTTTGCATTAGATTAAAAAATTCTTGAAGTTTATGTTTGTGTCTTTAGTTATCAAGTTTGAGTAGTTTAAATTTTGAGTTTGATGAAATTTGTTCAAATCACTAATTTGGCCGTATCTTGAGTTTTATAAAATATTTTTGATTGATTCTTTTTGCTACGGTTTTGTTATTGTTTTGTCTATCCAGAGTCATATAGTGATTTATTTTTAGTTGATTTTAAATTAAGTTTTTAGCAAAACAGTACTGTTTTAGTTATAGTTTTGTTTTAGTCCTATAATTAGTGTTTTTAGTTATTTTTAGTTAATTCTTTTTGTAAATTTTTACATGTTGTTATATGTTTATGTTAGACTGCAGTAGATAAATTTTTGTAGTTATTTACTAGTGTTTAGCTACTATTTTAGTATTTGTTTGTTTAGTTCATAGTGATAGTTGATAAAAGTAGTTCCATTAGTTTCAAAAGTAACTCTTTTTGCCACTTCATTATATGTTGTCATTGATTCTGTTATTTAGGAGTAAATTAGTTGATAGTTATTTTAATATTGTTTACTTTTGTCTTTTGCTAGTTGTTATAGTTGTTCTGGTGTTAACTAGTCAGTTACAATAGTGTTCATACTAGTTCCTTTTGCTAGTAAATGCTTTAGTAAATTTTTTGGTGTTGTTTTATTAGAATTTTATTTTCTTTACTGTAGAAAAGTTATTAGAGTAATTTAGTGATGTTATGTAAGATTTGTGTGAATTTGGTCTCCACTAGTTTTCCTTGAAGTTTTCTTTCGAAGTTTTCCTTTGGTTTTTATTTGGTTTTCTTCTTGCCTTTTGATTGTTATTTTGAGTGCTGGTATTGTTTGCTAGGACGATTGCTTATATGATTACCATGTTTGACTATATAGATTTACATCGGAGTGACGAATAGTTTTATCAAGTTTCCGATAGTGTTTATATCTTCATCAACATACCAGGAAAGTTCACTTTGACCATGTTTTTCATACCTATATTTTTATTGCATTTAGTGTCATCCTTGCAATAACTTCTCCAGTAGTCATATTGATTCTTGTAGTTGAGTAGAATGCATGAGGTAGGAACCCACCTCCCTGTTACCAAGCCCAGGACGTATATAGTTTTAATGCTACGCTGTAGTAGACGGGGTTTGGTATGAGTGCTCGGGAGTGGTGTGAGAATGAAGGACTTTACGTCAAAGATGACAACTTCATGATGGCATCTGCAAGGACTGCATCTTCAGGACTCCTCAAGATTTCGAGACTCGAGACAAGAATTCAATACACACTACTGGGTGAAGGACGGTTGACGGGCACCCTGGAGAAACCAGTGGTTGGCCGGGATGCATGGAGAAGCGCCATGACATCTTGCGGAAAGCTTCACCCAGACTCGAAGAGACGGAAGAATACTTCATGCCCGGAAGCTTACCTGTGCAACCGCAAGTCACTATGGGCTCTGGCTTGGTTGACCTTAGTTGTGACTCTGGCTGGGACGGTGCTAGCAAATGTAGAACTACGGTAGGATTGGATGAGCACCGGACAGTGGTCAGAGGAACTCTTCGGAAGACCATGTTTCGGTCATCTTGTTCTCAAACACCCTGAAGTGCGAGAATGTAAAGAGAGGGATCGAATCTTGCGGGTAAAGTGTACAAACCTCTGTAGAGGGTTAAAAGCTAATCGATTAGCCGTGTCCCCGGTTACGGACAATTTGAGCCTCTGGACTTGGATCTATCTCAGAACTCTCAACATCGGACTGATAATTTAATTGTGGGCAACTTATGATGATTTGGGTTATGAGACATCGGTTGGCGGAACCATGTCATGACAGAAGACTCTGTAGTACAGACTCCTGATATTCCTTTGTTGTAGGGAAAATAAAACCAGCTTTTACGCAAAAACATCAGACACAAAGCCACAAAGCCATATTGCATATAGAATAGTTTTATCATCTGCTTTCCTCATATTGTGATCTTGCCGGTACATTCAATGTACTGACCTACACGGCTGCAACGTCTCATGTTGCAGATATGTTCCTTCCGACGAGTAAGCGTATGATACAGGGTTACGGTCTACACTCAACCTGCCAATGGCGTTGATGGGATTCCACACCCGATTATTTGTTTCCGCTGAGACTTATGAGGTATATATATCAGTTTTACGTTATTTATACATGTGATTGCACTTTGATATATACATTGATGTACTGTGTGTGCCAGCATACCGATCCAGGGATGGCAAAGATATGCAGAGACTTGACCGTCTGAGGTCGGGTCGCTACAGATATGGTATCAGAGCACATGTTGACTGTAGGACGTGACCCTAGAAATCGGAAAGCCCCTAGGACAGGAAATCTCTAAAACTTTATTTTCAAAAGAATCCATTACTTCTCATCTTTTCTGATTTTATCAAATATCCTCTCTTACCTCAAATAATTAGAATATACCCCCACACGTAGGATCAACAGAATCCGCTCCAAGAAGGACAAGATATCGGACAACCGATGACCATTTCAGAGAAAACATGATTTGACCATGCATTAGAAGAGTTGAAGCTACACCAGTTGAAGACTCCAACGACTTGAAGAATCAGAAGAATTATTCGACCGTTAGAGGACCAAACCCTGTTATACACTTACGTTAGATGCGACGATTTTTGAGCTATCGTTTGTTTGATGTTTTTCCGACAGCCACAAAATAAAACTCGTTTCTTCAAATCTATTGTTTGTATTGTGTATATTCCTCCCCACCCCTCTCTTATCTCACCCTAAAACCCTTGGACCCAGTAGATGATGAATGAAGTTGGACTGGTATTCTCTGGACCGAAAACCCAGCCGGAAGCAGAGCTATGGATTCAGAACATGGAGAATCACTTTGGGAGCAATTTGGTTGCAAGGAAGAATGAAGTATCGTACGCTCTTCAGTACTTTGAAGGAAGTGCTGCAACATGGTGGCAGATACATCAAGCTATACAGGGATGGAATGGAGCAAGGACTTGGGAAGAATTCAAGAAGACTCTGACAAGATCCCGTCTTATCCGGAAGCACCATGATATCCCAAGAAATAAACCTTGTGCCTGCAAGATTTGCGGAGAAATAGGACACACCCAGGAGGAACACAAGGATGGATGCCCTCATTGTGAGGAGAAACACCCAGCTGAGGAATGCCCAACTAGTCAGGTGACTTGTTTCTTGTGTGAAGGAACCACCCACTACCCAGCTCAGTGTTACATTTACCCCATGGTGCAACAAACTATTCGGAAGCAGGAACAAGGAATGAAAGAAGCCCTCCGAGAAGTTATGAAAGACCATGTGATTAAGGAAAGTGTTGAAGACCTTGATGGAGAAATCCTCAATAGATTTTACTCCAATGATGTTATTCATGTGGAGAAGGAGGACATTTTTTACAGTATTGCACCAAGGAAAGAAAAGAGTATCTAGGATACTTCCCGACAGAAGCAGTGGAGTTTGATCCACATGGAATAGAACATTCGATCAGAACGAAGAAAACCGGGAAGAGAAAACAAAGACACCCTCAGAACAACCCAATTTCTACAAAGAGGGACAAGAGTCATATTACCTGTCTTGAATGTAAGGACGTCGGGCATTATGCCAATGTTTGTCTCGAAAGGAAGCAAGGAACTCAAGGAGCAGGCACCATCACCAAGAAGCGTCAATACATGCCGGAAGTTATTTGTTTTTGTTGCAAGGAAGCAGGACATTTTGCTAGGGATTGTTCAAATCATGAGAAAGCTGGAGCTGGGTAGTGGAGATGTTGATATCAGTAATAAGGGTAGTATGGAAAACACTTTTTCATGAGAATGCGGGGTTGAGTTATGTAATAGATTACTCAGAGATTGTAATAATTCATGACTCAATAAAGTTTGATATGTCATATGCTGAAAGGCTTTAAAGAGTTGTTATGTTTTATCTTGGAAATTAAGATTCTGGGTGAACATGGAAGAAGATGAGTTGTGATGCATAAACTGGATGTTGGAAATTGAGTTTGAAGTTTTGTTTGGATGATATGAATGTGTACCCAAGGAGATAGGTACCTTATTCTGAGCACCATTTTTGTTTTACAACTGCAGATGACGACCCTTTATGAGTCTTTCCTCAAGGGACCGGAGACGATCATGACCCTGACAAGTGATCATGATTACCCAAAAATCCTGAAGGACATGATGAAGCATATTCACCTTGAAGGAGATGCAGACTACAAAGGCTATACCTTCATGCAAAAGGGAGTGGAACTTTGGTATGTGGAGGTACCTCCACCGTATGAAAGGAGTTTTCCCAAAGATGATGGGTCAGTACTTTTTCATCTCACATGTACCACAAGCAACTTTCTTCGACGCTGTTCGTGAAGCAGCCATGGAAGCCATACGCCAGACTGGAGATATACTTGAAGCAAGACTACATTATACTCAGGAATACCTAAGCGAAGTGCATGCAGAGATGATGGAGATGAAGCTCAAGGCCACCATGATGAAAAAGAAGATTGAAGATTTCAAGGAGCATGTCGCCCAATTCCAGTGGGATTGAAGGATCCTCAAGGAGGAAAAATGAATAAAGTGGGAAGTAATGCTTGACCATACCAAACCATGTGGATGGAGGCATTTGTAATAAAGTATTTCTTTGGAATTTGGATTTATGAAAAATGGTTAAGGAGGTAATAAAAGATTTGATATGAAAATAATATGATTTATGGATGAACTAGTGCATTTCATTTAAGTGTGGTAGTACTTCGTAAAGCCACAGAATCAATGAAAAAAGGCGTTATTCATGACGGTCCATAGAAAGGAGCCGGACGAAATAAGTTGGAGTTTGATTATGATGGTTACCCCAAGAGTATGACAAAATGAAGTACTATTGGATTTAAAGGAGGTTTAATGTTGGAATATGGAACAATTGTGACTCCATGGATGAGTTAACACTATGCAAGCGCTGAAGTGGACCCATAACCCACAGGCCCATGATTTGACAAAGGCACAAGCACAATCTTGTTGAAGGAAGAATTCTGGAAGAAGCTGTAAATTGATCAGCAGACGTTACATAGGATGTTACGTAAACCCCGAGATTGTGAAGAACGATAGATGTTTTGTTCAGCTTGCAGAATCAATGGATTTACCCGAACCTAGTTCGAGGACAAGAGAAATTTCTGCAAAGCTTGTGAGGATGCCCGACTGTTAGAAATACGAGATTTGCTAAACCTTATACAGGGTAATGATCTGGGTGCGGAATGAATTGATCACCATACCGACTTACTCTTATCATTCACTCTTGATATTTGGAATGGTAAATCTGAGAGACTTACCCTTAGCAAAGTGACGACGCTCATTGAAGCCTTGCTTAAGCCTTAGAATGGTATGATGATAAACCCATGTATATGGCAGATGTTGCCAATCGTAGGATATATGGTGAGATTCAACCAAACCCATTTTTTTTTGCAGGAGAAACCATACATGGTTGACCACCATGAGAATTTCGATAGTTATTTAGTATTGGCGACAAACCAGTCAGCTAAGAAGACCCAGACTCGGAAGAACGTCACTAGGATGAAAGGACACGTGTTTGAGGAAAAGGTTATGCCCCGACCGGAAGAGCACCCGTGAAAGAGCTATTCCGGAGTATATGAGAACACCGACACCAGCAACACAAAAGGAAGGAGTACATAAGTTTCTGTCAGAAACATAACCCTGCTTTTAAGTATGGTAGCACCCCAGACCTCTCCGGACAATGGATTTATTGGAAGACCCCCAAACCCTAACCTTTTCATGCTAGCCTCTTCGAATCTCGAGGACGAGATTCATTTTAAGTGTGGTAGGTTTGTAACATCCCAAAATTCTAAATTTTGGAATGTTATATTAAATAAATAATTCTGATTTGTTTGTTTGATTGTTGAGTGATTGATTGTGTGAAATTGAGTGGAATTTGAAACTTTTTGAAAGTTTAATGAGAGGGAATGAAATGACTTTCCCAGGCTTTCTTTTTGACTTTTGATATCTGAGGATTCAAATTCATTTCATCATCATAACAAGAGTGAAGATGACATGACTTCTTCCATTTGAAATGAAACGGGTTTTTGAAAAAAAGAATATTTGAATTCCATCTGAAAATATTTCAAATTCATAAACTTTATGCAACTCAATTATTTTCATGAGGGAAGTATGAAGAAAGGTTGAACATGGTTTGAATTTTTTTTAATTCAAAACCATTTGGAGTTATTTGGTTTATTTCGAATTATTTTTCTCCAAAATTAAACTGTATGGAAAATAGGATAAAATGATTATCTACATTATAAAAATGGAGAAAATTTAGTTTGAAATAATTTTGGTATCTTAATGTAATTTTATTTGAATTTTAATTGCATCAGTAGCACTTTTTGATTGATTAGAATTTATGTGAATTTTATTTCACCATGTAAAAATGTTCATGTTGTAGGATTTATTCTTCCGGTCATTTTGATATATATATGTCGTATATAAAAATACTATAGTTTTCTCTATATTTAGTTTTCTCTCTCTGTGATTTTCAAAAAAAAGGGAAAAGAAACCCCCGAGCTGGCCAGGCCAACCGGCCCAGCTAGCCACCCCACACGGCCCAGCCAGCCACCCGACGCGGCCTAGCAGCGAGCCGAGCCGCAGCCCAGCCGCATGCACGCCCGGAGCCCCTTCGCCTCGGTCACCCGCTCTCTCCTCGCTCGCCCTGTGCCGCTGACCATTGGGTCCCACTGCCCGATCGCCCCGCCCGTGTCTTCTTCTTCCTCCCCACGCCAGAATCACCGCCGCCGCTGCCGTATCCCGGAGATCGCGGGATCCTCCCCAGATTCGCCCCTGCTCCAAGTCTCTTCCCCCTATATATACTCCTTCCCTCGAACGGTTCCCATCCTTTCCCCTCGCCAAAACCCTTTGCCTCGACCGTAATCTCTCGCCGGAGCCGAGCACCGCCGGCGCACCATTGATGCCCTAGAGCCCGCCCCCGACCTCCCCGAGACTTGCCTCCACCACCGTCGTGATCCCCTCCATCGACTACACCTTCCCAACAACTCGCCCGAGCTCCTGCGCCCTTGGAACGCCACCGCCGCCGACCAACCGAACGTCACCGCCGCCCCGAGCTCGCCGCCGTCCTCCTCCGTCGTCCCCGAGTGCACCGGCGACCATCTTTGGAATTTCCTTCGACCGCTGCATCCCCTTGTCTCCTCCACTGACCCCGCCGACGACCGAGTCGACGCCTCCGATGACGTCCGAGTCGCATCGCCGACGACCACCCCACTGTAAGCCGGGCAACTCCCCACCTCCGTTCGATCTTATTTCAACGCTCTAGATTAGATCTATTGAATAGTTAGGTTTTTTTATATAGATCGGTTTAGTACGGTTTATTATCTGTTTAGATCGAACCGTCTCGCCGGTTTCCTTTTATTAAACACGCATGCACAGTTTTGTTAGGTTACGGCCCAGCGTTGTCTAGTTCTGAACGCCGACTGCTTAGGCCCAGTAGCGCAGCCGACGCGTAGTACCTGCCAGTTTGTTTTTTTTGTTTTTTTTTGTTTCTGTTTTAAAAACAGAAATAGTTTCAATTTTAGATGGCTTATATCTTTTAGTGTGTTTATCCAAATTGAGCGATTCTTTTTGCATTAGATTCAAAAATTCTTGAATTTTCTGTTTGTGTCTTTAGTAATCAAGTTTGAGTAGTTTAAATTTTGAGTTTGATGAAATTTGTTCAAATCACTAATTTGGCCGTATCTTGAGTTTTATAAAATATTTTTGATTGATTCTTTTTGCTACAGTTTTGTTATTGTTTTGTCTATCCAGTGTCATATAGTTATTTATTTTTAGTTCATTTTAAATTATGTTTTTAGCAAAACAGTACTGTTTTAGTTATAGTTTTGTTTTAGTCCTATAATTAGTGTTTTTAATTATTTTTAGTTAATTCTTTTTGTAAATTTTTACATGTTGTCATATGTTTATGTTAGACTGCAGTAGATAAGTTTTTGTACTTATTTACTAGTGTTTAGCTACTATTTTAGTATTTGTTTGTTTAGTTCATAGTGATAGTTGATAAAAGTAGTTCCATTAGTTTCAAAAGTAACTCTTTTTGCCACTTCATTATGTGTTGTCATTGATTCTGTTATTTAGGAGTAAATTAGTTTGATAATTATTTTAATATTGTTTACTTTTGTCTTTTGCTAGTTGTTATAGTTGTTCTGGTGTTAACTAGTCAGTTACAATAGTGTTCATACTAGTTCCTTTTGCTAGTAAATGCTTTAGTAAATTTTTTGTTGTTGTTTTATTAGAATTTTATATTCTTTACTGTAGAAAAGTTATTAGAGTAATTTAGTGATGTTATGTAAGATTTGTGTGAATTTGGTCTCCACTAGTTTTCCTTGAAGTTTTCTTTTGAAGTTTTCCTTTGGTTTTTATTTGGTTTTCTTCTTGCCTTTTGATTGTTATTTTGAGTGCTAGTATTGTTTGCTAGGACGATTGCTTATATGATTACCATGTTTGACTATATAGATTTACATCGGGGTGACGAATAGTTTTATCAAGTTTCCGATAGCGTTTATATCTTCATCAACAAACCAGGCAAGTTCACTTTGACCATGTTTTTCATACCTATATTTTTTATTGCATTTAGTGTCATCCTTGCAACAACTTCTCTAGTAGTCATATTGATTCTTGCAGTTGAGTAGAATGCATAAGGTAGGAACCAACCTCCCTGTTACCAAGCCCGGGACGTATATAGTTTTAATGCTACGCTATAGTAGACGGGGTTTGGTATGAGTGCTCGGGGGTGGTGTGAGAATGAAGGACTTTACGTCAAAGACGACAACTTCATGATGGCATCTGCAAGGACTGCATCTTCAGGACTCCTCAAGATTTCGAGACTCGAGACAAGAATTCAATACACACTACTGGGTGAAGGACGGTTGACGGGCACCCTGGAGAAACCAGTGGTTGGTCGGGATGCATGGAGAAGCGCCATGACATCTTGCAGAAAGCTTCACCCAGACTCAAAGAGACGGAAGAATACTTCATGCTCGGAAGCTTACCTGTGCAACCGCAAGTCACTATGGGCTCTGGCTTGGTTGACCTTAGTTGTGACGCTGGCTGGGATGGTGCTAGCAGATGTAGAACTACGATAGGATTGGATGAGCACCGGACTGTGGTCAGACGAACTCTTCGGAAGACCATGTTTCGGTCATCTTGTTCTCAAACACCATGAAGTGCGAGAATGTAAAGAGAGGGATCGAATCTGGCGGGTAAAGTGTACAAACCTCTACAGAGGGTTAAAACCTAGTCGATTAGCCGTGTCCCCGGTTACGGACAATTTGAGCCTCTAGACTTGGATCTATCTCGGAACTCTCAACACCGGACTGATAGTTTAATTGTGGGCCACTTATGATGATTTGGGCTATGAGACATCGGTTGGCGGAACCATGTCATGACAGAAAACTCCGTAGTATAGACTCCTAATATTCCTTTGTTGTAGGGAAAATAAAACCAGCTTTTACACAATAACATCAGACACAGAGCCACAAAGCCATATTGCATATAGAATAGTTTTATCATCTGCTTTCCTCATATTGTGCTCTTGCTGGTACATTCAATGTACTAACCTACACGGCTGCAACGTCTCATGTTGCAGATATGTTCCTTCCGACGAGTAAGAGTATGATACAGGGTTACGGTCTACACTCAACCTGCCGATGGCGTTGATGGGACTCCACACCCGATTATTTGTTTCCGCTGAGACTTATGAGGTATATATATCAGTTTTATGTTATTTATACATGTGTTTGGACTTTGATACATACATTGATGTACTGTGTGTGCTAGCATACCGATCCAGGGATGGCAGAGATACACAGAGACTTGACCGTCTGAGGTCGGGTCGCTACAATAGCCCCCGAACCAGGCTTCAATGACATCAAGTCCGGCACGCAGTATTGTCTTCGGCATTGCAGGGCGGGTTCTTCTCCAAATTGTGAATGTTTGTTAAGTAGTGTCCGGCCTCATAAATGTTGGACTTCTTGGCTTCTGCGCACAATAAGGGCTATCTTCCACGCGTCGAATGAATACGAGGAGTCAGGGCGTTTTTACATTCGCCCCCTAACCAGATAAATAAATTGTCTATTAAAGGGATGGGGATTCTTAGATCCAATCCATACCATCCTCCCACAACGAGAATCCATCGCAACGCGCTTCTGAAAAATCCACTCCAACATGGCCGACCACCGCAGCGCCTCCTCTCGCCCCCGTAGCCCTAAGCCCGGTGATTGGGAGAGGTGTTCTGTCCCACACAGTCGATTAGTCGAACTACAAACTCAAGGATTTCTCCCTCCAGCGTATATGGTTCCCGTCCGAGCCGGGCTCGCCACCTACAGCGGCAGGGAGCAAGCGGAGAGCTTCCCCAGCCCCTCTACGGGGGAGCGGGTGTGCCTTGTTCCTTACTTATTAAGGGGACTCAGATTTCCAATTCATCCGTTCCTTCGGGGGCTCCTGGAGTTTTACGGCCTCCAACTGCATAATTTCACCCCTGCTTCCATATCACTCATCGCCGACTATGTTGCCCTTTGCGAGTTATTCCTGGGCTGCGAGGCTCATTTTGAGCTGTGGAAAAGGTTATTTTGCATCATCCCCCGCACACAGAAGGGGTCACTTTATCAAGTGGGCGGAGCCGAAATATGGCGCATCGCCGAAACCGGATACCTGTCCGGTACTCCGAAGAAGACGTCCGGAGACTGGCCTTCGGAATGGTTTTATATGGAGGACGTCCCCCTTTCGGACCCTGTTCGGCGGGGTCTTCCTGAGTTCAACAATGCTCCTCTGAAGAAACGCCGAAGCTGGCGCCCACGGAGCCCCCAGGAGGAAGACAACGGAGAAGTCATTTATCTGATGAACCGGATTAAAGTGCTGGCTCAATTAGGATTGACAGTAATCGAGGTTATGTCAATATGCATAATGCGGGGAGTGCAGCCACTTCAATATCGAGGGCACCCCCTATGGTGTTTTAACGGGGAAGATGATGCCACCTGTTGCGGGCGTAAGGGACCGGACTCCGCTGCTGCCTTAGCAAAAATTATGTCCGAGTTGTTCAAGGGAGAGGAAGAGGAGTTTATCCGCATCAAGCCATGGGATGGCTTCTCCATGTACAACCCTCCAAGTTGGGTGAGTTATATCTCCTTACTCCCATTCTTCCCGCATTATTTGTCGTAGGTACTCACCTTGCCATTTTACGGCAGTAACTGCGAAAAGCTGTAAGGGAGGTCAACAGCCCATGTCCACAACTAGAGGACCCTGACCGGGCCCTTGGTCCCGGACTCGAGGAAGATCTGGACATATTTGTGGAGCTGATAGACAGGCAGTTCAATCAATTGAGCTGTGATGACGCCATGGTGGCCATTACGGCCGACTATCCCAGACTGCTCCCTGCATCGCATGTAAGAAAAACCAAAATCCCAACTCCAAAAACTAGGATCCTCTTTTAGACACTTCACCTACCATATACATATGGTGTTTTACAGGGAAGGAATTCGGAACGCCGTGCCGAACCCGCAGCAACTTGCCAACAAGAGGCACCGAGGTCGGGTAGGCCGAAAAGGAAGGCGGTCAGGACGGAGACGCCGGCGCAGAGGTATGAAAAAAAAACCCGCTCCGTGGTTGTCGTCTTTCTCAAAATGTAATGGCGTACATGTTTCTTTAATAGAAAAAACGCTCGCCGGAATATGTCCGGAGAGGCTGCCGATCATGCTTCCTCCTGTCGGGCTCCAGGGCCGGACATAGAGGCGGAAGTCGACATGGGGCGGACGCCAGATACTCCTCCTATAGAGGATGCAGATAGACTGTCCGCTACAAATTCAGAAGTGGAGAGTGCCCTGAATCCTAGGCGTCGTCGGGCCGTACTCCGTGACGCTTGCTTCTCACCAGAGGCATTTGATGCCTTCAATTCTGGAGACGCGTACCTTTGTGCCGCTCAAAATGGTCTAGCCAGAGCCACGGACCAGTATGTAAGGGATGTACGGGTAAGCAAATCTGACGATTATATGTATCAGTAGCCCCTGAGACTTGAAACAGTTGACGCAACTGATTTAAGGATCATTATTTGTGCAGGTTCTTACGGAGAAGAATTCCCAACTGTCTCAAGAGCTGGACGAGTGCAAGGCCTAGCTGGAAGCCGCTATTGCCGCATTGAAGGAGTCAAAAAGGGTCCCCTGGTAACTCTTTTGTCTATTGCAAAGAATATCAGTACTAGGTAGTATGCGGCGTATATGCACACATAACAATAGATGTTGCAGGTGGCCCCGGAGTGAATCCGGAGGCCGTGGAGGCGGATACGGCACGTGATGATCGACAGCGAAATGCTAGCGAGCGTGTGCTGACGCGAGTCAGGCAGGAGAAAAATGATCTCCAAGATGCCAATATCTGGCTGGGTGTGGAACTGAAGGATGTCCGGGCCCAGCTTGCAGACTCCGTGAAGGAGAATAAACGGCTTCAGCACGGCATTTTAAGTAAGTTCTTGAACGAACTTTTTAAAGGAGTTCGGCGAAGAAGCCTGCTAACAACATTATGTCTGCAGGTATGTTGACGGGTCGTCCCGCGGAGGAGATGCCCGGGTCCTCAGGTGATCTTCTGCCAGAGCTCTCACAACTGCATGAACAAGTTCGGTAGGTGATGCAGAGTATTGCCCAAGCCTTGTGGCTATCCGCGTCCCCGCCAGGAGGCATGGGGGAGCTTATAGAGAAGCTTAAGGGAGCCCGGCGGCGCTTCCGATTATGGAAGATATCAGCCTGCCGACAAGGTGCACGGGAAGCCTGGGCTATAGTGAAGACACGATATACCACATGGCCAAGGTCGGACCTGTCGGGCCCGATGGGAAAGAGATCCCCGTCAGTTTAGTGTATGATCATGTAGAATTAGCGGCAAAGTATTCCCAACAGGATTGTAGGCTAGACAGCCTATTGGATGGTATAGAAGAAGAATTTAATCAGTCTTAGTAACTGTGTTTCTTCAAGTGACATATGTAATGTCCCTTGCCAGATTGTAAATCATTTGTCATGGCCGACCTTTTCGCTTCGACCTCTGGACCCGATAGTCCGGAGTGTATCTGAATACCCACTCGGTTATAAAACCCGAGGTATGCATGGAAACCAGGCGTAGGGGTCATAAGTGCTTGAACAGACAAGTACCCAACTAGCTATGTTTGTGTTGGTTAGCACAAAATATCCAATGCTCAAATAAATGAGATGCATGATATAGAAACATGTCATCCATCATGATAGGTTTGTTGTTATGTATAGCATAATGGAGACTCAAAGGATGTAATGCATCACTCGCAACATGTAGGTCATTGTTATTCATGGAATGCATACGGTGCAAGTAATTATGAGAATCATGCAAAGTATGGAATGCATCAAAATCTCCTAATATGTATGAGGAAACTATGGGGGTCTCCTCATGATCATTAATGGAAACATCACACGGAGAATATTGACAACATCCAAAACAAAGCATATTGGGTTCTATGTGATCATGGCATGGCATAGTAGATGAATTGCGCAAATCATGTAAAGGAAGCATGGCAATATCATCACATGAAAAACAAAAGCCAATGACCATTATTTTGTCATCTATGCCATAAGTGCAAATGGGATGTATTCTAATGGGGCATGCATAGTCACTATGTTGAGATTGAAATGATGCAATATGGGATATTTCACTCATAGCATATGACAAGTTCAAAGGATTACCAAACATGATGTGACCAATAGAATTTGCACATGATATCCTATGGAGCATAACATCACCACTAGGAAACTCAACATGCTCGTCATCATATTCATCATAAATAGGTAAGTCGTCACATGAAGAAGTCGCACTAGCATGAAGCATGGAAATAGGTGTGTCAACATCATGCAAGCAATCATTGGTGAGATAGTCCACTAGTGGGACAAGAGAAGCACCATCGCCTATGTTACCTTTGGAGCATCGCTCATGTGTTGTAGGTGAGGTGTCGAAGAGCAAGTTGTGGTCATCTTCATCTTGATGGAACCATGTGGGGGTGCATCTTCTTCCATCATGGCCATCGTTGTCTCCATTGGAGGCATGGACTCGTCGAGGATAGGCGTGTCATCATGTAGGAGAGCTAGCACCAAAGAAGAAAACACACTAGGAGTAGAGGTTAAGTCGTTAGAAATCAAAGTGGCCTCACATGCCTTGTCAACTACCTCACTCACTAAGTGTTGTGGCTCACTCACTCCCTCTCGGATGCTCTCACTCATATGGTTGGTGGAGTCACTCAAATGGCTCTTGCTACGTCTTGAGCTTGCGTTGGTTTTCCCCAAAGAGGAAGGGATGATGCAACAGAGTAGCGGAAGTATTTCCCTCAGGTTTTGAGAACCAAGGTATCAATCCAGTAGGAGGCCACACTCAAGTCCCTCGTACCTGCACAAAGCGATAGCTACTCGCAACCAACGCGATTAGGGGTTGTCAATCCCTTCACGGTCACTTACGAGAGTGAGATTTGATAGATATAATATTTTTGGTATTTTTGGTATAAAGATGCAAAGTAAAAAGTAAAGGTAAAGTAAAAAGCAAAGCAAGATTAAAGTGATGGAGATTGATATGATGAGAATAGACCCGGGGGCCATAGCTTTCACTAGTGGCTTCTCTCAAGAGCATAAGTATTCTACGGTGGGTGAATAAATTACTGTTGAGCAATTGACAGAATTGAGCATAGTTATGAGAATATCTAGGCATGATCATGTATATAGGCATCACGTCCGTGACAAGTAGACCGAAACGATTCTGCATCTACTACTATTACTCCACTCATCGACCGCTATCTAGCATGCATCTAGAGTATTAAGTAAAAATCAGAGTAACGCCTTAAGCAAGATGACATGATGTAGAGAGATAAATTCATGCAATATGAAATAAACCCCATCTTGTTATCCTCGATGGCAATGATGCAATACGTGCCTTGATGCCCCTTCTATCACTGGGAAAGGACACCGCAAGATCGAACCCAAAGCTAAGCACTTCTCCCATGGCAAGAACTACCAATCTAGTTAGCCAAACCAAATGGATAATTCGAAGAGACTTGCAAAGATAACCAATCATACATAAAAGAATTCAGAGAAGATTCAAATATTATTCATAGATAGACTTGATCATAAACCCACAATTCATCGATCTCAACAAACACATCGCAAAAAGAAGATTACATCGAATAGATCTCCACAAGAGAGGGGGAGAACTTTGTATTGAGATTCAAAGAGAGAGAAGAAGCCATCTAGCTACTAACTATGGACCCGAAGGTCTGAGGTAAACTACTCACACTTCATCGGAGGGGCTAGGATGATGTAGAAGCCCTCCGTGATGACGGACCTCTCCGGCGGAGCTCCAGAACATGCCCCAAGATGGGATCTCGAGGATACAGAAAGTTGCGGCGGTGGAATTAGGTTTTTGGCTCCCATTCTGATTGTTTAGGGGTACGTATGTATATATAGGAGGAAGGAGTACATCGGTGGAGCACCGAGGGGCCCACGAGGCAGTGGGCGCGCCCTAGGGGGGGCGCCCCCCACCCTCGTGACCTTCTCTTTCACTCCTTGGAGTAGGGTCCAACTCTCCTGGATCACGTTCAGTGAGAAAATCATGTTCCCGAAGATTTTATTCCGTTTGGACTCTGTTTGATATTCCGTTTCTTCGAAACACTGAAATAGGCAAAAAAACAGCAATTCTGGGTTGGGCCTCCGGTTAATAGGTTAATACAAAAAATAATATAAAAGTGGAAAATAAATCCCAATATAGTCCAAAATAGTAGATAATATAGCATGGAGCAATCAAAAATTATAGATACGTTGGAGACGTATCAGGCATCCCCAAGCTTAATTCCTGCTCGTCCTCGAGTAGGTAAATGATAAAAAGAGAATTTTTGATGCGGAGTGCTACTTGGCATAATTTCAATGCAAATCTTCTTAATTGTGGTATGAATATTGAGATTCGAAAGATTCAAGACAAAAGTTTATATTGACATAAAAATAATAATACTTCAAGCATACTAACAAAGCAATTATGTCTTCTCAAAATAACATGGCCAAAGAAAGTTATCCCTACAAAATCATATAGTCTGGCTATGCTCCATCTTCACGACACAAAGTATTTAAATCATGCACAACCCCGATGACAAGACAAGCAATTGTTTCATACTCTTAACTTTTTCAAAACTTTTTCAATCTTCACGCAATACATGAGCGTGAGCCATGGATATAGACTATAGGTGGAATAGAATGGTGGTTGTGGAGAAGACAAAAAGGAGGGGAAGATAGTATCACATCTACTAGGCGTATCAACGGGCTATGGAGATGCCCATCAATAGATATCAATGTGAGTGAGTAGGGAGTGCCATGCAACGGATGCACTAGAGCTATAAGTATATGAAAGCTCAAAAAGAAACTAAGTGGGAGTGCATCCAACTTGCTTGCTCACAAAGACCTAGGGCACTTGAGGAGGCCCATCATTGGAATATACAAGCCAAGTTCTATAATGTAAAATTCCCACTAGTATATGAAAGTGATAACATGGGAGACTCTCTACTATGAAGATCATGGTGCTACTTTGAAGCACAAGTGTGGTAAAAGGATAGTAGCATTGCCCCTTTTTATTTATTTTCTCTTTTTTGGGCCTTCTTTTTTTTCTTTGGCCTTTCTCTTTTTTTTGGGACAATGCTCTATTAAATGATGATCATCACACTTTTATTTATTTACAACTCAATGATTACAACTCGATTCTAAGACAAAGTATGACTCTATATGGATGCGGCCTCCGGCGGTGTACCGGGATATGTAATGAATCAAGAGTGACAAGTATGAAAAATTATGAACGGTGGCTTTGCCACAAATACTATGTCAACTACATGATCATGCTAAGCAATATGACAATGATGAATGTGTCATGATGAACTAGATGGTGGAAAGTTGCATGGCAATATATCTTGGAATGGCTATGGAAATGCCATAATAGGTAGGTATGGTGGCTGTTTTGAGGAAGGTATATGGTAGGTGTATGATACCGGCGAAAGGTGCGCGGTATTAGAAAGGCTAGCAAAGGTGGAAGGGTGAGAGTGTGTATGATCCATGGACTCAACATTAGTCATAAAGAACTCATATACTTATTGCAAAAATCTAGAAGTTATCAAAGCAAAGCATTACGCGCATGCTCCTAGGGGGATAGATTGGTAGGAAAAGACCATCGCTCGTCCCCGACCACCACTCATAAGGAAGACAATCAATAAATAAATCATGCTCCGACTTCATCACATAACGGTTCACCATACGTGCATGCTACGGGAATCAAAAACTTTAACACAAGTATTCTTTAAATTCACAACTACTCAACTAGCATGACTTTAATATTATCACCTCCATATCTCAAAACAATTATCATGCTTCAATCTTTTATTAGTATTCAACACACTCAAAAGAAAGTTTCACAAATCTTGAATACCAAGCATATTATTATTAAACAAATTACCATGCTATTAAGAGACTCTCAAAATAATTAAGTGAAGCATGAGAGATCAATAGTTTCTTTAAAACAAATCCACCACCATGCTCTAAAAGATCTAAGTGAAGCACATAGAGCAAAATTATAACACTCAAAAGATATAAGTGAAGCACATAGAGCAAAATTGTAACGCTCAAAAAATATAAGTGAAGCACATAGAGCAAAACTACTTAGCTCAAAAGATATAAGTGAAGCACATAGAGCAAAACTACTTAGCTCAAAAGATATAAGTGAAGCACATAGAGTATTATATCAAATTTTAATTCATGTATGGCTCTCTCAAAAGGTGTGTACAGCAAGGATGATTGTGGCATACTAAGACACAAAGACACAAATAATACAAGATGCTCCAAGCAAAACACATATCATGTTGGTGAATAAAAATATAGCTCCAAGTAAATTACCGATGGAAGTGGACGAAAGGGGGGATGCCTCCCGGGGCATCCCCAAGCTTTGACTTCTTGGTGTCCTTGGATTATCTTGGGGGTTCCATGGGCATCCCCAAGCTTAGGCTCTTGCCACTCCTTGTTCCATGATCCATCAAAAGAATTCACCCAAAACTTGAAAACTTCACAACACAAAACTCAAAATAGAAAACCCGTGAGCTCCGTTAGCGAAAGAAAACAAAAGACCACTTCAAGTTACTGTAATAAACTCATTATTTATTTATATTGGTGTTAAACCTACTGTATTCCAACTTCTCTATAGATTATAAACTATTTTACTAGCCATAGATTCATCAAAATAAGCAAACAACACACGAAAACAGAATCTGTCAAAAACAGAACAGTCTGTAGTAATCTGTATCTAGAGCAAGATCTGGAACCCCAAAAATTCTAAAATAAACTGCTTGACGTGGGAACTTTATCTATTAATCATATGCAAAAAGAATTAACTAAATAGCTCTCTTCAAATAAAAATGACAGCAGTTCTCGTGAGCGCTAAAGTTTCTGTTTTTTACAGCAAGTTCAACAAGACTTTCCCCAAGTCTTCCCAATGGTTCTACTTGGCACAAACACTAATTAAACACAAAAAACACAACCAAAACAGAGGCTAAATAATTTATTTATTACTAAGCAGGAGAAAAAAGCAAGGAATAAAAATAAAATTGGGTTGCCTCCCAACAAGCGCTATCGTTTAACGCCCCTAGCTAGGCATAAAAGCGAGGATAGATCTAGGTTGTGCCGTAGTAATAAGATAGATCGGTGAAGCTCATTTCATATTCTCTACGTTCAGCATAAAGTTTTCTTTGAGGCAAGCAAAAGTAATCAAAAGGGCTAAATTTAATAGGACAGAAGTCCCCAAGATCAATTTTAGGAGGTATAGGTTCCTCTTTCGGCCCTTCGTATTGTACAACCAATTCATCATTATAAGCATTCTTTTGACAGAACTTTGTGAGCCTAGACTCAAGAGAGTATCCTAGCTCATTATTTCGAATAGCCAAATCATCATTAAGTTCAGAGATTCTATCAATTAAAATATTGGTTGGCACCTTTTTTCTGAGGTTTTCATTAAAAGCAACATAGTCAGGAGATTGAAAGCGCATAATTTCTTCTTGATCGAAGAGGATAGATTCTATGGGAGGACGACCAGCGTCCACCCTATAGTGCGCAAAAATTTCTTTGGCTTCTTTTATTATAAATCTGAATTCATGAGCAAAAAAGATAGTAGCGGCACACTTAACAGAGGAATGCTCGATATTAGAAAATTATAGGAAAACTCTTTGTATAGATGGGTGCATATGCATAAATTGCCTTTCAAGTTCAACGATAAGCATGGCAATAGCGTCCGCAAGACTACTAGTTCTATGGAGAATAGAACCACCCATAGAGGGCAAAGCACCAGCACAAGTAAAGAAATCTTGAATAACTCCTTTTCCAATAATATTCCCACTACCGATTCGAAATCTTTTTGTATGGTAGGTAGGGGGTTCTTCAGCAGGAGCATCAGAATCTTCCATGATATTGTTATCGCCCATATTGGCGATAACTTCCCTAATTTTAGACATAATGACAAGGAAGCAAACTAGCACACGAGCAAACAAGAGGCAAGCGGGAAGGTGAGGGAGGATACAGAGAGAGAGAGGGCGAATAAAACGGCAAGGGTGAACTGGGGGAGAGGAAAACAAGAGGCAAATGGCAAATAATGTAATTTGAGAGATAGGGATTGTGATGGGTACTTGGTATGTTGACTTTTTGCGTAGACTCCCCGGCAACGGCGCCAGAAATGGCTCGTTGTCGGTAGTCAAATCTTGACTTGCGTGAACCTCCCCGGCAACGGTGCCAGAAATCCTTCTTGCTACGTCTTGAGCTTGTGTTGGTTTTCCCTGAAGAGGAAGGGATGATGCAGCAGAGTAGCGTAGGTATTTCCCTCAGTTTTTGAGAACCAAGGTATCAATCCAGTAGGAGGCCACGCTCAAGTCCCTCGTACCTGCACAAAGTGATAGCTACTCGCAACCAACGCGATTAGGGGTTGTCAATCCCTTCACGGTCACTTACGAGAGTGAGATCTGATAGATATAATATTTTTGGTGTTTTTGGTATAAAGATGCAAAGTAAAAAAGTAAAGGTAAAGTAAAAAGCAAAGCAAGATTAAAGTGATGGAGATTGATATGATGAGAATAGACCTGGGGCCATAGGTTTCACTAGTGGCTTCTCTCAAGAGCATAAGTATTCTACGGTGGGTGAACAAATTACTATTGAGCAATTGATAGAATTGAGCATAGTTATGAGAATATCTAGGCATGATCATGTATATAGGCATCACGTCCGTGACAAGTAGACCGAAACGATTCTGCATCTACTACTATTACTCCACTCATCGACCGCTATCCAGCATGCATCTAGAGTATTAAGTTAAAAATAGAGTAACGCCTTAAGCAAGATGACATGATGTAGAGAGATAAATTCATGCAATATGAAATAAACCCCATCTTGTTATCCTCGATGGCAACGATGCAATACGTGCCTTGCTGCCCCTTCTGTCACTAGGAAAGGACACCGCAAGATCGAACCCAAAGCTAAGCACTTCTCCCATGGCAAGAACTACCAATCTAGTTGGCCAAACCAAACGGATAATTCGAAGAGACTTGCAAAGATAACCAATCATACATAAAAGAATTCAGAGAAGATTCAAATATTATTCATACATAGACTTGATCATAAACCCACAATTCATCGGTCTCAACAAACACACCGCAAAAGGAAGATTACATCGAATAGATCTCCACAAGAGAGGGGGAGAACTTTGTATTGAGATTCAAAGAGAGAGAAGAAGCCATCTAGCTACTAACTATGGACCCGAAGGTCTGAGGTAAACTACTGACACTTCATCGGAGGGGCTAGGATGATGTAGAAGCCCTCCGTGATGACGGCCCTCTCCGGCGGAGCTCCGGAACAGGCCCCAAGATGGGATATCGTGGATACAGAAAGTTGCGGCGGTGGAATTAGGTGTTTGGCTCCCGTTCTGATTGTTTGGGGGTACGTATGTATATATAGGAGGAAGGAGTACGTCGGTGGAGCACCGAGGGGCCCACGAGGCAGGGGGCGCGCCCCCCATCCTCGTGACCTCCTCATTGACTCCTTGGAGTAGGGTCCAAGTCTCCTAGATCACGTTCGGTGAGAAAATCACGTTCCCAAAGATTTTATTCCGTTTGGACTCCGTTTGATATTCCGTTTCTTCGAAACACTGAAATAGGCAAAAAAACAACAATTCTAGGCTGGGGGGCCTCCGGTTAATATGTTAGTCCCAAAAATAATATAAAAGTGGAAAATAAAGCCCAATATAGTCCAAAACAGTCGATAATATAGCATGGAGCAATCAAAAATTTTAGATACGTTGGAGATGTATCAGCTCTCAACCTCACATAGTGTCGGGGATATACCCCGCGGCGTAAACCGGCCGGAAGTATAACCCGGCCGGACTTGGCGATTCACCGGCAGCCCGCTGACACTTGGCGGTTCACGACTCATTGGTAATCCGGCAGGCAGGTGCGAGGAGCGACAAGACCTGGTGGCCCAACGGGCGGTTCATGAAGGCCGGTTCATACTATGGTGGGCCGGTTTAAGAGGAAAGGCATAAGGAATATTTGTCTTACAAGGAGTTAAGATCTGGACCCGTATCCGGTTTGTATTAGAGATAGACTAGTCCTAATCCTATTAGGACTCCACATGTAGCCCGCCCTTCAACATATATAAGGAGGGGCAGGGCTCCCCAAAGAAGGACAGACAACAATCAATAATTTCTAGGGCTAGACACAAAGAGCCGGTTTACGGCGTCTCCCTCGTGATGATAATGAGACCTAGCCTCAAACAGCATGTAGGGTTTTTACCGGAGGATGTTTCCCGGGGCCCGAAGCTGTCTAAATCCTCGTCTTATGTGTTGATCCGCCCTGCGTCTCTCGTCCCACTCAACCCCTTTCAAGCTACCACATAGATGTGTTGGCCTCGCGACTAAGTCCTGACACTAAGGACATCTGCCGTGACAAATCCACGACAGTTGGCGCCCACCGTGGGGCCAGTGCACGGTGGTGTTGAGTTCTTGAAGGGATTTATCTCAGGGATCGAGAAACTCGTGATTGATTAGATTAAAAGAAGCCAGCGTGGAACGATCGCGTGAGCTACCGGACAACCATGGACAGAGCCGGCAAATTTATCGATGGGAAATCAGAATTATGATTAAACCTTGGAGCGACAGATCCGTCGAGTCCGAGTCGAAGGAAACTTGTACTGCATCGGTACAAGTCCCAAGGAAATTCCACAGCAACGAGGGCAGGCAGAATCAAAAGCGTTTCGTCGCTGTTACTTTTTTATGGGAAGACGAGATTGGACCATCAGACCAAAAGGAAGTACTAGTCCAAGCCGAGTCCATCTCAAACAAATCGGCCACAGGCTGTGCTGCCCTTCTGAGTTTCCACGCCACGTGACTTGCCGAGGCACCATCTTACTACTGTCATTACAAGCAACTACATGACCAAGTTCCCAAGAAGAAAAAATCCATTGGCTGTGGCCGCTGTTCTACACGTGAAGGGCAACCATGGAAAAGTCAATCATCATATACCCAGTCAAAAAAAAGGGGAGGAGGTGGATAAGACCACGGAGTCGGTCTCCGCCTCAGCCTTGCCTCGAGCGCCTGCTGCTTCTGCGGCTGAGCAGGAGCGCCTCCGGCGCCCCCGTCCACAACCCGTCTCGCCTCCACTGTGGCGGAGCGGCTATGGCCGGCGCGACGTCACTGCTCTGCTACGTGCTCGCGACCTCAGCGCGTGCAGACCTCGTCACCACCACCAGTCATCGCGCGACTCGGCCGCCCGCTCGTCTTCACCGCAACGGCCGGCTCCGGGTCCCCACCAGGGTTGCCTCCGCCGGCGGCCGGGTTGCCTCCGCATCGCCACTCGAAGCATCTTCCTCACCGCGACCAGCCACTTCCCAGCATATGCCGGCTCCGGCCCGTTCCGCCCTCGACCGCAAGCGGTCCGTTCCGCCCTCGACCACGAGCGGTCCGTTCCGCCTCTCTGTCTGAATCGCCACCAGGCTGCCTGGTGCTTGGCCTCATGCATCCGCGCCTCGCCGCTCCACCACCGGTTGGCCGCCGTTGCAACCGCGGCTCCGCCTCCAGCTGCCCGGTGCCTCCGTCCGTGCTACGCCAGGCTCTTTTGCGCGAGACGGCCTGGCCGGTTTGCTGTGCTGTTCCTCCCGTGCGCGCATGCAGCCGCGGATAAACCGCCAAGCTGCCAGACCGCCACCATGAGCGCCCTTGCTCCCGCTGCTGAACCGCCGGGACGCGGCTGAGAGCTGCCGCCGGTTCAAACATAGCTCCCTGCCTTCGCGGCCTCGCCCTCGCATCACTCTAAACCGCCATCGGGTGCGCCCCTGCTAGTTGAGCTGCCGCGGTTGTTCCGAGCCATTGCCTGCAGCCACTGTCTCTGGTTATAAAGCGCTATGGAGTATCTGAGTCAATGTCGAGTCTTTGTTAAACTACTGTGCATGACAAAGTCTGTAGGTAGTTGGAACCCGTCCAATGATGCTATGGAGCACCCTTTTTGCTGACTAAAATTATGAGGCGGCAACGATGCAGTGTTTTGCTAGGAGCCATCAACCCAAGATGCAGCATGGGAGTGATTGCAAGGAGGCGTGGAAAAAGTGGAGCTAGTGTCACCCCGGAAGTATCATTGCAATAATTTCCAGACCATTATTCATTACAAAGGTGTTGCATAAAGGACAAACATAGCATTATTTTTGCACTAGTGTGTATCCGTGCCATACTGCCCGACATTAGCCCCCGCTACATCAACACGAGCGGCTGACTCTCCCATCCGCACGGCTTACCGCGCCTGCGGTTGACTCACCTGTCGGCGCAGCTTACCGCGCCTGCGATTGACTCCTCCGTCAGCACGAGCTTACAGCGCCGCGGTTATCCCGACGAGTCAGGTGATATCCATCTAAATTTATCTTATTAAACATTTATTGTTTTTTGTCAAAGAACAATTATTTGCCCTGTAACATCTTTACACAGGACAATTGTTTATGCCATTATACCGCGGATGCATGTTCGGCTGTGCCACACAGCTTTACGGGCACGCATGTCGCGGTCCAGTTTACACCAAGCACGCCAGCTGACTTGCCTGTCCGCGCCGCTTTACAACGCCACGGACCACTTGCCCGTCCGCCCACGCGGCCGGTTCACGCGCTCGCGCTGGTTTACAAGCGTCGCGGCCGACTCACCCGTCCGCGCCGGTTTACCACGCCGCGGTCGGTTCACCCGTGAGCGACCTCAACTCCACCTAGCGATCATAAATTTCATGACGGATTATTTCCGGCCTGGCACATCAGGTGAAATCCATCCGATCAAGTTTTATGATATTTCTTCATTCTTTCGAGAACAATTACTCTCGTTTGTGATCTTTGTGCAGGAAAATTACTCATTATAAGAGTGGCTATCATGCCACGGATACGGAGAGCACATTGCTGGCGTTTGTCTACACCGACAATCGACCGCGCCGTTTTACAAATGCCTGCAGCCGGTTATCCGTCTGCACTGGTTTACGACGCCCGCAGCCGACTCTCGGTTTACAACGCCGTGGCCGACTCGGCCGTCATTAATTTCAGCTGCACCATGGTGATCATCAACTCCACGGTGGATAACCCCTGGCATGATATATCAGGTGAAATCCATCCAATATATTTATATTATATATTGCGTTCTTTAAAAACAGCAATTACTCCGGTTTGCAAAGTTGTCTAATGCAGGACCCTAAACCGCCATATTGGTGCAAATTTAAAGGCCGTTAGAAAATTTCCGGCTTAAAAAGAAGGATTCCGGTTTAATATCCGGCTCAAGGGAAAGAAGTCTCCCACAAAGCTTTGAAGCTCTCAATATCCGGTTTAATGTCCGGTTCAAGAAGGATTTATCTCTTGCAAAAAGTTAAAGGGTGCCAAAGAGGACCTGCTGCCATGATGCGCGGTTCAAACATGGGTATCATGCCTTATTGGCTTATCATATTATTGATCACTTGGGGGCTTGGTCGTATCCGAACCATAGCTACACCTCTTGATCGGCGCAATGCCACAATATCACTGGGGGCTTTGGTCGTGTCCGAACCAACGAACACCCTTTGATAGGCGACAGCCACCAGATCATTTGGGGACTGAGTCAAGTTTGAACCAGTAATGCCTCTTGGTCGGCCTAAGGCCACAATATCACTGGGGGCTTTGGTCGTGTCCGAACCAACGAACACCCTTTGATAGGCGACAGCCACCAGATCATTTGGGGACTGGGTCAAGTCTGAACCAGTAATGCCTCTTGGTCGGCCTAAGGCCACAAAATCACTTGGGAGCATGGTCGGGCCTGAGCCATTGCTACGCCTCTTGATTTGGCATATATGCCACGAGTCATTTGGGGACCTGGCTGACTTGAATCATTGTCACTCCTATTGGAGGCCTTGATCCTGTCCGACCATGGTAATGCCATCTGAACAGTTCAGTATAGCACATTTTTTCAAATGGTTTTTATCATTACTTTTGCTTCCATGTTGTTTTCATGGTTTGTTTGTTCTTTGCTTTTGTCGGATTTCTTTTATGTCAACAAGCATATTTTTTCCGGTTCAACTATCAATTACAAATTGACGGAACACGGTCAAGTCCTAATCTGGGGGCCATCTGCCCGGTTTGATTTTCTATTACCATCCTATTATGGAGTAAACCGGCGTTCATTAACCCGGCTTGATTTCAAATACAAGTTGTCAATACAGGATCAAGTTATAATCCGGAGACTATCAGCTCGGTCTGGTTTGACTATGAGTCGTCAGTATTATATATGGTTAAACCGGTGTTTATCACAACCCGGTACGGTTTATCATCAACCGGCACAGTATGAAAGGAGTTATCATTACTCAAGATTGGGGTTATCACTCTTACTACAAAAAGTTGGTAAAACCAGCAATGTGATTCAATATCACAGGTATGATGTATTTCATATTTGATTATTCTTAAAGTGCAACCTTGGTTATAAACCCAGGTTATTTGTTGGGCATTATGACCCGTCCGGCGGTAAACCGCCAGGACACTTTAAACTTGTTGTATGCAGAGACAGGTTGAATAAAGCATGATGATAAGTTATCCGGTGTTTATTAAACCGGCCTGGCTTTAAGACGATAAGTCGCCAGTATATGATGGGAAATTATCCGGAGTTTATTAAACCGGCCTGGCTTTGGACTATACGTCGCCAGTATATATTTGGATTGCGCCATTGGAATCATGCGCTTATAAATCATTGGGTATATTATTCAAATAGCCAAACATGGCTGGATTTCTATTATGATTATCAATGACCAGTATTATGATCAAGGTTTTCAAAGTCGCTTTAGCGCAATGGCTATCATATTATCAATGGATATGGTTTATTCTACAATTGAAGGAATAGTCCCGAGTCGCTGCAGGCGTACGACCCGGCACTTGGGGGCTACATTATTCAAATTGAGGTTATATGCAAGTCTCATGTCGCTGCAAGCATGCACCATGACACTTGGGGGCTAATGCAAAGTCATTTTTTGCTCATTTTATTGAAGACCCGACTCATCATATCATAATAAGCCGGCCCTTGGGGGCTACCAATTGCTCCTGTCAACAATTAAAGGTACACAAATTTTCGTCCATAATATTGAAGGATTCATTGATCAGTTGGTAAAGCACGAAACTCTTAACCTTGTGGACGTGGGTTCAAGCCTTACGATGGAAGCTACATTATAAGGTGTTATTTTCATTGAAGTATATATCAAGTCCCGGTTCAGTATTATTTTACTAAGCCGACCCTTGGGGGCTACGCATCACTGCTCAAGTCTACATGATTATATTTATAAAGTCCCTGCTAATTATTGCATAATGACCCGGCCCTTGGGGGCTGCACTGATTGAAGTTTTTATAAGCAATTGCAAGTCCCAGGTTGCTGCAAGCATGACAACCCGGTACTTGGGGGCTACATATATGGAGTATTCAATTTATATGATTGAGATGAATAAACCGGATTTCTTCAAGGTTGCAACACTGATTGGAGCAAGTCTTAAGTTATCATTATATTCTCTTCTTAAGACTTGGGGGCTACAGGTATCATGCATGTAAAGGAGGAACATCTTCAAATTTTCAATTTTGAGCAGATCAGGAAGATCAATTGTGTGACTCGGCGTTGGTAACAATCATAACTCGGTGTCTATAAACGGTTATGACCCGGGATCATCAGTTCTTATAACCCGGCAATTTTGGCAATGATAAACCGGCAAGTTCTATATTTTCAAACCGGCTGATATCAGTTGAATATTTGAAGACCAATATTTTTGTCAAATCAAGAGCATTGAAGGCCGATTCAAATGGATTATTTATTCTCAATATCTTCTGCAAAGCAAATTGAGTATGAAGCTGGCCTATTAAACCGGATTTTCTAGAAGAAGGAAATGACAAGGATGATCAGGTGTCGATTTACAAGAATTTTTAACCCGAAGCATAACCTGTCAAATTTGCTCTTGAGTTTATGTTGCAGATCAGTTTAACATGGATAAATCCAAATTAAACTGGGGGCTAATGTCGGGGATATACCCCGCGGCGTAAACCGGCCGGAAGTATAACCCGGCCGGACTTGGCGGTTCACCGGCAGCCCGCTGACACTTGGCGGTTCACGACTCATTGGTAATCCGGCAGGCAGGTGCGAGGAGCGACAAGACCTGGTGGCCCAACGGGCGGTTCATGAAGGCCGGTTCATACTATGGTGGGCCGGTTTAAGAGGAAAGGCATAAGGAATATTTGTCTTACAAGGAGTTAAGATCTGGACTCGTATCCGGTTTGTATTAGAGATAGACTAGTCCTAATCCTAATAGGACTCCACATGTAACCCGCCCCTTCAACATATATAAGGAGGGGCAGGGCTCCCCAAAGAAGGACAGACAACAATCAATAATTTCTAGGGCTAGACACGAAGAGCCGGTTTACGGCGTCTCCCTCGTGATGATAATGAGACCTAGCCTCAAACAGCATGTAGGGTTTTTACCGGAGGATGTTTCCCGGGGCCCGAAGCTGTCTAAATCCTCGTCTTATGTGTTGATCCGCCCTGCGTCTCTCGTCCCACTCAACCCCTTTCAAGCTACCACATAGATGCGTTGGCCTCGCGACTAAGTCCTGACACTAAGGACATCTGCCGTGACAAATCCACGACACATAGGATGTGTGGCATGCTCTCAAGTGTAGGGCTAGTGGTGGTCACACTCATCCTCTCATAGGAAATGCTCTCAATGTCACGTGTGGTGGAGTCACTCATGTGGTGGTGGCTCTCCTCACATGGCAATTGGGGCATCTCGGCATATGTGGGTGTCGAAGAGATGTAGGTGCAAATGTCTCCATGCCCAATCGTGTCGTGGTCGTAGCCGTGGGTGAAGGCCGAAGATGGCACATCATCACTCTCCTCTAAGACCAAAGATAAGGTCTCATGTGCGGTCTCGTAGCTTGACTCGGAGTATGAGTCCAATATGGGCGCCGTCTTCAAGTGGTTGAAGAGGTTCATGCTCGTCGCCGTGGTCGAAGGGGATGGCCCTTTCTCGACCTTCTGGTCACCTTCTTGTTGTTGGAGGCCCATATGATGTGGCACCTCATAGCTTGTCTCCATGACCGAAGGGAAATTCCCATGCTCGGCCATCTTCTTTGAGGGAATTCCGAAGATGGAAGTGTCACCCTCGCTCGTAGGTGGTCGCCTTGTACTTGAAGATGTCGATGTAGGCGAACTGATGAGGACATCAATACAATTGTTACACCCACAGCCCCTGCTGCTATACATACTGGACCAATTACTAGAGCTCGTGCACGCCAACTAAATTACCAGGTACTTTCGTTTCTTGGTAATGATTCTAATGTTCATGAGAATATGATGCTGCCTAAATTGGATACATTTGTTTTGCTTACAAATGAAGGGCCTAGCTTGGAGAAGGATGAACATTGGAGCAAGAACAAGCATGGAGATGATGGCATGCGCAAGGGGAACAAGAACGGAGTTACAAGTGATGATTTCAAGACTTTGAAGCCACCATAATGGGTGCATGAAGCCTTGGACGAAATATACAAGATGCCACTTCATAAATTTCGTCCCGAGGCTATTTTAGGTGCCGCATCACCTTATTATTGGGCCAAGCCCATGTAATTTCGAAATACATAAGTATAGGCTATTTTTAGAGTCCGTATGTCTGGGGAAACAAGAGATAGGGTTGATTTCGGACCCCTCCACCAAGGGCCACGAAATTCCCCCCTCTTCCTCCATATATACAGCCCTTAGGGCATCGTTTAGACTTTGGGTTTTGTTTAGATTAAAAGTTCGCCATAGCTGCAACTTCGCGTACTTCGTTTGTGTTCAACGACCAGACAAAGGCGTCACAGAACCCCACCTTGATCAATAAAGCTTTCATATTATATTCACAATATCCAGATTGCAATCTCAGTTTCTTGCTTGTTCTTCGTTTGCTCGCAGGAAACAGACCCTCGTGGTCAGGTTGATCGTGCTCCGACGTGGTCAATAACCTCTCGGAGTTGGTTTAGCGATTGCTAAGGCGCGACGTCCTCGCACGTTCGTAGTCGGATCGTCAAAGTCGACTTCCAACAAAGCGATATCCATCATCTCATCGAAAGACGGGACACCTTTGCCTATATCAAGTGGTATCAGATTTCCAGGTTGCTCGGTGCGATTTTACAGTTTTTCGTAGTTTAGATCGAGTCTGTTCTTCATACCTACAGTCCACGAAAAAGCCACACACAAAAAATTAGAGTTTCGAGTTCTGGTCATAAGTTGTCACGCCGCCGCCGCACCATCATCATCGCCCCTGCCATCTACCACCACCGCTCCGAATCCGTATCCATATACCACCACCAATCCGTGCCCATATACCACCACCGATCCATATCCATATACCACCACCGCTACCACCACCGCTGCCATATACCACCACCATATATCCACCACCAATCCGAGTTCCTTGCTTATTAGGTTTGTTTTCGGGATCCATCTAGATTCCGATTCGTGTTTCCTTGCCGGAGTAGGTTTCGGAAAAAAAAGAGTCGGGTAGCCACGCTCCGTTTAGGCCCAAAAATTTTCGAAAACGCATTTTTCGAAAAAAATTCTGGCTATCCTATTTTTAGGTGTTTCTGAGTGTTTTGAGACAGGTGCCATTATAGGAAGTTTTTTTTGACCCGTTTCCAGTTTTTGGGTCTGGGCAGTCGAAAAAAAAAATTGGTCGAAAAATTTCGTGCCCATCTTGTCAGTTTGAGCTAGGAAGAGTTTTGAGACACTCGCCATTATAGTGATTTTTCGCAAAAAAAAAGCAGCGCAAAAAAAAAGAACGCAAAAAAAAAGAGCGAAAAAAAATTCAGAGTGTGCTTTTCCCTTGTTTACGTGCCGCGCCGTGATTTTGTTGGTGTTCTAGGCTCGCGTCTCTAGCACAGTCTAGCCTAGGACCAGCACAGTACCGTCGTTGAGCGTTTATTCAACTTTGCATCTCTGAATTGATTATTGCTGACCCTTTTTGCTACCATAATATAAGCCTTCCCAGCTCCACATACATCTACGTCGTGCGTTTGACTCTCCCTGGTAATCGCTCTATCCAAGCTTTGAGAGTTTTGACCACAACGGTTGCCGATCACCGCCTGTTGCTGGGTAAGAACTGGTAAGAATTTGAGTTTTGCTTGACGGATTTGTGACACCCACCACCACCACTTGTTCGTAGTCTGTAGGATCATATTCTTGTGTGTTTCTATTGCTGCTAACCATGCCAGGATCACAAGCCGACAAGATTGACTGGGAGAATTTATCGAACAAGGAGCTTCATGATAAGTTTCAGCAAATGATGACTGAACAGGTGCAAGATGTGCTGAACAATTTTGAAGAGGCCATGGAGAAGATCACTGGCCTTGAGAAGACGTTCGAAACAAAGCTCGATAACAGATTTAATGAATTGCTCGCGCGTCTTCCACCACCACCACCCGCTGCACCTAATGCACCTCTCCAACAACAACAACAACGACTACCTCCACGTCGCGAAATAGACCTTCGCCGAGCGAGCCGTGTTCCTCTTGCGTTTGGCCAAACTGTTGGTGCTGCTGTTGATACTTCTGTGGCTCCTACTACTGCTGTTGCTGGTACCCAGGAGGATGATGAGTACGCGGGCGATTATGAGGATGACGTTGATCAAAATCAGATCTACGAGCAGCCACCAGCACCACCACCAGCAGGTCGACCTCAGGTATATATTCATAATGGTAGGCCTGCACCACCACCTCAGGTACGAGATGATGTCCATATTCCTAAACTGAAATTGAATATTCCACCATTTGAGGGTAGATATGTTCCTGATATATATCTTACTTGGGAGTTAGAAACTGAACAACGATTTACATGTTTACAATATCCTGAGGAGAGACGAGTTGCTGCTGCTGTTTGTGCTTTCACTAGTTTTGCATGTGTATGGTGGTCTGAACATTGTAGATTATATCCTATTCCAACTACTTGGGCTGCTTTGAAAACTGCTATGCGTACGCGTTGGGTTCCACCATATTATCAACGTGAATTGCTTCAAAAATTGCAGCGTTTAAGACAAGGGAAAAATTCTGTAGAAGAATATTATCAGGAATTACAAACTGGCATGATTAGATGTGGTATTGTTGAGGAGAATGAAGCTATGCTTGCACGTTTTCTGGGTGGATTAAATAGAGAGATTCAGACCATTCTAGACTATAAGGAGTATACTAATATCACTCGTTTATTCCATCTTGCTTGTAAAGCTGAACGTGAAGTGCAGGATCGACAAGCATTGGGGCGAACTAACTTTTCTGCAGGCCGACCTTCATCATGGACACCACGTGCATCTTCTACTTCAACTGCACCAGCACCTCCATCAGGTGCCACCTCCAGCCGTGATACAAGAAAACAGGCACAACCACCATTATCTGCCAAGAGCGCACCTGCGGGGCCTACACAGCGTTCTTCTTCTTCCATAGCATCAACAGGGCACACAAGTGATATTATTTGTCGTCGTTGTAAGGGAGGAGGTCATTATGCGAGAGAATGCAAATCTCCGCGTGTGATGATTGCTACCGCGGATGGTGGATATGAGTCCGCTAGTGACTATGATGAGGAGACTTTGGCTCTTATTACACGTGAAGAACATGGTGGAGATGATTCTGATAATGAGACGCAATACATGGCTCCTGAAGACGCTGATAGGTATGAATGTTTAGTTGCTCAACGTGTTTTGAGTGTGTAGATCACACAAGCTAAGCAAAATCAGAGGCACAATTTGTTCCATACCAAGGGAGTTGTGAAGGAACGTTCTATGCGCGTCGTCATAGACGGAGGGAGCTGCAACAACTTGGCTAGCATGGAGATGGTCGAGAAGCTTTCTCTCACCACAAGACCACATCCACATCCTTACTACATCCAATGGTTCAACAACAGCGGCAAGGTTAAGGTAACACGTACTGTTCGTGTGCATTATAGTATATCTACATATGCTGATTATGTTGATTGTGATGTGGTACCTATGCAAGCATGTTCCTTATTACTTGGTAGACCATGGCAATTTGATAAAAATTCTGTACACCATGGTAGAAACAATCACTATACTCTTGTTCATAAGGATAAAAATATTACTTTGCTTCCTATGACTCCTGATTCCATTTTGAAAGATGATATTAATAGGGCTAATAAAGCAAAACAGGAGACGAATAAGAGTGAAAATCAGATTGTGGCAAAAGAATTTGAGCAACAAATGAAGCCTAATAATAAACCATCTAGTGTTGCTTCTGAAATTAAATTGAAAAGTGCATGTTTATTTGCCACCAAATCTGATATTGATGAGCTAGATTTCAGCAAATCTGTTTGCTATGCTTTTGTGTGCAAAGAGGCATTATTTTCATTCGAGGACGTGCCTTCCTCTTTGCCTCCTGCTGTCACTAACATTTTGGAGGAGTTCGCTGACGTCTTTCCACAAGACGTGCCACCGGGATTACCGCCTATTCGAGGGATTGAGCATCAGATTGACTTAATTCCCGGTGCTTCACTGCCAAACCGTGCACCATACCGTACCAATCCAGAGGAGACGAAGGAGATTATGCGTCAAGTACAAGAGCTTCTCGACAAAGGTTATATACGCGAATCCCTTAGTCCTTGTGTTGTTCCTATTATTCTAGTGCCGAAAAAGGATGGTACATCACGTATGTGTGTTGATTGTAGAGGCATTAATAATATTACTATTCGTTATCGTCATCCTATTCCTAGGCTAGATGATATGCTTGATGAATTGAGTGGCTCTACAATATTCTCCAAAGTTGATTTACGTAGTGGATACCATCAAATTCGTATGAAATTGGGAGATGGATGGAAAACAGCATTCAAAACTAAGTTTGGATTATATGAGTGGTTAGTCATGCCTTTTGGGTTAACTAATGCACCTAGTACTTTCATGAGATTAATGAACGAAGTTTTACGTGCTTTCATTGGACGATTTGTGGTAGTTTACTTTGATGACATATTGATTTATAACAGATCTTTGGAAGAACATTTGGAACATTTACGTGCTGTTTTTATTGCTCTACGTGATGCACGTTTGTTTGGTAACCTTGGGAAGTGCACCTTTTGCACCGACCGAGTATCTTTTCTTGGCTATGTTGTTACTCCACAGGGAATTGAAGTTGATAAAGCCAAGATTGAAGCTATTGAGAGTTGGCCGCAACCCAAAACGGTCACACAAGTGAGGAGTTTTCTTGGCCTCGTTGGATTCTATAGGCGTTTTGTGAGAGATTTCAGCACCATTGCTGCACCTCTCAATGAGCTTACAAAGAAAGATGTGCCTTTTCTTTGGGGTACCGCACAGGAAGAAGCCTTCACGGTATTGAAAGATAAGTTGACACATGCTCCTTTACTCCAACTTCCTGATTTTAATAAGACTTTTGAGCTTGAATGTGACGCTAGTGGAATTGGATTAGGAGGTGTGTTATTACAAGATGGCAAACCTGTTGCATACTTTTCTGAAAAATTGAGTGGGCCTAGTCTGAATTATTCTACTTATGATAAAGAATTATATGCTCTTGTTCGGACTTTAGAAACATGGCAACATTATTTATGGCCCAAAGAATTTGTTATACATTCTGATCATGAATCTTTGAAACATATTAAAAGTCAAGCTAAACTGAATCGTAGACATGCTAAATGGGTTGAATTCATTGAGACTTTCCCTTATGTCATTAAACACAAGAAGGGAAAAGAAAATGTTATTGCTGATGCATTGTCTCGTCGCTATACTATGCTTTCACAACTTGACTTCAAAATATTTGGTTTGGAGACCATCAAAGATCAATATGTGCATGATGCTGATTTTAAAGATGTAATGCAGAATTGTAAAGAAGGAAGAATGTGGAACAAGTTTGTTGTTAACGATGGATTTGTGTTTCGTGCTAACAAGCTATGCATTCCAGCTAGCTCCGTTCGTCTTTTGTTGTTGCAGGAGGCGCATGGAGGAGGATTAATGGGACACTTTGGCGTGAAGAAGACGGAGGACGTACTTGCTACACATTTCTTTTGGCCAAAGATGAGACGGGATGTTGAGCGTTTTATTGCTCGCTGCACTACATGTCAAAAAGCTAAGTCACGACTCAATCCTCATGGTTTATATATGCCTTTGCCTGTACCTAGTGTTCCTTGGGAGGATATATCTATGGACTTTGTTTTAGGTTTACCTCGAACAAAGAAGGGGAGGGATAGCATATTTGTTGTCGTGGATAGATTCTCGAAAATGGCACACTTTATACCATGTCATAAAAGTGATGATGCTGTTAATGTTGCTGATTTGTTCTTTCGTGAAATTATTCGCTTGCATGGTGTGCCAAATACTATTGTTTCAGATCGTGATACTAAATTTCTTAGCCACTTTTGGAGATGTTTATGGGCTAAGTTGGGGACTAAACTACTTTTTAGTACTACTTGTCACCCCCAAACTGATGGACAAACTGAAGTAGTCAATAGAACGTTGTCTACTATGCTTAGGGCTGTTTTGAAGAATAATAAGAAAATGTGGGAGGAATGCTTGCCTCATATTGAATTTGCTTATAATCGTTCATTGCATTCTACTACTAAGATGTGCCCTTTTGAAGTTGTGTATGGTTTCCTACCTCGTGCACCTATTGATTTGTTGCCTCTTCCATCTTCGGAGAAGGTTAATTTTGATGCTAAACAACGTGCTGAATTGATTTTAAAAATGCATGAGTTAACTAAGGAAAACATTGAGCGCATGAATGCTAAATATAAACTTGCTGGAGATAAGGGTAGAAAACATGTTGTGTTTGCACCTTGAGATCTTGTTTGGTTACATTTGCGTAAGGATAGATTTCCTGATTTGCGCAAATCAAAGTTAATGCCACGTGCTGATGGTCCCTTTAAGGTGTTAGAGAAAATAAATGATAATGCATATAAACTTGAGCTGCCTGCAGATTTTGGGGTTAGTCCCACTTTTAACATTGCAGATTTGAAGCCTTATTTGGGTGAGGAAGATGAACTTCCGTCGAGGACGACTTCATTTCAAGAAGGGGAGGATGATGAGGACATCAATACAATTGTTACACCCACAGCCCCTACTGCTATACATACTGGACCAATTACTAGAGCTCGTGCACGCCAACTAAATTACCAGGTACTTTCGTTTCTTGGTAATGATTCTAATGTTCATGAGAATATGATGCTGCCTAAATTGGATACATTTGTTTTGCTTACAAATGAAGGGCCTAGCTTGGAGAAGGATGAACATTGGAGCAAGAACAAGCATGGAGATGATGGCATGCGCAAGGGGAACAAGAACGGAGTTACAAGTGATGATTTCAGGACTTTGAAGCCACCATAATGGGTGCATGAAGCCTTGGACGAAATATACAAGATGCCACTTCATAAATTTCGTCCCGAGGCTATTTTAGGTGCTGTGTCACCTTATTATTGGGCCAGGCCCATGTAATTTCGAAATACATAAGTATAGGCTATTTTTAGAGTCCGTATGTGTGGGGAAACAAGAGATAGGGTTGATTTCGGACCCCTCCACCAAGGGCCACGAAATTCGCCCCTCTTCCTCCATATATACAGCCCTTAGGGCATCGTTTAGACTTTGGGTTTTGTTTAGATTAAAAGTTCGCCATAGCTGCAACTTCGCGTACTTCGTTTGTGTTCAACGACCAGACAAAGGCGTCACAGAACCCCACCTTGATCAATAAAGCTTTCATCTTATATTCGCAATATCCAGATTGCAATCTCAGTTTCTTGCTTGTTCTTCGTTTGCTCGCAGGAAACAGACCCTCGTGGTCAGGTTGATCGTGCTCCGGCGTGGTCAATAACCTCTCGGAGTTGGTTTAGCGATTGCTAAGGCGCGACGTCCTCGCACGTTCGTAGTCGGATCGTCAAAGTCGACTTCCAACAAAGCGATATCCATCATCTCATCGAAAGACGGGACACCTTTGCCTATATCACGAACTCATGGGAAGTAGGCGAAGAAGCCGTACGTCCGAAGGCAAAGATTCCTTGAGAACACTTGGCGAAGATGCCGAAGTGGTGGTGGTAGTCGTAGCTCCGTCTTGGTGGTGCTCGTCTCACGGTCTTCTCTTGTGCTCATGATGTTTGGACTTGGCGTGAAGTAGGGCTTGTTGGGACTTGTGCATTTGCGCTCATGGAGCATCATCATGATGATGGTGCCGTTGTCATGCTTGAGCTCATAGTAGATGTCGTTCGTCGTCGTCGTGCACATGTTGCTTGTAGGTTACTTGCCCTTCATGATGAGGTGGATCACGAATGTGATGGTGGTCGCCATGGAGATGTGGACATGGATGACTTGCGCTTGCATCATTTTTGCGCTCCGAAGACTTGTGACTTGAACGTCGCTGCCTTAGGGATGATGAAGGGGAAGAACGTTTGATCAACAAGGTCCGAATCTCCTCCATCCTTGCATCTTGCTCCTCCTTTTGTGCGGAAAGCCTGTTGTCGATGTAGTCCCTTTTCCTTGCTTCGGAGTGACGAATGTCGATGGAGAGGTTCTCGATGCGCTCTCGCAATCTTGATTGTGCGCCTTGCATTTGTCGTTGTAGATCGAAGATTGACTTTTTGGTGATGTAGTTGTTCACGCCATCGTTGTTGTCAAAGACCGGAGATGAAATGCCTTGCCTATCATTCACTCCAAGAGAAAAATGTGAGTGGTAGAAAGAGAAGAACAAATACAAAATGTACCTTGACCGAAGTTGAAAGTGGATCAATGATCACTCCAATGTGGACAAGGAAATAGCACAATTGGTACCAATTCTTGTCGGTTTCTCACACCTACACAAATAAGGCTTATAGTGGAGCTCGGTGAGGATAGTGGCACAAAAATTTGATGCAAAATGTTAGCAAGAGTCAATAATGTTGAAAGAGATTCACAAATTCGCAAGTGAAACAAGTAGACCAATAGCCATATGTGGCACACGGAAACACACACACGGATAGATAAATGGGGTCGTGCAACCAAGGATGAGCACAAAATGTGGAATCCACAGAAAACGCTCGTGTTGCACAACTCAAGATAGACGCTAGCACGATTGCTCAATAGGCGGATACGACACTTGTGCACATTCTATAAGATGCAAAATGTATGAACTTTCTATCCCAAGTATGCTATGTATGTATGTTCCGGTGGTATGATCCAAGATGATCGGATATGGCAATGTGGTATGATTCCATCTATTGCTTACAAGCTTCTTTGCTCTTTCTCTTTTGCTTAAAAGCTTTTTTTTGTATGGCCACTTTGGCATAATGCACAAACGAAGATAGCAATTGTATATATACGGGAACAAACTTGAGACACAAGACATGATATGATGATACCAATATGATATGGTATGTATGCAATGTATGGTGTAGATCACTAATGTGCACAAGTAACATTGCCGGCAATACTCAAATGGCTAGTCTTGATAGGCAAGTGACGCAAAATGGGATAGGGGTTAACAATGCAATGGCAAGGGAATATACAATGGAGGGATACCACGATACCAAGTTGATATGGAGGTTACCGTCCATGGTGATGATGAGTGGCGGTGATCTTGATGGAGATATCAAGATGATGGAGTCTCATCCCTAAGTAGTCGAAACACCTTAGGAAACAGAAAAACCGCGAACTCAAAATCTTAAATGTCAAATGGTGGTAGCGGGAATGCGGTGGTGGTTGCGGAAGCTCAAAGGGATTGCGAAATGGCAATGATGGGTTGTGGAGTACGCAATGCGGAAATGGAGGGTAAGGTGGTTGGAGTTGGAAGCACAGTCCCTAAGTAGCCGAAACACCTTAGGAGACACAACTCACAACACAAACAAAATTGGGTTAAGTCAGTGTTGAAGAAGTGTATGGTTGGTAAGCCTATGCGGAAGTTATGGTGGTGGTGGTGGTTGATGAAGAAGCAATCGTCCCTAAGTAGCCTAGAAACCTTAGGAGACTCAAATCACTCCTCAAGCAACCACTAATGCAATATGGAACACAATTGGTTAGGTTGCGGAAGTCGGTGGTGGTGTAGCGGATGATGTGGTGGAAGCCCTAGGCAAAGATGCCAAAATTCACAACATTTGATGGAGTCAAAAGATGTTGGTGGTATTTTTGTTGGAAGGGGGATGTCAAGAGATTTTCAACGAGCTAAAGAACGCGAAAATCGGACTCCAGATGAATTAGTTATGGACAAAACAAAAATTAGCCGTAATCTGAAACTACAAATCAGTTATGGACTCCAGATGAATTAGTTATGGACTCCAGATGAAGATGGTCGGACGACCGGTGGCCGGACGTCCGGGCAGGCTCAGAAATCCGTTAATTTGGCTCGGGTTAGGGGTTCCGGTCGTCCGGAAAAGGTTGGACATCCGGTCGGTCGAGGGGCTCCGGACGTCCGAGAAAGGCCGGTCGTCCGGTGGGTCGGGGTCAACGCGAGATGCGAGATCCGGAGCGCAATTTTGGACGGAAAATGATGATTTTGGGGTCAAAATTGATGAGATTTCATGGATGAAAGATGGGGAAACTTGGGGAGATGCTAGATCCACTTGAAACCAAGCAAATCCATGGATCAAAATCAAGAAAACTTCGTCAAAACAACAAATCACAAAAAAATTGGGGCTATTTTTGGTGGGGAATTTTCGAATTTAGGACGAAATCAACAAAACAAGGCTAGAAAACATAAGGGGGAGGCTCCGAAATCGTGATCAACGTGGCTCATGATACCAAGATGATGTAGGGTGGGAACCCTTGGAGCCAATCTTTCACGATAGGAGCGGATCCTGCGATGAACATGAAGAACACGAGGTGGAAAAGAGGGGAAACACAAGAGAATCACTAAGACAACACAAGGAAGTCACACATGTGCTAGATCCTCGAATACATAGGGTTCACATAGTACATGATCATCCAAGGACGATACAAGGGTAACGGTCTTCTCCGTGAGGAGGTCTTGATGTTCTTCTCCGCAAGGAGGTCTTGAATCCAAAGGGATCTTCTTCGAAGAGGCCGCGGTCTCTCACGAGGAGTAGATCCGATGTGGATGAGCAATGCTCTATCTCTAAAATGAGCTAAACCAACGCTAACCTTAACTAGGAGGTGGTGGAGGAGTATATATAGTCTAGAGATACGAAGGGGTAAGTGAGGGGTACATGGGCTTCGGCCCGCAACACTAGACACAGCCAGGGGCCGGTCGTCCGACAGGTATCGGACGTCCGGTGGCTCGCGAGGGTCCGGTCGTCCGGTACTTGTCGGACGTCTGGCGTTTTGGCTCGGATGAGGTGGCGCCGGATTTCCGGGGTGGTCAGACGTCCGGACGCTGGAGTGTGTCGGACGTCTAGGACTTGTCGGATGTCCGCTCATTTGGCTCGGGTGTAGGATCGCCGGGCGTCCGGTCTGGGCCGGACGTCCGGTGGGTCTTCAGGCGTCAGACATCCGGTCCCGGCCGGTCGTCCGGTGGCTGGAGCTTCTTCCGTAGCCCTTCTTCTTGTTCCTCGCGCTTGGTGCCCTCGCCTTATTGTCCATGGGCTTCCTCTTGGTTCCTGGACATGCATAGCACACAAGTTTGAGGTAGTAGCCATGTCTCACATGTGGAAAGTGAATGTTCGGAGAGGAGCGAGTTCACCTTGTGTCCAATGGTGTATAGTCGAGGTCTCACCTTATGTATCCCTGGGGCTTGGAGAGTAGTTGGAGTGTACATGGGGATGAATGTGGGATGCTCCGCATCATCATTCGTCCACAAGGAATAGCTTTCCGCCACCATACTAACCCTTTCTCTCACTGTTGTTTGGGATAGTGTTCCACGTCCTCCTCACTCTTTACCTTCTCCTTGATCAATCTATGAGATCCTAGGTACATGTAGACCCTTAGAACGAGAGGAAGACAAGAGAGAACTCTGTTGCAATCAGACACATACAAATAATGATAAATACGCAAAGTCATTCCAACGATCCCTTGCACAAATACATTGGGTTGCAAGGCCTTGCCTCAACCCATTGCCTTACCAAATTTATTCACATATGGCAATCAGATCGCAAGATGAACTCATTGAAGATGACATAAAGATAAATGACTGATTGATATATGTCTTACAATGGTTGCCGGAAGCGAGACACCAATTACAAGTATGAATAACTAGGAGATAATGCCTGCGATGATGATGGTGGCGACGACTATGGAGATATGGGAAATGGAAGCGGCTAGGTCGAAAGATTGGTTTTGGTTCTTCATTTTGTGAGTGGTGCTCTCCATATTGATATCTGGCATCAACCCCTTTATAGAAGTTGGCCAGGTAGACCATCTGGTGCTGACGGTAGGTGGTACGAGCAGGCGCGCTTGTACCATGTGTCGCCTTGCTCTGTTGAGTCTTGTGCGCCTCCAGTTGACTTGCCTCTTCCACCAAACTTTGTATTTCCTTGTATAAATTGATATCCTTCAATGTCTATGGCCTTATCCTATAGGAACACATTAAACAAATGATTTCGTGCTCACTCATAGTCATTAGTCATTAGTAGCAATATCAAAGTGACTTTCTCATAATTCTGGGATTATTCGGTTTAAACAACAATGTGATGAGCGCAAAAATATCACTCATCAACCTCCCCAAGCTTAAACCTCAATCGTTCTTGAGCAACAAACAAGAACTCAACCGTAAGGAACTGAGTTGTTTAAAATTGAGAGAGAACAAGAAGGTTTTGGTTCACTTACGGTCGGTACGCCTAGATAGCCCCACGCTTTCTTCACCTGAAAGCTTAATATATCTATAGGGGTGGCATGGTTATTATGCAAGAGAAGTGAAGCAAACATAATCAACACAAAGTTCTTGCTAGTCTAGGCAAGATAATATAGTAGCATCTATTCTATTTCTTCCAGTTAACACTTGCTTGTCGGTAACACTTTAGAAGAGCTTTGTTTCTTTTGCAATGAAAAAATATATTATGGGGGTGAAAGGCATGTAAAAGGCAATGTGACACTAGAGTAACTCACTAACACCCACAAGAGTCGCCTCATCAAGGCTCACCAACAATTCTTCAATCATTGCTTGTTGAAACTTTGATTGTCCTATGACAGGATTATGCGAAAGAAATGATACATGCAAGTATGGGGGTTCTTTGTGGCTTAAGTTTGAATACTATGGAGAAAGTGTTGTCTCTTTCGACCTCTGTGATCAATATTCGTTTATTTCCACATACACACGCTCTCAAGAGAAAGCCGAACAAACTCATAGACAAAATTTGAGCTGAAACTCTGGTGGATCATTCATTGCCAGCTGAGTCCTCAACATAACATCAAGAGAGGTGACAAAGTCACATTTACATGTCATAAAGGAACATAAAGTGACATGGCCATGGATACTGTAAGAAGCTTAAGAGCCATGTGTCACAAAATAGATATTGGCATAATCTTCATCACCTTTGAACTGGGTTCCTATGGACAATTTTATCCACAAGTAAACACTATGGGGTTGATTGTCACAAATATCACCTACTTCTATTTTCTTGAACACCCAAGCATTTTAAAGACTTTCCCATATGCATGGTTATTCTTTGTTATCACCACTTTATTTTAAAAACTAGTCCCTCAACAAGTCTTTGTTATCAAGATTAAATAGAACTACGGGTACTAAATTGTTTTATCTACAATGTTAAACCTTTATTTTAAATATCAAGACTTACTCCCACTTGAATACTTCACACATACTAATGCTACAACTATCCTAAGCATTTACGGTTCAAAAGATGGGAGTCATAGGACATATCATATGCTCAGACTTCTCTTTCATAAGGTGTGTTCCTTGCCGCTCGGCATATGTCGGGACCCCGATCCTAAGTCACAACAATCTAGCATGTAACACATCATATCACTTTGCGGCCTCACGCATGGTATCTGATACGTCTCCAACGTATCTATAATTTTGATTGTTCCATGCTATTATATTATCTGTTTTGGATGTTTAATGGGTTTTAATATGCTCTTTTGTATTATTTTTGGGACTAACCTACTAAACGGAGGCCTAGTGCGAGTTTCTGTTTTTTTGCCTATTTTAGAGTTTTGCAGAAAAGAAATACCAAACGAAGTCCAAACAGAATGAATCCTTTGTGATGATATTTCTTGGATAGCAATCTAGAAGACTTGGAGTCGAAGTCTGGAACTCCACGAGGAAGCCATGAGGTAGGAGGGCGCGCCAAGGGGGGTATGCGCGCCCCCACCCTCGTGGGCCCCTCGTAGCTCCACTGATGTACTTCTTTTGCCTATATATACTCTTATACCCTAGAAACATCAGGGAGAGCCACGAAACCACTTTTCCACCACCGCAACCTTCTGTACCCATGAGATCACATCTTGGGGCCTTTTCCTGATAGAGGCGAGGGGGCCCATCTTTCGATGAGATGGTGGCTATCGTTTTGGTGGAAGTCGACTTTGACGATCCGACTACGAACGTGCGAGGACGTCGCGCCTTAGCAATCGCTAAACCAACTCCGAGAGGTTATTGACCACGCCGGAGCACGATCAACCTGACCACGAGGGTCTGTTTCCTGCGAGCAAACGAAGAACAAGCAAGAAATTGAAATTGCAATCTGGATATTGCGAATATAAGAGGAAATCTTTATTGATGAAGGTGGGGTTCTGTGACGTCTTTGTCTGGTCATTGAACACAAACGAAGTACGCGAAGTTGCAGCTATGGCAAACTTTTAATCTAAACAAAACCCAAAGTGTAAATGATGCCCTAAGGGCTGTATATATGGAGGAGAGAGGGGGGGGGAGATTTCGTGGCCCTTGGAAGAGGGGTCCGAAACCAACCCTGACTCTTGTTTCCCCACACATACGGACTCTAAAAACAGCCTATAAACAAGTATTTCGAAATTACATGGGCCTGGCCCAAAAATAAGGTGACGCAACACCTAGAATAGCCTCTGGATGAAATTTATGAAGTGGGATCTTGTATATTTCGTCCAAGGCTTCATGCACTCCTTATGGTGGCTTCAAAGTCCTGAAATTATCACTTGTAACTCCGTTCTTGATCCCATTGTGCAAGCCATCATATCCATGCTTGAACTTGCTCCAAGGTTCATCTTTCTTGTCCAAGCTAGGCCCTTCAATTGTGAGCAAATCAAATTTATCCAATTTAGGCAGTGTCATATTCTCATGAACATTAGAATTGTTACCAATAAACGGAAGTACCTGATAATTCAATTGGCGTGCGCGAGCTCTAGTAATTGGTCCAGTATGTATAGCAGCAGGTGATGTGGGTGTAACAATGGTATTGATGTCCTCATCATTTCCGGCGATCTGCCGGAGGGGGAATCAATCATGGAGGGCTTCTACATCAACACCGTTGCCTCTCCGATGAAGCGTGAGTAGTTTACCACAGACCTTCTTCTTCTTCTTCTCTCTCTCTCTCTCTTTGATTCTCAATACAAAGTTCTCCTTGATGTTCTTGGAGATCTATTCGATGTAATACTCTTTTGCGGTGTGTTTGTCGAGATCTGATGAATTGTGGATTTATGAACAAGATTATCTATGAATATTATTTGGTTCTTCTCTGAATTCTTATATGCATGATTTGATATCTTTGCAAGTCTCTTCGAATTATCGGTTTAGTTTGGCATACTAGATTAATCTTTCTTGCAATGGTAGCAGTGCTTAGCTTTGGGTTCAATCTTGCGTTGTCCTTTCCTAGTGACAGTAGGTGCAGCAAGCATGTATTGTTGCCTTGCCATCGAGGATAAAAAGATGGGGTTTATATCATATTGCTTGAGTTTATCCCTCTACATCATGTCATCTTTCTTAATGTGTTACTCCGTTCTTATGAACTTAATACTCTAGATGCATGCTGGATAGCGGTCGATGTGTGAAGTAATAGTAGTAGATCCAGAATCATTTCGATCTACTTGACACAGACGTGATGCCTATATTCACGATCATTGCCTTAGATATCTTCATAACTATGCGCTTTTCTATCAATTGCTCGGCAGTAATTTGTTCACCCACCGTAATACATGCTATCTTGAGAGAATCCACTAGTGAAACCTATGCCCCATGGGTCTCTTTCCTATTATATTACATCTCTTTTATTTACATCGCATCTTGTTTACTATTTTGCAATCTTTACTTTCCAATCTATACAACAAAAATACCAAAAATATTTAATTTACTATCTCTATTAGATCTCACTTTTGCGAGTGACCGTGAAGGGATTGACAACCCCTTTATCGTGTTGGTTGCAAGGTTCTTGATTGTTTGTGCAGGTACTAGGTGACTTGTGTGTTGTCTCCTACTGGATTGATACCTTGGTTCTCAAAACTGAGGAAAATACTTACGCTACTTTGATGCATCACCCTTTCCTCTTCAAGGGAAAACCAATGCATGCTCAAGAGGTAGCAAGAAGGATTTCTGGCGCCGTTGCCGGGGAGATCTACGCCAAGTCAAGACATACCAAGTACCCACCATAAAATCTTCTCCCTCGCATTGCATTATTTGCCATTCGCCTCTCGTTTTCCTCTCCCCCACTTCTAAAACCATTTTCGAAAACCTTTGCCTTTTCTTTGCCCCTCTTCCATTCGTCTCTTTTCGCTTGCTTCTTGTGTGCTTGCGTGTTGGATTGACTATTTGTCACGATGGCTCAAAACAATACTAAATTGTGTGACTTTTCCAATACCAACAACAATGATTTTATTAGCACTCCGATTGCTCCTACTACCGATGTTGAATCTTGTGAAACTAATACCGCTTTGTTCAATCTAGTTATGAAAGATGAATTTTCTGGCCTTCCTAGTGAAGATGCCGCTACCCATCTAAACAACTTTGTTGATTTGTGTGATATGCAAAAGAAGAAAGATGTCGATAATGATATTGTTAAATTGAATCTATTTCCGTTTTAGCTTAGAGATCGTGCTAAAACTTGGTTCTCTTCTTTGCCTAAAAATAGTATTGATTCATGGATTAAGTGCAGAGATGCTTTTATCTCTAAGTATTTTCCTCCCGCTAAGATCATCTCTCTTAGGAACGATATTATGAATTTTAAGCAACTTGATCATGAGCATGTTGCACAAGCTTGGGAGAGGATGAAATTAATGATACGTAATTGCCCTACACATGGTTTGAATTTGTGGATGATTATACAGAACTTAATGCCGGACTGAATTTTGCTTCTAGGAATCTTTTAGATTCGGCCACAGAAGGCACGTTTATGAAAACCACTTTAGGAGAAGCTACTAAACTCCTAGACAATATTATTGTTAATTATTCTCAATGGCACACCGAAAGATCCACTAGTAAAAAAGTTCATGCGATTGAAGAGATTAATGTTTTGAGTGGAAAGATGGATGAACTTATGAAATTGTTTGCTAATAAAAGTGTTTCTTCTGATCCTAATGATGTGCCTTTGTCCACTTTAATTGATAATAATAATGAATCTATGGATGTGAATTTTGTTGGTAGGAACAATTTTGTTAACAATGTGTATAGAGGAAACTTTAATTCTAGTCCGTGTCCTAGTAATTCCTCTAATAATTATGGTAACCCTACAACAACTCTTATGGAAATTTTAATAAGATGCCCTCTGATTTTGAGACTAGTGTTAAAGAATTTATGAGTTCGCAAAAGAATTTCAATGCTTTGGTTGAAGAAAAATTGCTTAAGATTGATGAGTTGGCTAGGAACGTGGATAGAATTTCTCTTGATGTTGATTCTTTGAAACTTAGATATATTCCACCTAAGCATGACATCGATGAGTCTCTCAAAGCCATGAGAATTTCCATTGATGAGTGCTAAGAAAGAACCGCTAGGATGCATGCAAAAAAAGATTGCTTTGTGAAAGCGTGTTCTAGTTTTCATGATAATAATGATGAAGATCTAAAAATGATTGATGTGACTCCTATTAAATCTTTGTTTTCCAATATGAATCTTGATAAATATGGGACTAGAGATGGGTCAACTTTAGTTAAAAGGCGTCCCCATGATTCGAAGTTTTTAGATCTTGATGCAAAAATCAATAAAAGTGGGATTGAAGAGGTCAAAACTTTACATAGCAATGAACCCACTATTTTGGATTTCAAGGAATTTAATTATTATAATTGCTCTTTGATAGATTGTATTTCCTTGTTGCAATCCGTGTTAAATTCTTGTCATGCTTATAATCAAAATAAAGCTTTTACTAAACATATCGTTAATGCTTTAATGCAATCCTATGAAGAAAAGCTTGAACTAGAAGTTTCTATCCCTAGAAAACTGTATGATGAGTGGGAACCTAATATTAAAATTAAGATTACAGATTATGAATGCTATGCTTTGTGTGATTTGGGTGCTAGTGTTTCTATGATTCCAAAAACTTTGTGTGATGTGCTAGGTTTCCGTGAATTTGATGATTGTTCTTTAAATTTGCATCTTGCGGATTCCACCATTAAGAAACCTATGGGAAGGATTAATGATGTTCTTATTGTTGCAAATAGGAATTATGTGCCCATAGATTTCATTGTTCTCGATATAGATTGCAATCCTACATGTCCTATTATTCTTGGTAGACCTTTCCTTAGAACGATTGGTGCAATTATTGACATGAAAGAAGGAAATATTAGATTCCAATTTCCATTAAGGAAAGGCATGGAACACTTTCCTAGGAAGAAATTAAATTGCCTTATGAATCTATTATGAGATCCACTTATGGATTGCATACCAAAGATGACAATACCTAGATTTATTCTTGTTTTTATGCCTAGCTAGGGGCATTAAACGATAGCACTTGTTGGGTGGCAACCCAATTTTTTTTGTTCTTTGCTTTTTTCTCCTGTTTAGTAATAATAATTCATCTAGCTTATATTATGATTGTGTTTTTATGTTTTAATTAGTGTTTGTGACAAGTAAAGCCTTTTAGGATCTTGTTGGGTGATAGTTGTTTGATCTTGCTGAAAAAACAGAAACTTTTACGCTCACGAAATTAATTTTCATTTTTTACCAGAGAGCGATAAAATACCTACTCCACTTGCAGTAGATCAATATACAAATTTCTCAGGCCGTCCTAATTTTCAGAATTTTTGGAGTTACAGAAGTATTCAAAAGTTACATATTGCTACAGACTGTTCTGTTTTTCGTGTGTTGTTTGCTTATTTTGATGAATCTATGTGTAGTATCAGGGGGTATGAACCGTAGAGAAGTTGGAATACATTAGGTTTAGCACCAATAAACATAAAGAATGATTTCATTACAGTACCTTAAAGTGGTGGTTTATTTTCTGATACTAATGAAGCTCATGAGATTTTCTGTTGAAGTTTTGTGTTGTAAAGTTTTCAAGTTTTTGGGTAATGATTTGATGGATTTTGGAATAAGGAGTGGCAAGAGCCTAATCTTGGGGATTCCCAAGGCACCCCAAGTAAAATTCAAGGACAACCAAAAGCCTAAGCTTGGGGATGCCCCGGAAGGCATCCCCTCTTTTGTCTTCGTCTATCGGTAACTTTACTTGAGGCTATATTTTTATTCACCACATGATATGTGTTTTGCTTGGAGCGTCTTGTATGTTTTGATTCTTTGCCTTTTAGTTTACCACAATCATCCTTGCTGTACACACCTTTTGGGAGAGACACGCATGAATCGGAATTTATTACAATACTCTATGTGCTTCACTTATGTTTTTTGAGCTAGATAATTTTGCTTTAGTGCTTCACTTATATGTTTTTAGAGCACGGAGGTGGTTTTATTTTATAGAAATTATTGATATCTCATGCTTCACTTATATTATTTTGAGAGTCTTTTAGAACAGCATGGTAATTTGCTTTGGCTATAAAACTAGTCCTAATATGATGGGCATCCAAGATGGGTATAATAAAAACTTTCATATAAAGTGCGTTGAATACTATGAGAAGTTTGATTCTTTATGATTGTTTTGAGATATGAAGATGGTGATATTAGAGTTATGCTAGTAGAGTAGTTGTGAATTTGAGAGATACTTGTGTTAAAGTTTGTGATTCCCGTGGCATGCACGTATGGTGAACCGTTATGTGATGAAATTGGAGCATGACTATTTATTGACTGTCTTCCTTATGAGTGGCGGTCGGGGACGAGCGATGGTCTTTTCCTACCAATCTATCCCCCTAGGGGCATGCACGTAGTACTTTGTTTCGATAACTAATAGATTTTTGCAATAAGTATGTGAGTTCTTTATGACTAATGTTGAGTCCATGGATTATACGCACTCTCACCCTTCCACCATTGCCAGCCTCTCTAGTACCACGCAACTTTCGACGGTACCATAAACCCACCATTTACCTTCCTCAAAACAGCCACCATACCTATCTATTATGGCATTTCCATAGCCATTACAAGATATATTGCCATGCAACTTTCCACCGTTTAGTTTATTATGACACGCTCCATCATTGTCATATTGCCTTGCATGATCATGTAGTCGACATCATATTTGTGGCAAAGCCACCATTCATAATTCTTTCATACATGTTACTCTTGATTCATTGCACATCCCGGTACACCGCCGAAGGCTTTCACATAGAGTCATATTTTGTTCTAAGTATCGAGTTGTAATTCTTGAGTTGTAAGTAAATAAAAGTGTCGTGGGTTTGTCACGGTAGATGTCCTTGTGAACGGACTTAGTCATGGAGCCATCGCTACGGGTTAGCTCAAAGGGATTAAACTGGACAAGGGGACACGGGGATTTTATACTAGTTCGGCCCCTTCAAGGAAGGTAAAAGCCTACGTCTAGTTGTGATTGGTATTGCTAGGGTTTCGAAGGCCAGGGAGCGAATCCGCTTTGTCTAGCTCTCGAGTTGTTGTCTGTCCCTAAACCGCGCCGGGTCGTCCCTTTATATACATAGGTTGACGCCCGCCGGGCTACAGAGTCCCGAAGCTGGATCATAAGCGTATCCGGTTCGGTCTCTATCCTTCCTATCTTATAATACAAGTTACATGACTAGGTCGGTTTACATTTATAGGCTTTAACCCGCCTTTGGGCCTTGGGCCTTCGTGAAGCGTCATCATCCTTGCATCTTCATGGGCTTCTAATCTTCAAGGAGTTAACCCGGCTACATAAGGCCGATTTACCTCCAGCAGTAATATCCCCAACATTAGGCCCCAGATTGGTTTGAACTTGTTCATGTCAATCTTCTACACTTAGAAAAATTCTTCCCTCATATCTTCACCTTGATCTTGTAAACCGTCGTGACGTCATACTCCCAGATTATGATAAACCGCCCTGATGTCATCTATCCGTTGATGTCGACGATTACCTTCATTTAATGTGTATTCAGTCACCGAGGCGGCACTTTTATTAATTTATCCATTTTTGGGCTCCTCGATTGTCGCACTTGCCGTTTTATCACTTAGCCTTATAAATAGGGGCAGAGGACCCCTTTCTTTTCTTTCTGCTACCCATTCATCTCTTCTTCTTCCTCTCGACGACCCCGCACTCTAGCGCCGCCGTCATCTTCGAACCTCGCCTCTGCTTCGCCGTCGGCCGCTGCATCAACCTGTTCGCACCAGAGTTCCACAGCGCCCTTCCGTTGCTTTCGCGGTCGCAGTAAGTCCTTTCCCCCTTCTATCCTAGATCCATTAGGGTTTCCTTGCTCTTCGCTGTTCTTGAGGTTCATCAGAGCTTTTAGTGATGTTCTTCCTTGGCCTTTAGGTGAACACTTCGTACCTGACGTACTCCTTGCCGTAGCTAATCTTCTGCTATCACCACAAACCCTTATGCACAAAGAACTGATCTAGTCCTTCATAAGTTGCTTCGGTTCTTCACCCTTTCTAGATCTAATTATTTTTACTTTTTTGTATTATCTTAGATCCGAAAATTTCACATACCTCTGTGAAATCTGTTTCTCCTCACACCATCATAGGCGATTTAATTTTGTATAAGCAATCTATACCATTAGCCCTCTAATAAACCAGAAGAGCCTTTTACCTCCATAATTATATTCCGGTTTAACAGTGTCTGAGTACCCCTCTCGTGGTACTACCTTTTATGCATTATTGCATTGATCTCCGGTTTATGCCATGTCCCCTATCAGGGCATATTTCAGTCCCTTGCATCTTGTATGTTATCCTGTGTGATTTATAAACCGGCCTTTTGTTTCCAGCTCGTTTGTTCCACGATGGCCAAGCAATTCACCGCTTGCAACTGGGCTCGTTTCCGGGTCACAGAGGAACAATTGAATGATATGGTCAGCATTGGCACTTTGGCTAAGAAAACTGAAATCACATGGCGAGTTCCAGGAATAGAAAATCCTCCAACCCCAAGGCAGGGTGAGGTGGTTGTCTTTGTTGACCACATAGGCCGTGGCTTCAAACCGCCAGGGTCAAAGTTTTTCCGAGATGTGCTTGCCAGCTTCCAACTTCATCCTCAAGATATTGGTCCCAACTCGGTCTCCAATTTATGCAACTTCCAGGTCTTCTATGAAGTATATTTACAGGAAGAACCAACCACCGAGCTGTTCCGGGACTTCTTTCATTTAAGCCGGCGCAGAATTTGTAAATGGCCCTAACACTGAACTTGGGGGTGTCTCAATTCAAAAGCGGAAAGAGGTTGAATTTCCTCATGCCAAATTGCACAGCCATCCAAAGGAATGGAACCAAACTTGGTTTTATTGCAGAGATAGATCCCCTGAAGATGAAAATCCCCTCCCCGGCTTTCGTGATCATAGACTATCCAACACCCATCCAATGCCACAACGCCTGAGCTCTTCAAAAAGGGCGAAATATGCCCGTCAACTCGCCAAACTCCGAGCCTTTATGGCGAACGGTTTAACGGGCGTGGACTTTGTGCGCTGTTGGATATCCTGGAGTATCTTGCCACTAAGCCGGCATTCCGGCTTAATGTGTGAGTATACCGGTGAGGTTGACGACCCTCAACGCCATTGCAACCTTCAATTATCTGAGGAAGAAGTCACTGAAGGTGTAAAGAAGATTCTGAATGAATGGGAACTGGCCTGTAGTCAAACCGGTCTGAGTCCCTTCTATGCCAAGAACAAACCGCCTGGTGTAAGCATTATACTTCCTTTTCATCTCTAATATTTTTAGCTTATGCAACCTGTAATCCTTCTTCTGTGTATGTAGGGTGATGACCCCTTCTGGAAACGGAAAACCGTAGAGAAAGCGGCAAAGCCGACTGGGGATAAAGTGGTCAAGCCATCCCGCCCCAAAACCAAAGCCGTAAAACGGACGTCAAAATGGAAAACGGCTGACCGGATCAACATGGAGCTTGATGATGACACTGATGATCCAGAAGTTGAGGTAGAACTTGACTCACTTGGCTCTCTTTTCATGCATCTCATTAACAATGATCTTCCTCAGGAGGACACAGAAGCTAGTCAAGCTGATGATGTAGAGGTAATTACCCTTTCCTCCGGTTCAGACTCTATGCCAACACAAAAAACTCGCCAAGCAGTCCGGAAAGTAAGCTTTTCTCATCCTCTTGCTCACTTGGATCCAACATTTATTTTGAAGACTCAGCAGCATGAAGTTCGCCGGACAACCCGGCACAGTGGCCAGCAGGTCACTTCAGCCGGTTTACCTGATACCCCGTTTCGGAAGCGCCGGTCTGAGATCTCTCCTACTTTTGACCATTCTTACCCCAAGGCAGGTTATTTCAGACAGCCTCTTAATCCGTCCGATTCAAATTATCAGGTGACACCTCCTTCATCTTCTGGTGAATCGACAGCAACTCAACTCCCCCCTTTGAAAACTGTGGCTAGGTAAGTTGTAAAAACCTTTCCTTTCAATGCGTCATAAATCCTTTGAATAGGATGTTAATCCTCTTTTATTCTGTTTGCCGGGCCAAAGCCAGACCCAGCAAGAAAGCTCAGGTCACCAATCCGCCCGAAGACTCGGTCGCCGAAGAAGAAGAACCAAGAGGTGAACCTGAACAAACTTGTGAACCGGAAGGCCCTCATCCTGAAGCTACTTCTGATGAGCCGCCCCTTGAAGGCCAAAATACCGATGAGCCAATAGACGTTGAGCCTGCCACGCTCGATGCTGAACCGGCAAAACCAAACCGGGCTGGTCCGGTGAAAGATGCTGAAATTCCAATATCACCAACCAAAAACCCTGAAGGCCAAGGTGATGACGTTATTATTACGGGAATAGGCCATAGCTCTCCTGGCCATCCTGTAGTTTTGGCTCAACATAGTGCCAAAGAAGAGCAGGCTGCTAGAGAAAAAGGCAAATGGAGCAGTGATTTGGCAAGTTCTGCTCATCTCAACGCAGAGGAGCTTCACTCTGGCTTCTTGAATCGCTTGCACGCAAACCGGGATTATGAAGCCGGTTTGGTAAATTTGATGAAGGAGCGATACAAGGTATCTTCTTCCTCCTTTGTATCTTGATTCATAGTCTGAAAATGCTAGCCCAAATAGCCCCCAAGGGCCGGGTTATAATGTGAATCATAACCCGGGTCTTCGTAGCACTTTAAGCCACTGATAAGAATCAGATTTACCCTTTAGCAAATAGATAGCTTTCTGCCGCGTACCCGCCAAAGGCTGGTTTAACTCTAGCAAGTTAATCCTGGTATTAATCCATGCATCCATTTTTGAATCAACATACATTAGCCCCCAAGTGTCAAGGATAATGTTTATATTGTTCTGGAGACTTGTATAAGCTGTAGCAATTTAGAGCAAATAGGCATTAGCCCCCAAGTACGAAGTGCATAACCTGTTATGCGGTTTGTACTTAGAATATGTACGTAACCTGTCATTTGATATATCTTCAATGTTTCCAGTCTGATCTGAGGAATAAAGAGACCCGAAACATTGATTTGCAAAACAATGTGAAGTCCCAACAAGAAGAAGCCACCAAAACCAAAGAGGAGCTGACGAAAGCCCTAGCCGCCATGGAAAAACTCATAGAATCTTTCAACAAAGACTGTGCTGAATGGGAGATCGAGAAATCCGATTTAATAAAGAGTGCCAAAGTCGCCAAGGCTGCCTTAAAACCGGTTGTGGAGGAACTGGCTGGTTTGAAACGGCAAATTAACTCCATGACTTCTGCAATCTTTGGTAAGTGTGCCCTTTATGTATTTGGTATAACGTGTGGAACCTTATCGTTAACCAAAATGCTGATGTTAAACCATGACAGGCACCCGGATTGCTCATCTTGGTACAGATATGCGCATGAAGCTCAAAGTGGCATATACATTGGTTGAACAGATGTACTCTGGGTCTCAGCGGGCTATTTGCACGGCAGCTTACAACAAACCGGTCCCAACTTTGATTAAAGAAACACTTGAGAAGTTGGCCATGTTACCAGCCCATATTGCCGAATTGAAGAGGGCAGCTGCCAGGTCCAGAGCTTTAACCGCACTTATTCAAGCCAAAGCCTGAATTCCAGACCTTGAAGCGGATGATATCATTAAAGGATATCTAGGTGTGAAGGAAGACGGTTCAAACTTTGATAACGATGACCTCCGGCGGCTGACCAAACAGATGCGGCCAGTAGCCAGCAAACTGGCCGATGATACAGACTTGTCCCATTTTCAACTAGTTTTTGATGCTGAAGGGAAAAGAAAACCGGCCGACATCCATGAAGTTGAAGAACTTGTGCCTCCGATTCGTAAGCACACTTATGCTCCTCATATCAACCCCTCCAATCTTGTCCACGAGGAAGCAGTATTTCAAGCTTTAACTGGAATCGATTGGTCGACGGTTGATTTCCAGCATCTGGGGAGGGATGAAGAAGTGCGCACACCAACTGACCCTCAACCATCAAACCATCCAGGCGAAGCGTCCTAAACTGGTCGTCGGTTTACTGGCTACTGTGTGCCGACCTTGTGAAAAACAATTATGCCATTGGAGCCGCTTTGAAATCTTCTTGTAATAAGATAGCCAAAACTCCGTTATTTGCCATGCCATCGAGCATGTTTTGTAATGCCTCATGATGACTGTTGCCACCTTTTGAGATATATTTATACACAACCCATGATGAATTGTGTTCCTGGGTACAACAACTCAAAAGTAGCTACCGGTTTACCGCTAGACGGGTCATAATGTCCAGGAAGTGTATAAGACATATATGAGATAATCGAAGTGTTTGTACAAAAATAATATGCATAACATACCTTATTGGCTGACCAAAGGCGTATACGGCAAAGGTGTTAATACCAGTCCGGAATGTTGATAACCCCATCTTTGTAATGCCGGTCTATATATTAAACCGGACCAGGATAACTACCGGGTTTTCTTTATAACACTGGTGATTTAGTCAAACCAGACTGGGTCAACAAACACTGGCTTATAATTGATGATGTGCCGACAACTTGTAGTTGAAAAGCAAGCCTGGTCAAGGACGACGGTTTATCAAAAAATACTTATGAACTTCAACAAATAAAACTCAAAAAGGAAAATATGCAAAGCTTTTTACGAGCTGCCAGGCTCCAAATCGAGGCTTTTCATGGGCTGCCAGGCCTCTGAGTTAAACCATTTAACAAAGCCTTTTAAGATGGGCCTCCAATTAACCAATTATCGTTTTAACTTTGACAAGTTCAGGGTCTATAAAAGATTGACATGTCAAACGTTCGATGGGTCATACCAGGATTACCTGGACAGGAGTGGCTTACTTGATGAAGGCAGGTTAACACAGGTTTTTAGGTGAATACACCAGGCTTCCAAGCCATGGCTTGATAGCCAATTACTGTTGGGGAACGTAGTAATTTCAAAAAATTTCCTATGCACACGCAAGATCATGGTGATGCATAGCAACGAGAGGGGAAAGTGTGATCTACGTACCCTTGTAGATCAACAACGGAAGCGTTTGGTTGATGTAGTCGTACGTCTCCACGGCCCGACCGATCAAGCACCGAAACTACGGCACCTCCGAGTTCTAGCACACATTCAGCTCGATGACGATCCCCGGGCTCTGATCCAGCAAAGCGTCGGGGAGGAGTTCCGTCAGCACGACGGCGTGGTGACGATCTTGATGTTCTACCGTCGCAGGGCTTCGCCTAAGCACCACTACAATATGACCGAGGTGGAATATAGTGGAGGGGGGCACCGCACACGGCTAAGGAACGATCACGAAGATAAACTTGTGTGTCTAGGGGTGCTCCCTGCCCCCGTATATAAAGGAGCAAGGGGAGGAGGCCGGCCGGCCCCTATAGGCGCGCCAGGAGGAGTCCTCCTCCTAGTAGGAGTAGGACTCCTACTAGGAGGGGGAAAGAAGTGGGGAGGGAGAGGGAAAGGGGGGCGCCGCCCCCCCTCTCCTAGTCCAATTCGGACCAGGGGGGAGGAGGCGCGCGGCCCACCTCTGGCAGCCCCTCTCTCTCTCCACTAAGGCCCATATGGCCCATTACTTCTCATAGGGGGGTTCCGGTAACCCTCCGGCTCTCCGGTTTTCTCCGAAATCACCCGGAACACTTCCGGTGTCCGAATATAGCCGTCCAATATATCAATCTTTATGTCTCGACCATTTCGAGACTCCTCGTCATGTCCGTGATCACATCCGGGACTCCGAACTAACTTCGGTACATCAAAACTCATAAACTCATAATATAACTGTCATCGAAACCTTAAGCGTGCGGACCCTACGGGTTCGAGAACAATGTAGACATGACCGAGACACGTCTCCGGTCAATAACCAATAGCGGAACCTGGATGCTCATATTGGCTCCTACATATTCTACGAAGATCTTTATCGGTCAGACCGCATAACAACATACGTTGTTCCCTTTGTCATCGGTATGTTACTTGCCCGAGATTCGATCGTCGGTATCTCAATACCTAGTTCAATCTCGTTACCGGCAAGTCTCTTTACTCGTTTCGTAATACATCATCTCGCAACTAACTCATTAGTTGCAATGCTTGCAAGGCTTATGTGATGTGCATTACCGAGAGGGCCCAGAGATACCTCTCCGACAATCGGAGTGACAAATCCTAATCTCGAAATACGCCAACCCAACATGTACCTTTGGAGACACCTGTAGAGCACCTTTATAATCACCCATTTACGTTGTGACGTTTGGTAGCACACAAAGTGTTCCTCCGGCAAACGGGAGTTGCATAATCTCATAGTCATAGGAACATGTATAAGTCATGAAGAAAGCAATAGCAACATACTAAACGATCGGGTGCTAAGCTAATGGAATGGGTCATGTCAATCAGATCATTCACCTAATGATGTGATCTCGTTAATCAAATAACAACTCCTTGTTCATGGTTAGGAAACATAACCATCTTTGATTAACGAGCTAGTCAAGTAGAGGCATACTAGTGACACTCTGTTTGTCTATGTATTCACACATGTATTATGTTTCCGGTTAATACAATTCTAGCATGAATAATAAACATTTATCATGATATAAGGAAATAAATAATAACTTTATTATTGCCTCTAGGGCATATTTCCTTCAGTCTCCCACTTGCACTAGAGTCAATAATCTAGATTACACAGTAATGATTCTAACACCCATGGAGCCTTGGTGCTGATCATGTTTTGCTCGTGGAAGAGGCTTAGTCAACGGGTCTGCAACATTCAGATCCGTATGTATCTTGCAAATCTCTATGTCTCCCACCTGGACTAGATCCCGGATGGAATTGAAGCGTCTTTTGATGTGCTTGGTTCTCTTGTGAAATCTGGATTCCTTTGCCAAGGCAATTGCACCAGTATTGTCACAAAAGATTTTCATTGGACCCGATGCACTAGGTATGACACCTAGATCGGATATGAACTCCTTCATCCAGACTCCTTCATTTGCTGCTTCCGAAGCAGCTATGTACTCCGCTTCACATGTAGATCCCGCTACAACGCTTTGTTTAGAACTGCACCAACTGACAGCTCCACCGTTTAATGTAAACACGTATCCGGTTTGCGATTTAGAATCGTCCGGATCAGTGTCAAAGCTTGCATCAACGTAACCTTTTATGATGAGCTCTTTGTCACCTCCATATATGAGAAACATATCCTTAGTCCTTTTCAGGTATTTCAGGATGTTCTTGACCGCTGTCCAGTGATCCACTCCTGGATTACTTTGGTACCTCCCTGCTAGACTTATAGCAAGGCACACATCAGGTCTGGTACACAGCATTGCATACATGATAGAGCCTATGGCTGAAGCATAGGGAACATCTTTCATATTCTCTCTATCTTCTGCAGTGGTCGGGCATTGAGTCTCACTCAACTTCGCACCTTGTAACACAGGCAAGAACCCTTTCTTTGCTTGATCCATTTTGAACTTCTTAAAAACTTTGTCAAGGTATGTGCTTTGTGAAAGTCCAATTAAGCGTCTTGATCTATCTCTATAGATCTTAATGCCTAATATGTAAGCAGCTTCACCGAGGTCTTTCATTGAAAAACTCTTATTCAAGTATCCCTTTATGCTATCCAGAAATTCTATATCATTTCCAATTAGTAATATGTCATCCACATATAATATCAGAAATGCTACAGAGCTCCCACTCACTTTCTTGTAAATACAGGCTTCTCCAAAAGTCTGTATAAAACCAAATGCTTTGATCACACTATCAAAGCGTTTATTCCAACTCCGAGAGGCTTGCACCAGTCCATAAATGGATCGCTGGAGCTTGCACACTTTGTTAGCTCCCTTTGGATCGACAAAACCTTCTGGTTGCATCATATACAACTCTTCTTCCAGAAATCCATTCAGGAATGCAGTTTTGACATCCATCTGCCAAATTTCATAATCATAAAATGCGGCAATTGCTAACATGATTCGGACAGACTTAAGCATCGCTACGGGTGAGAAGGTCTCATCGTAGTCAATCCCTTGAACTTGCCGAAAACCTTTTGCGACAAGTCGAGCTTTGTAGACAGTAATATTACTGTCAGCGTCAGTCTTCTTCTTGAAGATCCATTTATTCTCAATTGCTTGCCGATCATCGGGCAAGTCAACCAAAGTCCATACTTTGTTCTCATACATGGATCCCATCTCAGATTTCATGGCTTCAAGCCATTTTGCGGAATCTGGGCTCACCATCGCTTCTTCATAGTTCGTAGGTTCATCATGATCTAGTAGCATGACTTCCAGAACAGGATTACCGTACCACTCTGGCGCGGATCTCACTCTGGTTGATCTACGAGGTTCAGTAGTATCTTGTTCTGAAGTTTCATGATCATCATCATTAGCTTCCTCACCAACTGGTGTAGGTGTCACAGAAACAGTTTTCTGTGATGCACTACTTTCCAATAAGGGAGCAGGTACAGTTACCTCGTCAAGTTCTACTTTCCTCCCACTCACTTCTTTCGAGAGAAACTCCTTCTCTAGAAAGTTTCCGAACTTAGCAACAAAAGTCTTGCCTTCGGATCTGTGATAGAAGGTGTATCCAATAGTTTCCTTTGGATATCCTATGAAGACACATTTCTCCGATTTGGGTTCGAGCTTATCAGGTTGAAGCTTTTTCACATAAGCATCGCAGCCCCAAACTTTCAGAAACGACAACTTTGGTTTCTTGCCAAACCACAGTTCATAAGGCGTCGTCTCAACGGATTTTGATGGTGCCCTATTTAACGTGAATGCGGCCGTCTCTAGAGCGTATCCCCAAAACGATAGCGGTAAATCAGTAAGAGACATCATAGATCGCACCATATCTAGTAAAGTACGATTACGACGTTCGGACACACCATTACGCTGTGGTGTTCCGGGTGGCGTGAGTTGCGAAACTATTCCACAATTTTTCAAATGTACACCAAACTCGTAACTCAAATATTCTCCTCCACGATCAGATCGTAGGAATTTTATTTTCTTGTTACGATGATTTTCTACTTCACTCTGAAATTCTTTGAACTTTTCAAATGTTTCAGACTTGTGTTTCATTAAGTAGATATACCCATATCTGCTTAAGTCATCTGTGAAGGTGAGAAAATAACGATATCCGCCACGAGCCTCAATATTCATCGGACCACATACATCTGTATGTATGATTTCCAACAAATCTGTTGCTCTCTCCATAGTACCGGAGAACGGTGTTTTAGTCATCTTGCCCATGAGGCACGGTTCGCAAGTACCAAGTGATTCATAATCAAGTGGTTCCAAAAGTCCATCAGTATGGAGTTTCTTCATGCGCTTTACACCGATATGACCTAAACGGCAGTGCCACAAATAAGTTGCACTATCATTATTAACTCTGCATCTTTTGGCTTCAACACTATGAATATGTGTGTCACTACTATCGAGATTCATCAAAAATAGACCACTCTTTAAGGGTGCATGACCATAAAAGATATTACTCATATAAATAGAACAACCATTATTCTCAGATTTAAATGAATAACCGTCTCGCATCAAACAAGATCCAGATATAATGTTCATGCTTAACGCTGGCACCAAATAACAATTATTTAGGTCTAATATTAATCCCGAAGGTAGATGTAGAGGTAGCGTGCCGACTGCGATCACATCGACTTTGGAACCGTTTCCCACGCGCATCGTCACCTCGTCCTTAGCCAATCTTCGCTTAATCCGTAGTCCCTGTTTCGAGTTGCAAATATTAGCAACAGAACCAGTATCAAATACCCAGGTGCTACTGCGAGCATTAGTAAGGTACACATCAATAACATGTATATCACATATACCTTTGTTCACCTTGCCATCCTTCTTATCCGCCAAATACTTGGGGCAGTTCCGCTTCCAGTGACCAGTCTGCTTGCAGTAGAAGCACTCAGTTTCAGGCTTAGGTCCAGGTTTGGGTTTCTTCTCTTGAGTAGCAACTTGCTTGCCGTTCTTTTTGAAGTTCCCCTTCTTCTTCCCTTTGCCCTTTTTCTTGAAACTAGTGGTCTTGTTGACCATCAACACTTGATGCTCCTTCTTGATTTCTACCTCCGCAGCTTTCAGCATTGCGAAGAGTTCGGGAATAGTCTTATTCATCCCTTGCATATTATAGTTCATCACGAAGCTCTTGTAGCTTGGTGGCAGTGATTGGAGAATTCTGTCGATGACGCAATCATCTGGAAGATTAACTCCCAATTGAATCAAGTGATTATTATACCCAGACATTTTGAGTATATGCTCACTGACAGAACTGTTCTCCTCCATCTTGCAGCTATAGAACTTATTGGAGACTTCATATCTCTCAATCCGGGCATTTGCTTGAAATATTAACTTCAACTCCTGGAACATCTCATATGCTCCATGACGTTCAAAACGTCGTTGAAGTCCCGATTCTAAGCCGTAAAGCATGGCACACTGAACTATCGAGTAGTCATCAGCTTTGCTCTGCCAGACGTTCATAACATCTGGTGTTGCTCCAGCAGCAGGCCTGGCACCCAGCGGTGCTTCCAGGACGTAATTCTTCTGTGCAGCAATGAGGATAATCCTCAAGTTACGGACCCAGTCCGTGTAATTGCTACCATCATCTTTCAACTTTGCTTTCTCAAGGAACGCATTAAAATTCAACGGAACAACAGCACGAGCCATCTATCTACAATCAAGCATAAACAAGCAAGATACTATCAGGTACTAAGTTTCATGATAAATTTAGGTTCAATTAATTTACTTAAAGAACTCCCACTTAGATAGACATCCCTCTAATCCTCTAAGTGATTACGTGACCCAAATCAACTAAACCATGTCCGATCATCACGTGAGATGGAGTAGTTTCATTGGTGAACATCACTATGTTGATCATATCTACTATATGATTCACGCTCGACCTTTCGGTCTCCGTGTTCCGAGGCCATATCTGTATATGCTTGGCTCGTCAAGTATAACCTGAGTATTCCGCGTGTGCAACTGTTTTGCACCCGTTGTATTTGAACGTAGAGCCTATCACACCCGATCATCACGTGGTGTCTCAGCACGAAGAACTTTCGCAACGGTGCATACTCAGGGAGAACACTTCTTGATAATTAGTGAGAGATCATCTTATAATGCTACCGTCAATCAAAGCAAGATAAGATGCATAAAAGATAAACATCACATGCAATCAATATAAGTGATATGATATGGCCATCATCATCTTGTGCTTGTGATCTCCATCGAAGCACCGTCGTGATCACCATCGTCACCGGCGCGACACCTTGATCTCCATCGTAGCGTCGTTGTCGTCACGCCAATCTTATGCTTCCACGACTATCGCTACCGTTTAGTGATAAAGTAAAGCATTACAGCGCGATTGCATTGCATACAATAAAGCGACAACCATATGGCTCCTGCCAGTTGCCGATAACTCGGTTACAAAACATGATCATCTCATACAATAAAATTTAGCATCATGTCTTGACCATATCACATCACAACATGCCCTGCAAAAACAAGTTAGACGTCCTCTACTTTGTTGTTGCAAGTTTTACGTGGCTGCTACGGGCTTAAGCAAGAACCAATCTTACCTACGCATCAAAACCACAACGATAGTTTGTCAAGTTGGTGCTGTTTTAACCTTTGCAAGGACCGGGCGTAGCCACACTCGGTTCAACTAAAGTTGGAGAAACTGTCACCCGCAAGCCACCTATGTGCAAAGCACGTCGGGAGAACCGGTCTCGCGTAAGCGTACGCGTAATGTCGGTCCGGGCCGCTTCGTCCAACAATACCGCCGAACCAAAGTATGACATGCTGGTAAGCAGTATGACTTATATCGCCCACAACTCACTTGTGTTCTACTCGTGCATATAACATCAACATATAAAACCTAGGCTCGGATGCCACTGTTGGGGAACGTAGTAATTTCAAAAAATTTCCTACGCACACGCAAGATCATGGTGATGCATAGCAACGAGAGGGGAGAGTGTGATCTACGTACCCTTGTAGATCAACAACGGAAGCGTTTGGTTGATGTAGTCGTACGTCTCCACGGCCCGACCGATCAAGCACCGAAACTACGGCACCTCCGAGTTCTAGCACACGTTCAGCTCGATGACGATCCCCGGGCTCCGATCCAGCAAAGCGTCGGGGAGGAGTTCCGTCAGCACGACGGCGTGGTGACGATCTTGATGTTCTACCGTCGCAGGGCTTCGCCTAAGCACCGCTACAATATGACCGAGGTGGAATATGGTGGAGGGGGGCACCGCACACGGCTAAGGAACGATCACGAAGATCAACTTGTGTGTCTAGGGGTGCCCCCTGCCCCCGTATATAAAGGAGCAAGGGGAGGAGGCCGGCCGGCCCCTATAGGCGCGCCAGGAGGAGTCCTCCTCCTAGTAGGAGTAGGACTCCTACTAGGAGGGGGAAAGAAGTGGGGAGGGAGAGGGAAAGGGGGGCGCCGCCCCCCCTCTCCTAGTCCAATTCGGACCAGGGGGGAGGAGGCGCGCGGCCCACCTCTGGCAGCCCCTCTCTCTCTCCACTAAGGCCCATATGGCCCATTACTTCTCCGGGGGGGGGGGGTTCCGGTAACCCTCCGGCTCTCCGGTTTTCTCCGAAATCACCCGGAACACTTCCGGTGTCCGAATATAGCCGTCCAATATATCAATCTTTATGTCTCGACCATTTCGAGACTCCTCGTCATGTCCGAGATCACATTCGGGACTCCGAACTAACTTCGGTACATCAAAACTCATAAACTCATAATATAACTGTTTTCGAAACCTTAAGCATGCGGACCCTACGGGTTCGAGAACAATGTAGACATGACCGAGACACGTCTCCGGTCAATAACCAATAGCGGAACCTGGATGCTCATATTAGCTCCTACATATTCTACGAAGATCTTTATCGGCCAGACCGCATAACAACATACGTTGTTCCCTTTGTCATCGGTATGTTACTTGCCCGAGATTCGATCATCGGTATCTCAATACCTAGTTCAATCTCGTTACCTGGCAAGTCTCTTTACTCGTTTCGTAATACATCATCTCGCAACTAACTCATTAGTTGCAATGCTTGCAAGGCTTATGTGATGTGCATTACCGAGAGGGCCCAGAGATACCTCTCCGACAATCGGAGTGACAAATCCTAATCTCGAAATACGCCAACCCAACATGTACCTTTGGAGACACCTGTAGAGCACCTTTATAATCACCCATTTATGTTGTGACGTTTGGTAGCACACAAAGTGTTCCTCCGGCAAACGGGAGTTGCATAATCTCATAGTCATAGGAACATGTATAAGTCATGAAGAAAGCAATAGCAACATACTAAACGATCGGGTGCTAAGCTAATGGAATGGGTCATGTCAATCAGATCATTCACCTAATGATGTGATCTCATTAATCAAATAACAACTCCTTGTTCATGGTTAGGAAACATAACCATCTTTGATTAACGAGCTAGTCAAGTAGAGGCATACTAGTGACACTCTGTTTGTCTATGTATTCACACATGTATTATGTTTCCGGTTAATACAATTCTAGCATGAATAATAAACATTTATCATGATATAAGGAAATAAATAATAACTTTATTATTGCCTCTAGGGCATATTTCCTTCAATTACAAGGGTCCTTTCAAACTCTTTGTTGCTTTGCAAAAAGAGCCCCCAAGTAACTTTGTGAGCTGTGCTCAGTGTGTGCCCATGTTTGAGTCTGTGCTTTGTGCAACACTCACTTTGGCTCCACATAATTTTCTTTTGTGGCCTAAATGCCTATCAAGAATTGTAGCTATGGTGTGATAACAACCAAGCCCCCTAGTGATATCCCTTCGTGGTTTCAAAACCGATCAAGAGGTGTAGCTGTAGTTCAAATATTACCAAGCCCCCTAGTGATTTTCTTTATATCTATGCAACTGCTATGACCAAGCCTCCTGAACCGCCGGGCGGGCCATTATCATACTGGAACATATTGGAATTCTTGAAATCCCGCATGATCTAACAGTCCTTCCAAAGATGCGATGCTGGCTCCTCCTTTCATCCATGCTTTGGACAGGGCTGATTTAACAGGCGCTCCAAATTGGGGCCTGAACATCCTCCCCTCTGGGGCTGCTTGCCCTTACGGCGTTGGACATTCTCCTGGGCATTGGTGTTAACAACAAAGCCCAAGCTGTTGTTGGCCTTGCGCTTACCACTGTTCCCATGGCCTGCCGGATTAGGCTGCTGACCCTTGGCGTTGCCGTTCTTTTTCCCTTTCTCTGGTTTGTCCTCCTCTGAATCCGGGTCCTTGGTATTATCTGAATTGGCGTATTTAACCAAAGCGGCCATGAGCGTTGACATATCGTTGCAGTGACGTTTGAGCCTTCCTAATTTCTGTTTGAGCGGCTTGAAATGGCAATTGCCCTCTAATGTTAACACTGCGGTGTCTGCATTGATACGATCTGATGAGTGCAAAATTGCTGAGACCCGTTTAACCCAATGGGTCGTGGACTCCCCTTCCTCTTGGACACAAGTGGCCATATCCACGATTGACATTGGTTGCTTACAAGTGTCTTTGAAATTCTGGATAAACCGACGCTTCAATTTGGCCCATGATCCAACAGAGTTAGTTGGCAAGCTCTTCAACCAAGTACGAACTGTTCCTTCCAACATCATTGTGAAATATTTAGCACACACTGCCTCCTCCACATCTAACATCTCCATTGCCATCTCATAGCTCTCCACCCACGCCTCTGGTTGCAAATAGGCGGTGTAATTTGGTACGTTACGAGGTCCCTTGAAGTCCTTGGGCAGTCTCACGTTACGCAAAGCGAGGGTGAGACACGGCACCCCTAAGGAACTGAACACCCCACCTGGCTCTACTGAAGCCGTAGGGTGACCCGGAGTATGTTGTCGTGCTCCGTGTCGAGTTGCCAACTCGGCCTCTCGACGTGCGTGGCCGTGGTCCACAACATCCTGCGCATTAGCGCCTCCCCCTGCCAGGTTGTTTCCTCGCAGTGAATTTCGGCGACGTGCACTCCTGGACACAGCCGGTTCGTCCTCCATGTGTCTGCTATAGCTCCGGCTTGGACGTGGAGTGGAATGAATCCTCTCACGATTGTGTGAATATGCCTGCTGTTGATTTAGCGTTGTTTGAAGGATATCCCTGGCCCGACGTGCTTCCACCGCAACTGGTGACTCGCTGTCGGTTGGGAGGGCTGCCAGGCATGAAGCGGCGGCCACAATATTGTCCAACGGGTTGGAATAATGCCCGGGAGGTGTTGGTACATACTATGGCACAACATTGCTCTGGCGAGGTGGGTCCATCGTGCGCGGTTGAACCGGCGCTCCTTTTCCCGGTGCCTCCGCCCGATTTAGTATGGGTTGGTTACCGGCTCCTGCTCCTGGTGTGTTGAAGAGATTCCGCGGCTCATAAACCGATGGGAGACGTGATCAGTACCTTCCTCTCATGAATTCCTCTGAAGCATTCTGATCCAGCCTAATCCGGTAGGCCTGTGCTTCCAATTCAGCCCGCTCAGTAGCCATCCTAGCGTTCTCTGTCGCCAGGTCCGCTTTAGCCTGAGCTATCTGATCTTTCACTTTTGCAATCTCCGCATTGCGTTGATCCCTGGCTGCTGCATCCACCTCTTCGACCATCAACGTTGCCAAAGCGTCGAACAAATCAGACATGACTTGGGCTGGAGACGGCGCAGAGCTTCCTGCCCCTGCTGGCGTAGCCGTTGTTGAACCTGAGAGTATTGTTGCGGCGGTCGATGAATGAGGCGCTGATTGTGTGTCAGCCATGAAGATGGCGGCCCGGTTGGCAGATCATGGGAATCCGGAATACTGTTTCCCTCGGATCCTCCATCAATCCGGCCGTCCTACAACTGATAAAGCGATTCGGTATCTCCAGAAGTCTCGTCATCAGAACAGACCACGGTCTCTCCATCGGACACCGGCCTGTCCTCGTATCTCGATCCATGGATGACACCTACGAAAACAAGCCTTGACTCGGGCTGAACCAGCAAAGAACTTGCACGCCGAGCCATTTCGATGATGTCGGTGCAGATGTCCAGCTCAGGGGCCGGTTCGCCGATCTTGCCGATGAAGACGTGAATCCCACCGAAGGGGACCCGGTACCCATACTCGATTGAATCGGCCTCGGGACCCCATCCTGCATTGTTGATGTAGAGCTTGCCGCGATGACTCTTCATCATCCGGCCCATAGCGTATCCCTTAAGTCCACCAAAGCTGCCCTTTAAGAACTCAAAACCATCGTGCGATAGCCCCACGGTGGGCGCCAACTGTCGTGGGTTTGTCACGGTAGATGTCCTTGTGAACAGACTTAGTCGTGGAGCCATCACTACGGGTTAGCTCAAAGGGGTTAAACCGGACAAGGGGACACGGGGATTTTATACTAGTTCGGCCCCTTCAAGGAAGGTAAAAGCCTACGTCTAGTTGTGATTGGTATTGCTAGGGTTTCGAAGGCCAGGGAGCGAATCCGCTTTGTCTGGCTGTCGAGTTGTTGTCTGTCCCTAAACCGCGGTCGGGTCGTCCCTTTATATACATAGGTTGACGCCCACCGGGCTACAAAGTCCCGAAGCCGGATCATAAACGTATCATGTTCGGTCTCTATCCTTCCTATCTTATAATACAAGTTACATGACTAGGTCAGTTTACATTTACAGGCTTTAACCCGCCTTTGGGCCTTGGGCCTTCGTGAAGCGCCATCATCCTTGCATCTTCATGGGCGTCTAATCTTCAAGGAGTTAACCCGGCTACATAAGGCCGGTTTACCTCCAGTAGTAATATCCCCAACAAAAAGTGTGATGATCATCATTATTAGAGCAATGTCCCAGTGAGGAAAGGATGATGGAGACTACGATTCCCCCACAAGTTGGGATGAGACTCCGGACGAAAAAGATAAAAAAAGGGGAGGCCAAAAAAAGAGAGGGCCCCAAAAAACAAAAAAAATGAGAGAAAAAGAGAGAAGGGACAATGCTACTATGCTTTTTCCACACGTGTGCTTCAAAGTAGCACCATGATCTTCATGATAGAGAGTCTCTTATTTTGTCACTTTCATATACTAGTGGGAATTTTTCATTATAGAACTTGGTTTGTATATTCCAATGATGGGCTCCCTCAAAATGCCCTAGGTCTTGTGAGCAAGCAAGTTGGATGCACACCCACTTAGTTTCTTTTGTTGAGCTTTCATACATTTATAGCTCTAGTGAATCCATTGCATGGCAATCCCTACTCACTCACATTGATATCTATTGATGGGCACCTCCATAGCCCATTGATATGCCTAGTTGATGTGAGACTATCTTCTCCATTTTCTCTTCTCCACAACTACCCCTCTATTCCACCTATAGTGTTATATCCATGGCTCACGCTCATGTATTGCGTGAAGATTGAAAAAGTTTGAGAACATCAAAAGTATGAAACAATTGATTGGCTTGTCATCGGGGTTGTGCATGATTAAATATTTTGTGTGATGAAGATAGAGCATAGCCAGACCATGTTATTTTAAGAAGACATGATTGCTTTGTTAGTATGCTTGAAGTATTATTGTTTTTATGTCAATATTAAACTTTTGTCTTGAATCTTCTGGATCTAAACATTCATGCCACAATAAAGAAAATTAAATTGATAATTATGTTAGGTAGCATTCCACATAAAAAATTTCATTTTTATCATTTACCTACTCGAGGACGAGCAGGAATTAAGCTTGGGGATGCTTGATACGTCTCCAACGTATCTATAATTTTTTATTGTTCCATGCTATTATATTATCTGTTTTGGATGTTTAATGGGCTTTAATATGCTCTTTTATATTATTTTTGGGATTAAACTATTAACCGGAGGCCCAGTGCCAGTTTCTGTTTTTTTTGCCTATTTTAGAGTTTTGCAGAAAAGGAATATCAAACGGAGTCCAAACCGAATGAAACCTTCGCGATGATCTTTCCTGGACCGAAAGCAATCTAGAAGACTTGGAGTTGAAGTCTGGAACTCCACGAGGAAGCCATGAGGCGGGATGGCGCACCCTGGGGGGTAGGCGCGCCCCACCCTCGTGGGCCCCTCGTAGCTCCTCCGACGTACTTATTTCGCCTATATATACTGTTATACCCTAGAAACATCAGGGAGAGACACGAAACCAATTTTCCACCGCCGCAACCTTCTGTACCCGTGAGATCCCACCTTGGGGCCTTTTTCGGCAATCTGCCGGAGGGGGAATCGATCACGGAGGGCTTCTACATCAACACCATTGCATCTCGGATGAAGCGTGAGTAGTTTACCACAAACCTTCAGGTCCATAGTTATTAGCTAGATGACTTCTTCTCTCTCTTTGATTCTCAATACAAAGTTCTCCTTGGAGATCTATTTGATGTAATACTCTTTTGCGGTGTGTTTGTCGAGATCTGATGAATTGTGGATTTATGAACAAGATTATCTATGAATATTATTTGGTTCTTCTCTGAATTCTTATATGCATGATTTGATATCTTTGCAAGTCTCTTCGAATTATCAGTTTAGTTTGGCCTGCTAGATTGATATTTCTTGCAATGGGAGAAGTGCTTAGCTTTGGGTTCAATCTTGCGGTGTCCTTTCCTAGTGATAGTAGGGGCAGCAAGGCACGTATTGTATTGTTGCCATTGAGGATAAAAAGATGGGGTTTATATCATATTGCTTGAGTTTATCCCTCTACATTATGTCATCTTGCTTAATGCGTTACTCCGTTCTTATGAACTTAATACTCTAGATGCATGCTGGATAGCGGTCGATGTGTGGAGTAATAGTAGTAGATGCAGAATCATTTCGATCTACTTGACATAGACGTGATGCCTATATTCATGATCATTGCCTTAGATATCTTCATAACTATGCGCTTTTCTATCAATTCCTCGACAGTAATTTGTTCACCCACCGTAATACATGCTATCTTGAGAGAATCCGCTAGTGAAACCTATGGCCCCCGGGTCTCTTTCCTATTATATTACATCTCTTTTATTTACATCGCATCTTGTTTACTATTTTATAATCTTTACTTTCCAATCTATACAACAAAAATACCAAAAATATTTACTTTACTATCTCTATTAGATCTCACTTTTGCGAGTGACCGTGAAGGGATTTACAACCATTTTATGGCGTTGGTCGCAAGGTTCTTGATTGTTTGTGCAGGTACTAGGTGACTTGTGCATTGTCTCCTACTGGATTGATACCTTGGTCCTCAAAACTGAGGGAAATACTTACGCTACTTTGCTGCACCACCCTTTCCTCTTCAAGGGAAAACCAACGCATGCTCAAGAGGTAGCAGTATCCCCATGGCTGCAGCCTTACCTTGGCCGGGACCGTTTGTGCCTTTTGGCTCACGTATATGATTGTATTGCTAGCATTGATATGACAGAGAACCAAGGCCGACATGACTAGTCATAAACCAAGGTGGCACAAACTTACACAGATATGCATACATGACCCAACAATGCATGTGTCGGTCAGCAGCGAGTGTAACCGAGTCATAGCGAGGCTACAAAGTACTCTAGTAAACACCGCATCATGGTTTTGTCACGGCAGATGTCCAAGTGTGAGGACTTAGTTGTGACGCCATCACAGCTAGGTGATCGCTTGAACAGGGTTGGTCAGGATCAACAGACGCGGGTTTTACCCAGCTTCGGCCCCGCGCGATGGAGGTAAAATACTACATCCTGCTTGATTGATATTGATGATGATGATCTCGATTACAAGGGCGGTGTTTCGCTACCTCTATCTCGAGAGCATCTACTTTGATCTTTTCTAAGACTTGTCTGTCTATCTCAACTTCTCCCTCTTGGGGTGCCTTGCCCCTCCTTATATAAGTTGAAGGGGCTGGCTTACATGTAGGGTCCTAGTAGGATTAGGACTAGTTTATTTTCTATTACAAGCTGGATATAAGTCCAGGTCTTGTTTCCCTTGCCAGGTCTTGCTGGATATAAATCCAGTTCTTGCCCTTATTGGACCTTCTCCATGAGCCTGCCCTCCAGTCCTCTACATAAGCCGGCCCTCTCTCGAGCCGCCTTCTAGGCCTTGGCCCTTGCTACTTGTCCAAGCCACTAATCAAATCACCAATGAGCCGCCAAGTCAGGCCGGGTTACCAATGAGGCGCCATGTCCTGGTCGGGTTGTACTCCAGGCCGTGTCATACCGTGGGGTATATCCATGACATTAGCCGCCAGTTTAATTTGGATTTATACATGTTAAACTTATCCTAAAAAATAAAAAACAAGAACAAATTTGCCTGGTTGTGCGCTAGGTCGAGGGTCTGTTGAGTCGGCATCCGTTCATTTTATGTCCTTGTCACTTTCTTCTGTGAAAACACCCTACCGAGTTAATCTTTGCTGAGTTATGCAATTTTTTGAGCTATTCCATATCGTAACATGGCCTCAGCCACCTTGACACGTGTCCATGATCTCATAAAAAATCTTTGAACAGATATGTCAAACTTTGTCCATGCGAAAATCTAGGCGCTTTATTCAATGGAATCCCTCGTGGAAAGTCCGGGTCTCTTCATTATATCAGTAGGCTAGCTTGAAAATCAATTTGCTGACATTGGTTTTCTTGCCGAAAAATATAGGGGAAAATAATCCATTTGAGTCGGCTTTCAATGCTCTGGCTTACCAAAAATATTGAAATAAAGATATTCATCTGATGTTCAGCCGACTTCAAGATGTAGAACTTGTCGAGTTCCGATCGTCAAAATTGCCGAGTTATTAAGATTGATGATACCGAGTCATGATTGTTACAGACGCTAGGTCATATAATTGATCTTCCTGAGTTCTTTAGGCCAAGTCCTTATACCTTGTGACGACTTGGTGCTTGCTTTTGTAAATATAGCTTCCTATCGTTGAATCGGCTACCGGGCCTTTCTATGAACAGCTTAGAGGAGATAAACTTCGCCAATTTATCCACTAAGAATATGATACCTGGTTTGGACAAAACTAAGAACTTGAAGGTGTACCTCCCTTATGCATATCACATGTAGCCCCCAAGTCTTAAGAAGGGAATGTAGTGATAGCTTAAGACTTACTTCAATATATATGTTGCAACTTTGGACAAATCTGGGTTACTTGTCTGAGTTACCAGTCATAAACTGAATATTTTGTATGTCACATGTGTATCCCCCAAAGGCTGGCTCATTAGTATGTGATGGGCCAGGTCTTATTGACCTTATGACCTGTTGAAACAACTGAACATTGTAGCCCTGATGCGTCTCCAACGTATCTATAATTTTTTATTGTTCCATGCTATTATATTATCCATCTTGGATATTTTATATGCATTTATATGCTATTTATATTAATTTTGGGTCTAACCTATTAACCTAGAGCCCAGTGCCAGTTTCTATTTTTCCTTATTTTGAGTTTTAGAGAAAAGGGATATCAAATGGAGTCCAAATGACCTAAAAATTTATGGTGTTTTTGATGGACCAGAAGAAGCCCCCGAAGCAAAAGAGTTGGGCCAGAAGAGTCCCGAGTCAATGACAAGGGTGGAGGGCGCCCCAACCCCCTTGGGCGCACCCCCTACCTTGGCAGCGCCTCATGGACCCGCCTGACTTGTTCCCGACGCCAAAAGTTCCTATAAATACAGAAACCCCAGAAATAAACCTAGATCGGGAGTTCCGCCACCGCAAGCCTCTGTAGCCATGAAAAACCATCATCAGTGGCCATCTTCATCATCCCAGCGCTCTTCATGACGAGGAGGGAGTAGTTCACCCTCGGGGCTGAGGGTATGTACCAGTAGCTTTGTGTTTGATCTCTCTCTCTCTCTCTCTCTCTCGCTCACTCGTATTCTTGATTTGGCACGATCTTGATGTACCGTGAGCTTTGTTACTATAGTTGAATCATATGGTGTTTCTCCCCCTCTTCCTTCTTGTGATGAATTGAGTCTTGCTCTTTAAAGTTTCGTTATGTTGGATTGAGTATTGGATTTGAGAACACTTGATATATGTCGTGCGATGGGATATCTGTGGTGACAATGGGATGTTCTGTCGATTCACTTGATGTATTTTTTGGCACTCAACTCACGAATTCCTGAGGTGACATTGGGGTAATCAATGCATAGGGGTTGATGCACATTTTCATCCTACGTTCTCCGATAAAACTGTCGAGTGATTCTTTGTTGCACTTTGAGGAATTTCCATATGATCTAATTATGTTATCATTGTTGAGATAACTTGCACTAGTGAAAGTATGAACCCTAGGCCTTATTTTCAAGCATTGCAATACCATGTTTGCTCACTTTTGTTACTAGTTACCTTGCTGTTTTTATATTTTTAGATTACAAAAACATATATCTACCATCCATATTACACTTGTATCACCATCTCTTCACCGAACTAGTGCACCTATACAATTTACCATTGTATTGGGTGTGTTGGGGACACAAGAGACTCTTTGTTATTTGGTTGCAGGATTGTTTGAGAGAGACCATCTTCATCCTACGCCTCCCACAGATTGATAAACCTTAGGTCATCCACTTGAGGGAAATTCGCTACTGTCCTACAAAACTCTGCACTAGGAGGCCCAACAACATCTACAAGGATAAAGTTGCATAGTAGACATCAAGCTTTTTTCGGGCGCCGTTTTTAGGGAGGTTACTGCTTGAAGGTATATTTTTAGATCTTGCAATTAAATCTTTTAGTTTCTTGTTTTATCACTAGTTTAGTCTATAGAAGAAAACTACCAAAAAATGGAATTGAGGTTGCCTCATATGCTTCATCTTTTTAATATCTTTCGTGAAAATGATGGAAAGGAAAATTGTGCTCAAGTGTTAGAGGAAGAAGTATATAAAATGTTTGGCACTAAATCTTTGAATGACGAGCATGATTGCAGTGTTTTTAGTATGAATTCTTTGAATATCCATGATGCTAATGATATGCAAAGCTACAAGCTTGGGGATACTATGTTTGATGAAGATGATATTTTTTGTCCCCCTAAGTTTTGATGAGAAAATTTATTATGATGATAGCATTCCTCCTATTTATGATGATTATGTTGATGAAAGTGGATTTGGAGAGGTCATGACTTTATTTAGTGATGAATCCACTATTTCGAAAGAGGTTCCGAACAAAGTTGTTATCTATGATGATTATTGTGATGACATGTATGGTATAGAGAATAATGATAACCATGAAACTTGTCATCATGGTTTTAATTTTCAATTGGATTATGCCTCACATGATAGTTATTTTGTTGAGTTTGCTCCCACTACTATTGATGATAATAAATGTGCTTATGTGGTGAGTAGTAAAACTTCTATGCTTGTGCATCATGAAAATAATGCTTTATCTGATAGTTATATTGTTGAATTCATTCATGATGCTACTGAAAATTATTATGAGGGTGGAATATATGCTTGTAGGAATTGCAATAATATCAAGTTTCCTCTCAATGTGTTGAGAATCTTTAAGTTATGCTAGTTTTGCTTTCCTACGCTAGTTGATTCTTGTTCCCATAAATTGTTTCCTCACAAAATCCCTATGCATAGGAAGTGGGTTGTACTTAAATGTGCTTGTCATACTCTTCATGATGCTCCCTTTGTGTTTCAGTTCTTATATTTTATGCGAGCATCATTGAAATCATCATGCCTAGCTAAAAAGGCATTAAAGAAAAGCACTTGCTAGGAGACAACCCAATACTTATACCTACTGTTTTTGTGTGTTCACATGATTAAGATACTGCATTAATCATGTTTAATAGCTTTTGTTTCAATAAAGTGCCAAGTAAAGCCTTTGGGATAGTGTGGATGATAGTTGACTTGATTCTATGCAAAAACATAAACTTTTGCATCCAGTTGCAGAATTTTGAAAATTCACTGGAGCCTGATAAAATTCTGAATTTTTGACACAAGGTTTATATACAAAATTTCTCTGTTTTCCTAATTTTTTAGAAGTTTTGGAGTTACAGAAGTATGGAAAGCTTCCAGATTACTACAGACTGTTCTGTTTTTGACAGGTTCTGTTTTCTATGTGTTGTTTGCTTATTTTGATGAGTCTATGAGTAGTATCAGAGGGTATGAAGCATGGAGAAGTTGTAATAAGTAGATACAACACCAATATAAATTTAGAATGAGTTCACAACAGTCCCTAAGTGGTGTTTTGCTTTATTATACTAACAGAGCTTACGCGTTTTCTGTTAAGTTTTGTGTTGTGAAGTTTTCAAGTTTTGGGTAAAGTTTTTATGGACTACGGAATAAAGAGTGGCAAGAGCCTAAGCTTGGGGATGCCCAATGCAACCAAAGGTAATATTCAAGGACAACCAAGAGCCTAAGCTTGGGGATGCCCCGGATGGCATCCCCTCTTTCATCTTCGTTCATTGGTAAATTTACTTATTTTTATTCACCACATGATATGAGTTTTGCTTGGAGCTTTATTTTCTTTTATTAGGATTTTCTTGCTGTTATTTAGAGTAATGTTTTGCATCTTTTATTTCAATAAAAAGGTCAAGTATAGCCTTGACCAGGCTTATTTTGCAAGTCTATATGTTGCTGTTTGAAAACAGAAAGTTTGCTACTATGTTTTGAATATTGGTGAATAATCAGAACATGATAAAATCTTGAATTTTTTACACAATGAGTAACAACAAATTTTCTACAGTTTGGTAAATTTTCAGTATTTTTGGATTTAGGGAAGTATGATTCCTCTTACATTCTTTACAGACTGTTTTGTTTAGACAGATTGTTGTTATGTTTGCAATGTTTGCATATGTTTGCTTGTTTAATGATTCTATTTGAGGATGGGAGTATTAAATATGCAGAGGCATTTAGCGTGCAATGTCAAATATAATTTTAGTGATTTTCTACAGTAGATAATGATGAGGTTTTGCATCGATTTATACTAACTTATCTCATGAGTTCTTCTTGAGTTTTGTGTGGATGAAGTTTTTAAGATTCCGGGAAACTATGATATGAGAGGAATTAAGGAGACACAAGAACTCAAGTTTTGGTTGAGCATAGTTGTTGAAGAAGAAAGGTGGGAATCCCCGGTTGGCATCCCACCTTTCTTCTTCAACAACTATCGGTCAGTTTTGATTGAGGCCAAGTTTTTGCTTCTTCACATGATATGTGCTATCCTTGCAATGTCATTTTATTTTGCTTGCTATTTAAACAAAGTACTTAATATCTGAAATTTTATTAATGTTAGTGAGTCTTCACATAGTTACATAATTATTCGACTACTCATTGATCTTCACTTATATCTTTTGGAGTAGTTTGTCATTTGCTCTAGTGCTTCACTTATATATTTTTAGAGTAGGACAGTAGCTTTATTTTGAAGAAATTGTTGAACTCTCATTCTTCACTTATATCATTTTGAGAGTCTCTAAATAGAGTGGTAATTTGCTTTGCTTGCGAGTTTAGTCCTAATATGATAGACATCCAAGAGGGATATAATAAAAACTTTCATATTAAGTGCATTGAATACTATGAGAAGTTTGATTCCTTACGATTGTTTTGAGATATAAAGATGGTGATATTAGAGTCATGCTAGTGAGTAATTGTGGATTGTAGAAATACTTGTGTCAAAGTTTGTGATTCCCGTAGCATGCACGTATGGTGAATCGTTATGCAATGAAGTTGGAGCATAATTTATTTATTGATTGTCTTCCTTATGAGTGGAGGTCGGGGACGAGCAATGGTCTTTTCCTACCAATCTATCCCCCTAGGAGCATGCATGTAGTACTTTTGTTTCAATGAATAATAGATTTTTGCCATAAGTATGTGAGTTCTTTATGACTAATGTTGAGTCCATGGATTATACACACTCTCACCCTTCCACCATTCCTAGCCTCTCTAGTACCACTCAACTTTCACCGGTACCATACACCCACCATATACCTTCCTCGAAACAGCCACCATACCTACCTATTATGGCATTTCCATAGCCGTTCCGAGATATATTTCCATGCAACTTCCACCGTTCCGTTTTATTGTGACACATACCATCATTGTAATATTGCGTTGCATGATCATGTAGTTAACATCGTATTTGTGGCAAAGCCACCTTTCGTAATTCTTTCATACATGTCACTCTTGAGTCATTGCACATCCCGGTACATCGTAGGAGGCATTCATCCAGAGTCATATTTTGTTCTAAGTATCGAGTTGTAATTCTTCAGTTGTAAGTAAATAAAAGTGTGATGATCATCATTATTAGAACATTGTCCCATGTGAGAAAAAAGGGGGAGGCCAAAGAAGCCAAGCAAAAAAATGAGAGAAAAATAGATAAGGGACAATGTTACTATCCTTTGACCACACTTGTGATTCAAAGTAGCACCATGATCTTCATGATAGAGAGTCTCCTATTTTTCACTTTCATATACTAGTGGGAATTTTTCACTATAGAACTTGGCTTGTATATTCCAATGACGGGCTTCCTCAAATGCCCTAGGTCTTCATGAGCAAGCAAGTTGGATGCACTCCCACTTAGTTTCTTTTCGAGCTTTCATAAACTTATAGCTCTAAGTGCATCTGTTGCATGGCAATCCCTACTCACTCACATTGATATCTATTGATGGGCATCTCCATAGCCCGTTGATATGCCTAGTTGATCTGAGACTAACTCCTTTTGTCTTCTCCACAACCACCATATTCTATTCCACCTATAGTGCTATGTCCATGTCTCAGGCTCATGTATTGCATGAAAGCTGAAAAGGTTTGAGAACATCAAAAGTATGAAACAATTGCTTGGCTCGCCATCAGGGTTGTGCATGATTTGAATATTTTGTGTGATGAAGATGAAGCATAGCCTGACTATATGATTTTGTAGGGATAAGCTTTCTTTGGCCATGTTATTTTGAGAAGGCATAGTTGCCTTGTTAGTATGCTTGAAGAATTATTGTTTTATGTCAATATTAAACTTTTCTTTTGAATATTATGGATCTGAACATTCATGCCACAATAAAGAAAAAAATACATGGATGAATATGTTAGGTAGCATTCCACATCAAAAATTCTGTTTTTATCATTTACCTACTCGAGGACGAGCAGGAATTAAGCATGGGGATGCTTGATACGTCTCCAACGTATCTATAATTCTTGATTGTTCCATGCTATTATATTATCCATCTTGGATGTTTTATATGCATTTATATGCTATTTTATATTATTTTTGGGACTAACCTATTAACCTAGAGCCCAGTGCCAGCTTCTATTTTTTTCCTTGTTTTTGAGTTTTAGAGAAAAGGAATATCAAACGGAGTCCAAATGACCTAAAAATTTACGGTGATTTTTATTGGACCAGAAGATGCCCCCGAAGCAAAAGAGTTGGGCCAGAAGAGTCCCGAGTCAACGACAAGAGTGGAGGGCACCCCCACCCCCTAGGGCGCACCCCCCCTGCCTTGTCGTTGCCTCGTGGACCCCCTGACTTGTTCCCAACACCAAAAAATCCTATAAATACAGAAACCCCCAGAAATAAACCCAGATCAGGAGTTCCGCAGCCGCAAGACTTTGTAGCCACAAAAAACCAATCGGGAGCCCATTCCGGCACCCTGCCGGAGGGGGAAACCATCACCGGTGACCATCTTCATCATCCTGGTGCTCTCCATGATGAGGAGGGAGTAGTTCACCCTCGGGGATGAGGGTATGTACCAGTAGCTATGTGTTTGATCTCTCTCTCTCTCTCTCGTGTTCTTGATTTGGCACAATCTTGATGTACCGCGAGCTTTGTTACTATAGGTGAATCATATGGTGTTTCTCCTCCTCTAACTTCTTGTGATGAATTGAGTCTTTCTCTTTGAGGTTTTGTTATGTTGGATTGAGTATTGGATTTGAGAACACTTGATATATGTCTTGCTATGGGATATCTGTGGTGACAATGGGATGTTCTGTTGATTCACTTGATCTATGTTTTGGCACTCAACTCGCGGATTCCCGAGGTGACATTGGGGTAATCTATGCATAGGGGTTGATGCATGTTTTCGTCCTACGTTCTCCGATAGAAACATTGGAGTGATTCTTTGTTGCATGTCGAGGGATTGCCATATGATCTAATTATGTTATCATTGTTGAAAGAACTTGCACTAATGATAGTATGAACCCTAGGCCTTATTTTCAAGCATTGCAATACCGTTTGTGCTCACTTTTGTTACTAATTACCTTGCTGTTTTTATATTTTCAGATTACAAAAACCTATATCTACCATCCATATTACACTTGTATCACCATCTCTTCGCCGTATTGGGTGTGTTGGGGGCACAAGAGACTCTTTGTTATTTGGTTGCAGGGTTGTTTGAGAGAGACCATCTTCATCTTACGCCTCCCACGGATTGATAAACCTTAGGTCATCCACTTGAGGGAAATTTGCTACTGTCCTAGAAAACTCTGCACTTGGAGGCCCAACAACGTCTACAAGGATAAAGTTACGTAATAGACATCAAGCCCCCAAGTGTCGGGTTGTCTTGCCTGCAGCAACTTGGGGCTTGTAATTGTCTGATGCTCATAAAACTTCAGCTAGTGTAGCCCCCAAGTGCCGGGTTGTCTTGCATGCAGGAACCTGGGACTTTGTAGATCTAATTATGTAGACTTGAGGAGCAATGTGTAGCCCCCAAGGACCGGCTCATCAGTATGTGATGGGTCTGGGTCTTCAAATGATCCTTTAACTTGAAAATGACAGTACATTAGCCCCCAAGTGACATGTGGAGTGTTCACAGCTACATGGGACTTGATGTTTTGTAGGCCAAAATAGACTGATGTAGCCCCCAAATGCCATGTCGTTTACCAGCGGTGACTCATGACTTCAAAAATTTGAACAATGTAGCCCCCAAGTGCCGGGTCATGTGCATGCGGCGACTCGGGACTTTTCCTTCCATTGTAGAATAAAATCATATCTACTGTCTGGATGATGTTGCTGACTGCTTTGCATAACACTTCATATTTCATTGCCTTGGGTAAAGCCAGTTGCCATGATCTTTGGCATGATATTCTTGCTTGAATTTTTGTTATTGTTTGCAACATTGCAATAATCCAATTTGTGAATTGTCACTGATATACCATGCCCCTTACTGTAAGCTCGCGTGTTGGATTTAAGAAAAATAGCCACCTCTCTAAGCTGGCTTTGAAAACCTCAATCATTTAACAATGGTTTTGATAACCATGATGAAAATCCACCCGTGTTGGCTATGAAAGATTTGTTTATTCCTATAGAGTTACAATGTAACCTAGTCTGAAAATTGGCTCTTGCAACATAAACACATATATACATGCATATATGATGCATTGCATGACGATGCAATGATGATGTATGTGTATGATAACAGAGTATAAAAATGTCGGCTTTCGAGGCTCGCCATAAGACCGGCTTTCGAGGCTCGAGTCTTGCTTCATTGAAGCTGTCATGATAGCCTTGGTTTGTCCTTTCTCTCTGTAAGTCGGCTATCACGTGACTTAAGCTACCATTTTAACCTTGACAAGTTCAGGGTCATAAAGATTGACTGCCAAGAGTACGGTGGGTCACCTTTTCGGAGTAGCACCAAGCAGACAGGCAGGTTTAGCCAATATAATATTTGGCATTTTTGCCGGGTCAAGAGAGTGAGAAAGCTAAACTCGTTTAGTTGGAAGCCCCCAAGTGACCAATGATCAAGACTGAACAGGATACCCATGTTTAGACTGTGCATCATGGCAACTAATCTTCTTTGCTAACCTTACCTTTTGCCAATAAGGCGGGATACCTATGTTTGAACTGCACATCGTGGCATCTAGTTCTCTTTGGGAACCTTTAATTTTTCGCCAATACGGCAGGATACCAATGTTTGAACTATGCGTCATGATATCAAGTTCTCTTTGGCAACCTTTAATTTTTGGCCAATATGGCAACTCCCGGGTCCAGGTTGTCTTCCCTGCAATGGCCAGGGTTCTTGAATTTGTGAAAACGGTCAAATTTATCGAGTCATGTCTGTGTAGCCCTCGAGTCTTTAGTTGACTCAAGGAGTTGGCTTGAGATTCTTCATACTTTGCCATGGCATCAAACCTAGTATAATTGTCAGCTGATAGCTGGAATTGATTGAAGCTGGAGGCAATGTGGTGAGTTGGCGATCTTTCTAATACTCGTAGTACGTCCTCCCATGTTTTGCTATAGTTATCAGTTGGCATTCAATTGCCGGCTCAATCGTTGGCTGGCGTGTTGATGAAGACTAGACCGCGAGGGACGGCAGCTCATGGGCGTTCGTTCCGCATCTTGTGTGAACGGGCACGGCGCTGACATGTTGATGTACATGCAAGAATGGACCATGGCATTACAAACTGGTGTAGATGCATGAGCCGGCCGCAGTGTTTGTCAGCCGTCCCGAGCGCGCGAGTCAGTCGTGATGTTATAACTTAGCGTGGGCCCGTGAATCGGCCGTACGTTGGTGTAGATTGAACCACGGGGGCAGCGGCTTGAACACTTGTTCGCTGAATAATGCGACACGCGATGGATGCTGGCGATAATGTTGGCGCGAGCTCTATAGCCGTGTCACGATGATCGCCCTTGCAGCGAATAGTTGTCCTGCATAAAAAATATCACAGGCCCAAATAATTTTTCTTAAAGAAATTAATATGTTCTATTAAAATAGACTGGACAGATATCACCTAATACATTTGAATGAAAGATGATCCTTGTGCTGGCCAGAGATTTAACCAATGAGGCTCTTTGTAGTATTCTTGCTGCATATAGTCAATTTTTTAAAAAAACATCACAGTGATGATGATCTGGTAATAGCACTTGACCGCTTGAAATTTGTGCTGATGTGATCTCTTCACAGGGACTTGATGCGTGGATGGAAAGGACATGGCCGAATTTCCGAACTTGTGGCCAGCAACTGTTGGTCTTGGCGGAGCTTCATCCTAGCCCTGATCGATCTCGGAGACGAGACTTGTAGCAGTGGCGGCGCTGCTTCCTCTATTTTTTAACAATATAAGTGCTTGGGCCTCCCTTTTTATTCCACCGGCTCAATGATGTAGGGTGGAACCCTAGATGGCCGATCTTTCACGAAAGGAGCAGATCCCGCGAAGAACACGAGGGGAAACATGAGGGGAAAATCACAAGGGGAACACAAGAGAACACTCAAACCAACAAGTATGATCACACATGTGATAGATCCTCGAAACATAAAGAGATACAAGATCCGAATCCAACAAAGGACGATACATAGGGTAACCGGTTCTTCTCCGTGAGGAGGTCTTGATGGAGCCGCCCAAGAGGGGGGGTCTTCAATCCAAGGTGGATCGTCTTCGAAGAGGGGTCGCGGTCTCTCTCAAGGAGTAGATCCGTATGGATGAGCGAAGCTCTATCTCTCAAATGAGCTATCACAACGCTAACCCTAAAACGTAGGTGGAAGGGGAGTATATACAGTCGAAGGGGCGAAGGGGTACATGGGCCTCGGCCCAGATGCACTGCAGGCAGGTAGGGAAGGCCGGACGTCCAGGCGATGGGCCGGATGTCTGGGGCTTCACGGAGAGCCGGATATCCGGGCTGGAGGAGCTGACTTTGTTGCTCTCTGTTTGGAGGGTGCCGTATTTTTGGGGGCGAGGCCGGATGTCCGAGACTTGGCGAGCCGCCGGATGTCCGGGGTTGATGCCGGATGTCCGGGGCCTGTAGCAGTTGGTGGCTAGGAGGCTGTTGCTGTATGGGTTGTCTCCAGCGGCCGGATGTCCGGGCCTGGGCTGGATGTCTGGGTCCTGGAGCTGTCTCTGTCATCTTCCGTCGTTGCTTCTGCGCATGCTTGGCCTTGGTCCTTGGGTTCTCCATGGTCTCCTCGGGTGTACCTGAGTATGCACAAGGTCCGCGCTTGAAGTAGCATCCATGCCTTACATGCGGAAAGGGAAGATTCGGAAAGGAGCGAGTTCACCTTAGGCTCGAAGGCGTATGCTTGAGTGTACATGGGGATGATCGTAGGATGCTCCACATCATCTCCCCTCCCTTGGGAAAGATCCGACCTCGGATCGTGATCCTCATCACCATGCATACAGTTATTGTGGACGGACTTGTAGTTGGATGGAGTTGAAGACATTGCACAATCCAGGTACTCCAAGTTGTCGCCGGAGTGGTATACATGCAACAAAATCAAACACAAACGACACTCGAAAATACAATGGTTAGCGCACACAAAGTGTCCATCAAGGAAGTATGAGTCCGTGCAGCAAGAATGTTCGTAACAAAACACATGAAGCTTAGCAAGATGATATGGAATGAGATGTAAAGCATTCATTGTGCACACAGATGTATTGTGAATGTGATCATTGCAACCACGATGCAAAATGATGTCATAGAGAGACGGTTTATCAATAGCATGAATATGGCAATGGATGCTCAATATGAATAAGTTATCATGCAATTGATGGTAGGCAATATGATCATGACGTATGAATATGCCATCAAGGTATATCACAACAAATTTGCTAAGGAAATGCACAAGCTCATATATCATGGATGACATAGAAAGACAAGATGCAACAAGGCAATCATAATATGAGTCAATCCATGCATAAGATGCAAATTTGTCATGTGTATGATATGTCCATCGAGCATGACATATGTTGGTGTACCAACGCGTGATGTCGTGGCATGAGTGGATGTTCGAAGGTGCATCCAATAAGTCCGAGCGCTCCTCAACTTGAATGTCCATGGGTTCCATCTCCAATGTCGGTCCTCCATCCAATAGATGTAACATGTAGACAAGAAGGAGGAGACAACAATGAAAGAATGACCCATCCAATATGCTTATTTGAAGATGGCTCAAAGGGAAGGAGGTCACCTTTAGAAATGTCCCAAGGATGTTGGAGTTGCGCATCTTGTATGCCTTCACATAACCAATATGTCTCATAATGGTACCACCTTGTGAATCCTTCAAAAGGAAAGAACATGACAAACACTCGCAAAAACAAATGAGGTTAGCGGAAGTGCAAAACCTATCATTCGGGTGGTAAGATACCCAACAAGTATATGCATCATGCTCATCATAAGAAAGGACAAGGGAGCATTTCATAGTATGGAGGCATATGATGCGAGAACAACCAAATACAATAGGCTCAATCAAACAAGCATGCATCACAAGTAATATGTCCAAGTCTCCATGATCAATAAGCATAGCAAGTTGGCACTCAATACAAGGTGATATGAGGGATGCCACTAATGGAGACAAGAGACAATGATCAAGATAAATCATGTGAGAGGCAAGAGCATAGATGTCATCAACCTAAGAAAGCGAGTAATAGTAGAACATGGGTGATCCGACAAAGCAAGCAATCATAGTGATCAAGTCAAGAAAGCTAGTAGTGCGAAGATGCAACATACTAGAAGGAATAATGGAAAGCATGTCATATGTGCAAATAGTGGGCATGAATAATGCTCATGACATATCACAAGCATGAAGGCAAGATATGAGCAAAAGAGCATCAATAGCATGAGGCACATGATAAACATGGCAATAGCAACAATGATCTCCACCAAGCATGCAAATACACATAGGAGTAGCATAATGGTGAATCATGGGTAGATGCAAGCAAGGGTCACAATTGCATGGCAAAGACATAGAAATAGGCATAACATGCAAAGTGAACACGATAGTATGGGCATAAGGTAAGAAGTGATATATAGCCCATAACCGTGTGAGAGCCAAGTAAAAAATATGCGCGAACGCGAAGAGAACGGTGGTAAGGATAGTTCACGAGATCCCAAGTCATCTTTGCTCTCAAGAGCTCGTTTCGTCAACTCTTGGGATTGAGAGGTTGACGAGTATACATGAGTACCTACACAAAACAAAGCCAAAGGGAAAATTGTGTGTGCGTGGTAGATGTACACATCATCCATCATGATGCGCACGTGCTTGTGTTGGTTAGCACAAAATATCCAATGCTCAAATAAATGAGATGCGTGATATAGAAACATGTCATCCATCATGATAGGTTTGTTGTTATGTATAGCATAATGGAGACCCAAATTATGTAATGCATCATGGGAAATATGTAGAGCATTATTATTCATGGAATGCGTACGGTGCAAGCAATTATGAGAATCATGCAAAGTATGGAATGCATCAAAATCTCCCAATATGTATGAGAAAACTATGGGGGTCTCCTCATGAGCATTAATGGAAACATCACATGGAGAATATTGACAACATCCAAAACAAAGCATATTTGGAACAATGTGACCATGGCATGTCATAGTAGATGAATTGCGCAAATCATGTAAAGGAAGCATGGCAATATCATCACATGAAAAACAAAAGCCAATGACCATCATTTCGTCATCTATGCCGTAAGTGCAAATGGGATTTATTGCAATGGGGCATGCATAGCTACTATGTTGAGATTGAAATGATGCAATATTGGAGATCTCACTCATAGCATATGACAGTTTAATGGATTGTCAAACATGATATGACCAAAAGAATTTTCACATGATATCATATGGAGCATAACATCACAACTAGGCAACTCGCCATGCTCGTCATCATATTCATCATAAATTGGTAAGTCATGACATGAGGAAGTCGCACTAGCATGAAGCATGGGAATAGGTGTGTCAACATCATGCAAGCAATCATTTGTAAAATAGTCCACTAGTGGGACAAGAGAAGCACCATCACCTATGTTACGTTTGGAGCATCGCTCATGTGTTGTAGGTGAGGTGTCGAAGACCAAGTCATTGTCATATTCATCTTGACGGAACCATGTGGGGGTGCATCATCGTCCACCATGGCCATCATCGTCTCCATTGGAGGTATGGACTTATCGAGGATAGGAGTGTCGTCATGTAGGAGACCTAGCACCAAAGAAGAAAACACACTCAGAGTAGAGGTTAGGTCGTTAGAAATCATAGTGGCCCCACATGCCGTGTCAACTACCTCACTCACTAAGTGTTGTGGCTCACTCACTCCGTCTAGGATGCTCTCACTCATATGGTTGGTGGAGTCACTCAAATGGCTCTCAACCTCACATAAGATGTGTGACATGTGCTCAAGTGTGGGGATAGTGGTGGTCACACTCATCCTCTCATAGGAAATGCTCTCAGTGTCACGTATGGTGGAGTCACTCATGTCACTCATGTGGTGGTGGCTCTCCTCACATGGCAATTGGGGCATCTCGTCATATGTGGGTGTCGGAGAGATGTAGGTGCAAATGCCTCCATGCTCAATCATGTCTTGGTCGTAGCCATGGATGAAGGCCGAAGATGGCACATCATCACTCTCCTCCAAGACCAAAGATAAGGTCTCATGTGCGGTCTCGTAGCTTGACTCGGAGAACGAGTCCTTTTGGGGTGTCGTATTCATGTAGTTGAAGAGGTTCATGCTCGTCGCCGTGGTCGAAGGGGATCGCCCTTGCTGTACCTTCTTGTCGCCGTCTTGTTGTTGGATGCTCATATGATGTGGCACCTTGTAGCTCGTCTCCATGACCGAAGGGAAATTCCCATGCTCGGCCATCTTCCTTGAGGGGCTTCTGAAGATGGAAGTGTCGCCCTCGCTTGTAGGTGGTCGCCTCGTTTGCGAAGATGTCGATGTAGGCAAACTCATGGGAAGTAGGCAAAGATGCCGTATGTCCAAAGGCGAAGATGCCTTGAGAACACTTGGCGAAGATGCCAAAGTGGTTGGTGCAGCCATAGCTCCGTCTTGGTGGTGCTCGTCTCGTGGTCTTCTCTGATGCTCATGAAGGTTGACCTTGGCGTGAAGTAGGGCTTGTTAGGACTTGTGCATTTGCGTTTGGCGAGCATCTTCATGGTGATGGTGTCGTTGTCGTACTTGAGCTCGATGGAGTTCTTTGTCATCATGCACATGATGCTTGGTGGTGAATTTCCCTTCATGACGATGTGGATCACGAACATGATGGTGGTCGCCATGGAGATGCGGACGTGGACGACTTGCGCTTGCATCATTTTTGCGCTCCGGAGACTTGTTACTTGAACGTCGCCGCCTTGAGGATGATGAAGGGGAAGAACGATTGATCAACAAGGTCCGAATCTCCTCCATCCTTGCATCTTGCTCCTCCTTTTGTGCAGAAAGCTTGTTGACGATGTAGTCCCTTTTCCTTGCTTCGGAGTGACGAATGTCGATGGAGAGGTTCTCGATGCGCTCTCGCAATATTGATTGTGTGCCTTGCATTTGTTGTTGTAGATCGAATATTAACGCTTTGGTGATGTAGTTATTCATGCCGTCGTTGTTGTTGAAGACCGGAGATGAAATGCCTTGCCTATCCATCACAATACTCGAGCAAATATGAGTGGAGAAAGGAGAAGAACTGTACCAAATGTACCTTGACCGATGTTGAAGATGGATCAATGATCACTCAATGATGTAACAAGGAAATAGCACAATTGGTACCAATTCTTGTCGGTTTCTCACACCTACACAAATAAGGCTTGGTAGAGCTCGTTGAGGATAGTGGCACAAAAATTTGATGCAAAATGTTAGCAAGAGTCAATAATGTTGAAAGAGATTCACAAATTCGCAAGTGAAACAAGTAGGCCAATAGCAATGCATGGCACACGGAAACGCACACATGATAGATAAATGGGGTTGTGCAACCATGAAATGAGCACAAAATGTGGAATCCACGGGAAACGCTCGTGTTGCACAACTCAAGAGAGACGCTATTACGATTGCTCAATAGGCGGATAGGAAACTTTTGCACAACCTATAAGATGCAAAATGTATCAACTTCCTATCCCAAGTATGCTATGTATGATGTTCTGGTGATATGATCCAAGATGATCGGATATGACAATCTTATATGCAATGTGGTATGATGCTATGGCTATTGCTTACAAGCTTCTTTGCTCTCTCTTTTGCTTAAAAGCTTATTCTTTTTTTGTATGGCCAGAATGCGAAATGCACAAACCAAGATAGCAATTTGGTATATACGGGAACAATCTTGTGACACAAGGGATGATATGATACCAATATGACATGGTATGTATGCAATGTATGGTGTATATCACTAATGTGCACAAGTAACGTTGTCGGCAATACTCAAATGGCTAGTCACGATAGGCAAGTGACGCAAAATGGGCTAGGGGTTAACAATGCAATTGCAAGGTAATATACAATGGAGGGATACTACGATACCAAGATATGGAGGTTACCGTCAAGGGTTTGTCGGTTGGGGTGGGCCACTTAACCTATGACATAGCCCATGTCAGGCCGTCGCTGCCGACGACATCGATGTCATAGCCGACATCCGTGACATACCCGCATACTCTGGCCCACTGATTGAGTGCCTGCGGCCAGTAATGGCCGTCAGCTTCCTCGGCGACGTTGGGCGAAGAGACCGTGATACACCTGTTTTGGGCCAGTCGCTCCTTGAGCTCCACGGGAAGCATAGCCGGGCTTAGGCTGCGACGCTCTGGAGTGGGGGGTGGGGATCTATGGGAAAGGGGGCGGTTGGCATGCGTCATCTAAGAAACTCAAGGCAGCCTGGGTATGGAGATCGGTGGGTAAGCTGCACGGGCAAACCGACAGATGTTGACAATGGAGGCCTTGTGGCGGCGGCGGTTACCTTGCTAGGGTTTCGAGCGAGGGATGGTGTGTGTGTGTGTGTGTGCGTGCGCGCCCGAGAAGGTTTTGGTGTGTGTGTGTGTGTGTGTGTGTGGAGGGGGTGTGTTTGAGGAAATGACGGGGCTACTGAAAATTTTACTACGCGGGAGCCAAATGCGGGAGGAAATGTCGAGGCTATTGAAAATTTGGATGATGGTGCATCGCACATGGTCTGGTAATAACAACCGTGTGTTATGAAACAGAAAAACCCTCGAAGTGGGCAGATATTTTCAAGGGATGCAGGCGGGAGCGGGAACAAGAAACATCATACATGGTCGAAACATAACAACCATGTGTTATCAAACAGAAAAAGCTGCAGGCGGTTAGATATTTTTGAGAGGGGAAGCCTTGTGGAGCCCAATGTACTGTGCGGATGTGCGTGATAGGGGCACCGGCGTGGCAGACGGTTAGTGTGAGTGAACCGTGTCAGTTGCGTCATCCGACTTGTCTAATGTTCATAAACTTGGCGAAAAATGACACGGGTGAGGGTCAGAACACGAGCACACTTGCATGTGGACCAAATATATGTATGAGAAGTGTAGTTTGATGTTCAAATACCAAATGCAACCTAGATTTGGTACCTATCTCGCAAAGCACACGGTATTGCTTGCCCCCCTCGTGTCAGCAGGAAGGGAATCCTAAGCTATGAATGCATGCCCTGAAGGAAATATGCCCTAGAGGCAATAATAAAGTTGTTATTTATGTTTCCTTATATCATGATAAATGTTTATTATTCATGCTAGAATTGTATTAACCGGAAACTTAGTACGTGTGTGAATACATACACAAAGAAAGTGTCCCTAGTATGCCTCTACTTAACTAGCTCGTTAATCAAAGATGGTTATGTTTCCTTACCATAGACATGTGTTGTCATTTTATGAATGGGATCACATCATTAGAGAATGATGTGATGGACAAGACCCATCCGTTAGCTTAGCACTATGATCGTTTAGTTTATTTCTATTGCTTTCTTTATTTCTATTGCTTTCTTCATGACCTATACATGTTCCTATAACTATGATATTATGCAACTCCCGAATACCGAAGGAACACTTAGTGTTCTATCAAACGTCACAGTGTAACTGGGTGATTATAAAGATGCTCTACAGGTGTATCCGATGGTGTTTGTTGAGTTGGCATAGATCGAGATTAGGATTTGTAACTCCATGTATCGGAGAGGTATCTCTGGGCCCTCTCGGTAATGCACATCACTATGAGCCTTGCAAGCAATGTGACTAATGAGTTAGTCACGGGATGTTGCATTACAGAACGAGTAAAGAGACTTGCGGTGACGAGATTGAACTAGGTATGATGATACCGACGATCAAATCTCGGGCAAGTAACATACCGATGACAAAGGGAACAACGTATGTTGTTATGCGGTTTGACCGATAAAGATCTTCGTAGAATATGTAGGAGCCAATATGAGCATCCAGGTTCCGCTATTGGTTATTGACCGGAGATGTGTCTCGGTCATGTCTACATAGTTCTCGAACCCGTAGGGTCCGCACGCTTAACATGTGATGACGATTTGTATTATGAGTTTATGTGATTTGATGACCGAAGTTTGTTCGGAGTCCCAGACGAGATCACGGACATGATGAGGAATCTCGAAATGGTCGAGACATAAATATCAATATATTGGAAGGCTATGTTTGGACATCGGAATGGTTCCGGATGGGTTCGGGCATTTACCGGAGTACCAGGGGGTTACCGGAACCCCCCGGGGAGTCAATGGGCCTTATTAGGCGTTAGTGGGAGAGAGGAGGAGGCGGCCAAGTGGAGGGCGTGCCCCCCAAGCCCAATCTGAGTTGGGTGGGCCCCCTTTCCTTCCCTCTCTCTCCCTCTTCCTTCTTCTCCTACTCCAACTAGGGAAAGGGGGAAACCTACTCCTACTGGGAGTATAACTCCCCCTTGGGTGTGCCATAGAGAGGGCCGGCCCTCCCCTCCTCCCCTCCTTTATATACAGGGGAGGGGGCACCCCATAGACACACAAGTTGATTGTTTAGCCATGTGTGGTGCCCCCCTCCATAGAATTCTAGCTCGGTCATATTGTTTTAGTGCTTAGGCGAAGCCCTACGTCAGTATCTTCATCATCACCGTCATCACGCCATCGTGCTGACGAAACTCTCCCTCGGCCTCAACTGGATCAAGAGTACGAGGGACATTACCGAGCTGAACGTGTGCAGATTGTGGAGGTGTCGTGTGTTCGATACTTGATCGGTTGGATCGCGAAGACGTTCAACTACATCAACCGCGTTTCATAACGCTTCTGCTTTCAGTCTACGAGGGTACGTAGACATACTCTCCCTCTCTCGTTGCTATGCATCTCCTAGATAGATCTTGCGTGATCGTAGGAATTTTTTGGAAATATTGCATTGCCCAATAGTGCCATCCGAGCCAGGTCTATGCGTAGATGTTATATGCACGAGTAGGACACAAAGCAGTTGTGGGCGTGGGTATATACATATTGCCTACCTTCACTAGTTGATTCTTGATTCAGCGGTATTGTTGGATGAAGCGTGATGTAGGGTAGAACCCTAATCGCCGATCTTTCATGAAAGGAGCGGATCTCTCGAAGAACACGAGGAACACGAGGGGAAAACTAGGGAAAACACAAGGGGAAACACGAGAGGAAACACTAAACCAACACAAATAAGTAACACATGTGCTAGATCCTCGAGTACATAAGAGAAGACACACGATCCACAACCAATTAGGGACGATACAAAAGGTAGCCGGTCTTCTCCGTGAGGAGGTCTTGAGTTCATCCCTAAAAGGGGTCTTGAATCCGCTTGGCGGATCTTCTCCGGCAGAGGCTCGAATCTCCGAGGAGAAGGTAACCAAGTGGATGAGCAAAGCTCTCACACGAAATATGAGCTAATCCTTTGCTAACCCTAGAAAGTAGGATGAGGTGGAGTATATATAGTCTAGGGGGGCGAAGGGGTACACGGGCCTCGGCCCTTACACTGTGCGCAGAGAGGGGAGGCTGGACGTCCGGGCGTCAGGCCGGATGTCCGGGCGTTCGCGGAGGGCCGGATGTCCGGGCTATGGAGGCCGGATATCCGGGCTGGTGAAGCTGGCCTTGTTGCTCTCGGGTTCGGGGGTGTCCAAATATCCGGGCTAGCAGCCGGATTTCCGGGGCTTGGGAAGGGCCGGATGTCTGGGCTGGTGAGGCCGGATTTCCAGGGCATGTAGTGTCTTGGCGGCTGAGCGGCTGTGGTGGGCGAAGCTCTAGGGGCCGGACGTTCGGGGTCATGGCCGGATGTCCGGGGCCTGGGAGGTGACCTTGATTGCTTCCGTTGGTTTTCTTCATCCGTGACCTTGCGGGCTTGTACATCTTCATGTGCATCTTCGGGAGGATCCTCTTGGTACCTAATCATGCACAACGTCTCGGATTCAGGTAGTAGCCATGTCTCGAGATTATCATATGTAATATCACTAAGGAAGGAAGTCACCTCGTTCTCGAGAGCTCTAGCTCTAGCTCTAGCTCGTGTCATGGGTCCTCTTGGCTCTTGTTGAGACGATGGTAGGTCCATGGGGATGACCGTAGGATGCTCCGCATCATCTCCCCTCCCTTGATGTTGAAGATGTCGCTCATGGAGTACTTGTTGCGCGGGAGGTCGATCTTGTAGGCGTTGTTGTTGTAGCGTTCAAGCACCTTGAAGGGTCCATCCGCTTGTGGTCGAAGTTTGGACTTGCGTTCGTGGGGGAAGCGGTCCTTGCGAAGGTGTAGCCACACAAGATCTCCGATGTTCAATACCATAGAGTGCTTGTTGATGTTGCGCTTGGTCTCAAATCGTTGTACTTGGCGCTCTATGGTTTGCCTTGTATCTTCATGCGCCTTCTTGAGATGGTTGATGCGTGCACTTGCATCCATATTGATGCGCTCTTGTAGTGGTAGAGGAAGAATGTCCAATGGTGACAATGGGTTGAATCCATAGTCGACCTCGAAGGGGGACTTGCCAGTTGTTGAATGTCTTGCTCGGTTGTAGGCGAACTCGGCGATAGGTAGGCACTCCTCCCACTCCTTGATGTTCTTCTTGATGAGTACTCGAAGGAGAGTGGAGAGTATTCGGTTTTTCACCTCCGTTTGGCCGTCAATTTGAGGATGGTAAGCCGTGGAGAAGAGTAGCTTGATTCTAATCTTGGCGCATAAGGTCTTCCAAAAGTAGCTAAGGAACTTGACGTCGCGGTCCGAGATGATTGTCTTTGGCACTCCGTGAAGACGCAATATTTCCATACAAAAGAGATTGGCAACATGTGAAGCATCGTCTATCTTGTTGCAAGGAATGAAATGTGCCATCTTAGAGAATCGATCCACAATGACAAATACCGAATCCTTCCCATTTTCTGGTCCAAGGCAAGCCAAGTACAAAATCCATGCTAAATGTCTTCCCATGGTTGGTATGGAATTGGTAGAGGCATGTACAGGCCATGGGGTTGAGCTTTAGACTTAGCTTTGCGACATGTAGAGCATCGATTGGTGAAGAGGTTGATGTCACGAAACATCTTGGGCCAATAGTATTTCTTTGAGAGCATAGTGAATGTCTTATCCCGTCCAAAATGTGCCATTAAGCCTCCTCCATGAGATTCCTGCAAAAGCAACAAATGAAGAGAAGACTCGGGGATGCAAAGCTCATTAGCTCTCATAAGATATCCGCCTTTGATGTAATAGCGTTCTCAAGATGTATGCGTCAATCATTTGGCATAAGGAGTAGCAAAAGTAGGATCATGCTCATAGAAGTCCTTTATGTGCTCAAAGCCAATGACATCCAATTCAAGTTGAGTAACAAGCATGCATATGTGGGAAAGGGCATCCGCCACAATGTTTTCCTTACTTTTAATGTACTTGATGGCATAAGGAAAAGAATCAATAAATTCGCTCCATGTAGCATGACGCTTGTTCAACTTGGTTTGGCCCTTAAGGTACTTGAGCGTTTCATGATCGGTATGAATGATAAATTCATTAGGGCGAAGATAGTGTTCCCATTCATGCAAAACGCGAACTAAAGCATATAGCTCTTTGTCATATATGGGGTAATTGAGTTGCGCTCCGGAAAGTTTCTCACTAAAGTAAGCTATGGGGTGCTTCTCTTGCGTGAACACACCTCCTATGCCATCACCATGAGCATCACAATGAATCTCAAAGGGCTTGTCAAAGTTGGGTAAAGCAAGCACAGGAGCATGAGTAAGCAAATTCTTAAGCTCATTGAAAGTGGTATCTTGGGATGGTCCCCAAACAAAAGGTGCATTCTTCTTGCTCAAAGCATGCAAAGGAGAAGCAATGGTGCTAAAATCTTTCACAAAGCAACGATAGAAACCCGCAGGGCCAAGAAAGCTACGCACTTGTTGCAAGTTGGTTGGTTGTGGACAAGTCTTAATAGCATTGATCTTGGACTCATCTACATGAACACCCTTAGAAGAAACAAAAAAAACCCAAGAAAACAAGCTTATCCATGCCAAAAAGACACTTTTCCATGTTAGAAAAGAGATGCTCGTTTTGAAGAGTTTGCAAAACGGTTCGAACATGGGTGACATGATCTTTAAGAGATTTGCTATAAACAAGGATATCATCAAAGTAGACCACAACAAACACACCAATGTAAGGACGAAAAACATGATTCATAAGACGCATAAAAGTACCCGGTGCTTCCGATAGACCCATAGGCACGACTAACCACTCATACAACCCAAACTTGGTTTTGAAAGCGGTTTTCCATTCATCACCCTCTTGTATGCGGATTTGATAGTAACCACTCTTAAGATCAATTTTTGAAAAGATAGTGGCACCACTAAGTTCATCAAGCATATCGTCAAGGCGTGGAATCGGATACCTATAATGAATGGTGATAGCATTGATAGGTCTACCATCGGAGCACATGCGAAAGCTATTGTCTCGTTTTGGCACAAGAATGACCGGGACGACACAAGGGCTCAAACTTTCATGCACATGTCCATGGTGTATGAGATGCTTTACTTGCCTTTGTATTTCTTTTGTTTCTTCCGGGTTGACGCGGTAGGGAGCTTTGTTCGGAATAGGTGCTCCGGGGATGAGGTTGATGTGGTGCTCGATGCCTCGTAGTGGAGGTAGTCCCGGAGGTAGCTCGTCGGGGAAAACATTGTGAAATTCCCGCAAAAGAGAAGACAACACTAGAGGAAGAGTGTGAGAGGTATTATCTTGTGGTTCATTGCCCTTGCACAAAAGGACATAGTGTAGTACACTAGATGGGTTCTCACATAGTCCTCTTATCTCAATTTTGGTGGCAAATAGGACTAAGTTCTTCTTTTCGCTCATCATGGAGGTGCTCGATTTGGCCTTGTGGCGCTCACTCTCTTTTTGGTGGCTCGCTCTCTCACTAATGTCTCCACGATGGGTGGCTTGCTTGTCGGCGACAACTTGGCTTGGGGACATGGGGCGAAGTACGTACTCCTTGCCCTTCATCTTGAAGATGTAGTGGTTCATTCGATCGTTGTGGATGACTCCTCTATCAAATTGCCATGGGCGTCTAAGGAGAAGGTGTCAAACGGTCATTGGGACGACGTTGCACTCTAAGGTGTCTTCGTGGGCGCCAATTTTGAAGTAGACTTGTACTCGATGCTCGACTTGGATTGTGCCGGAGTCGCTAAGCCATTGCACTTTGTATGGATGTGGGTGCTTCGTCTTGGGCAATTGGAGCTTGGAGCAAAGTTCTTCACTTGCGAGATTATGACAACTCCCTCCATTGATGATGACCTTGACGGAGCGTCCATTGATGCCGGCCTTGGTGTGGAATATGTGGCATATTTGGTCTTCTTCTTGGTGATGTTGGAGTGTCAAGACCTTGGATACAACAAGAGCGGGACTTGAATCTTCATCGCAAAAGACTTGTTCCTCTTCATCGTTCACTTGCCGGTGCATGGCGACTTGCTCAAGAGCGTCCATTTCTCCTTCACTAATCGAGTCGTAGGTGCCGTCGTCATTTAGGATCATGGTCCGCTTGTTGGTGCACTCATAGGACTTGTGGCCTAGGCCTCTGCATATGAAGCATTTTAAGGAACTCGTCTTGACGGTCTCATCGGTCGGAGTGGATGATGATGAAGCTCTCGGCTTGAAGTTGATTGTAGTAGGAGGATAACTTGGAGTTGACGAAGCTTTCTTGTGACTCGACTTGTCGACGTTGCTTGTAGAAGGCTTGGTAGACGGTGTTGGAGTCATTGAAGCATGGGTGTTGGAGAAGCCGTAGGACTTGGATGAGAACTTGCCATACTTGAAATCGTCTTGCACTTGACGTTCCGCTTTGGTAGCTTGATGCATGAGCTCGATGAGGTTCGAGTATGGTTGGAAGTCGGCAATCTTCTTGATAGGATGGTTGAGTCTATTCAAGAAACATGCCATAGTTTTCTCATCGTCTTCCATGATATTGGCTCGTATCATGGCAATCTCCATCTCCTTGTAGTACTCTTCAACGTTCTTGGTTCCTTGCTTGAGTAGTTGAAGTTTCTTGAAGAGGTCACGGTTGTAGTAGGTAGGGACGAAGCATGCTCTCATGACATCCTTCATTTGCACCCAAGTAGTGATGGGTGGTTCACTTCTTGCCTCTCGGCGCTCGATAACTTGTTCCCACCAAATGAGGACATAGTCTTGGAACTCAAGGGATGCCATTGCGATCTTCTCTTCTTCAAATTTGTGCAAATGGAAGATTTTGTCGACCTTCAATGCCCATGAAAGGTACTCTTCGGGATCATTGCTTCTGTTGAACTTGGCCATGGTGAACTTGAGCTTGCTGTAGCGTTGCTCTTCATTATGTTGGGGTCGGGGATGATGACGCCCGTGTTGTTGATGATTGTCAAACTCGTTGTGCTCTTGACAAGGAGGGTCTCCCACCTCATGTTGCTCTTGTCATGGAGGATTTCCATTGTATTCTTTCTCTTGATTAACTTGATGTTCTTGGTGAGCTTGTGGAGGAGCTTGTCAAGCTCGAGGAGGAACTTGAGGAACTTGACGGTGCACGCGAGCTTGGAATCTTCTTTCTTGAATTTCTTCACGAAGTGCTTCTTCTTGTTCACGCCAATGGCGGTTGCGTGTGGCGACAGCGTGACTTGAATCTTGAAGGGCACGTTGCGCCTCAAGTGATTGAGCTTCACAGAGTTGTTGTTCTTGGCGTTGTGCCTCGGCATCTTGTGCATTTTGGTGTAGACGCGCTCGCTCTTCCTCTTCATGTTGGCGTTGTTGTTGTCTTTCTTGTTCTAGCGCAAAAGCCTCTTGGGTTTGACGTTGTCGGTGCTCTTGAGAGTTGGTGTCGCGTAGAGGATTGAGGCTTGCTTGACGATCATTGCACGCGGCACGTCGAAGAGTGTTCGATGTCGGTGTACTTGAGCCGGAGAGGGTGAAGTCGGAGTGTGGACTTGAGCGGCTCCTTCTTGATGAAGACAAAGTGGAAGAAGAGCGGTTGAGCAACAAAGCGCGAATCTCGTCCATTCTTGTGTCTTTCTCGTGCTTGTGATCATGGAGCTTGTGTTTGAAGTAGTCCCTTGTATGTTGCTCGGAGAGTCGCAAGTCGGCGGCGAGGTTGTCGATGCGTTCACTCATTGCTTGTTGCTATTGATGCAAAGCACGTTGTGCACCAAAGAGGTGGCTCTTGGTGACGTAGGAGTTCATGTCGTCATCGTGCTCAATGAAGAATGGGTTGGTAGAAGTACTTGGCCTTGACCGAAGTTGAAAGTGAATCGATGATAACTCCAATGTGGACAAGGAAATAGCACAATTGGTACCAATTCTTGTCAGTTTGTCACACCTACACAAGTAAAAGCTGATGGTGGGGCTTGGTTAGGATGGCGGCACAAAATTTGATGCAATTGTAAGTGAGCTTCAATAATGTTGGAAAAGATTCGCAAGATTGCAATGCAACAAGTAGACCAAGCAATATAATGTACACGAAAACACACACGCAAAGAGATAAGTGCGGTTGGGCAACCAAGGATGAGCCAAAATGTGGAATCCACAAAAATGCTCTTGTTGCACAACACTAGAGAGACACTAGCAGGATTGCACAATAGGCGGATACGAGACTTGTGCAAAACCTACTAAGCAAAAATGCACGACTTCTATCCCAAGTATGTTCTATGCAAGGTGTTTCTATGATATGATCCAAGATGATCTAATATGACATTCTTAATGTTGTATGATGCTATGGTTCTTGCTTAAAAGTTCTTTGCTTGTCTTTCCCTTTTGCTTAAAAGCTTTCTTGGCTCTTTGATGTTTGAGCTCTTTTCTCATACAATGCTTCACGAACCAAGATAGCAATTGAGTATGGGATGACAACCTTGTGACACAAGAGATGATACCAAGATATGCAACAATGATGTATGTATGCTATGAGAAGTATGACCACTAATGTGCACAAGTCTCGTTGCCGGCAATACTCAAAGGCTAGTCTCGATGGGTTTGCGACGCAAAGGAGTAAGGCTATGATGGCTATCAATGTAATGGAAAGAGTGATATGTCCAATACCAAGGTGAGGTTACCGTTTCTTGCGGCCGGTATTGTGTCAAAATGGTGGAACGAAAAACAAGATGTAGTCAAGGTGGTCATTCTTGATGACGCGTCCATGGAGAAGATGAGCGGCGGTGATGTTGATGTCGAACCGTACCTAAATAGCCGAAACACAAGTAGGACACTGTACCACAAATCAAATTCTCAAAGCAAAATTGGACCAAAATTGTCAGAGTTGGAGTTGGTAAGCGGTGGTTGTGTATGTGGTATATGGTGGTGCTATGCAGATGCAGTGGAGGTATGCGGAAGTATATGTGGGCACTGGAACAAAATTTGGCAAAAAATGGGCGAAAAACGGACGTTGGAGAGGAAGTGGTGCTGCCAGGGGCCGGATGTCCAGGCCTGATCGCTGGATGTCCGGGGTGCTGGATGTCCGGGCTTGTCGGGCCGGATATCCGGGCTCTGGATCCGGGGATGAATTCGACGATCTTCGCAAGGAGAGGTCAAATCCGTGCAAAATTCAGAGAAATTTGTGGATGGAAATTGGGGAAAAGTGGATGGAAAGCTAGATCTATCTGCAACACACGAAATCCGCGGATCAAATCCAACAAAACTTCATCACACCAATGATGTAGGGTAGAACCCTATGGCCTGATCTTTCACGAAAGGAGCGGAATCCCGCGAAGAACACGAGGAACACAAAGGGGAAAATGAGAGAAAACACACAAACCAACATGAATAGATCACACATGTGCTAGATCCTCGAATACATAAGGGAAGATACACGATCCAAATCCAACAAAGGACGATACATAGGGTAACCGGTTCTTCTCCGTGAGGTCTTGAATCCACAAGGGGATCTTCCCGAAAGGGGTCTTGAATCCAAGGTGGATCTTCTCCGAAGAGGGGCCGCGGTCTCTCTCAAGGAGTAGATCCAATATGGATGAGCGAAGCTCTATCTCACAAATGAGCTATCACAACGCTAACCCTAGAAAGGAGGAGGTGGAGGAGTATATATAGTCTAGGTCCACGAAGGGGTAAGTGAGGGGCGAAAGGGTACATGGGCTTCGGCCCCAGTGTCTGCGCGCAGGCAGGGCCGGAAGTTCCGGGGACAGCCAGAAGGTCCGGGCGTCGGAGGTTCCGGGCGAAGGTCCGGGCAGGGTCCGGGCTATCCAGATAGTTGGCACACTCTCGAACAGCTTCGGTGCAGCAGGGCTGGAAGCTCCGGGATGGCCGGAGGTTCCGGTGGCCGGAAGTTCCGGGCTTTCTAGAAGCTTGTCCAAGCTTCTTCTTCCTTCTCTTCCACGCTTCCCTCGCGGATGGTGTAGGTGATCCTTGGCGCTTGCACTCCTCCTCGTCATCCGTGAAGCTCCGACAATACCTATGCATGCAGGATGGAGGGTCAAGTAGTATACCATCCTCGAAGGGATCAAGTGAGCACGTGTAAAGGAGAGGATTCACCTTTATGTATGTGAAGTAGATGTCGCACGTGTCACTTGCCAAATGAACCCTTGACATGGTGATGTCCATAGGATGCTCCGCATCATCCCCTCCCCCTTGGGAAAGATCCGACCTCGGATCAAAACCCAAATCACCATGGGAAACAGATGGCGTCATCGTGTAGTAGTGGTCGATCACCAAGTTCTCGTCATCTTGAAGCTTGAAATGGGCACTCTCCAATGGCGCACCATCTCATGATTCCTTCAAAAGGAGCAAGGAGAACAAACACTTGGAAAAACAAATGCGGTTAGCGTTAGTGCAAAACCAAGCATTCAAGAGGTGATTCACCCAAAAAGTGTTGTCATCAAGCATATCATATGGTGTGACGAAGGATTGTAACATGACATGTAAGCACATAAATTGAGCACAAAGAAGGGCATCATGGAAACAAGCATGTGAATGTGAGGTAGTGATGCAAATATGTGTGACAAGAGAAGAAGCATCTACCTCAAGTTCATAGCAAGCATTCACAAATTGCTCAATGTAAGGTCGATGGTAGGCATGTGAATCATTCACAACACCAAGTAAAATGAAGTGTCTAAACACATGGGTCAAGTGCAAGACAATCCAAGCATAATGTGCATGGGGTGTAGTGAATATACTGTGGCACTCAACACAATAGAAAGAGCAATTGTTCATCATGTGTGAGGCAATCAAGTCAAGCATAGTAATCAAGTCGTGCAAGCTAGTAGTGCAAAGATGAAACATACTAGAGTAAATCATGGCAATCATGTCATGAGAGCAAATAATAGGCATAGGCAATGCACATGACATATCGCAAGCACGAACAAATAGCAAGATGAAAGTATCATCATAGGCATGGTGTACAAAGCAAACATGGCAATAGCAAGCAATATCTCCACCAAGCTTGCAAATACATATACAAGTATGAGAATCAATCATCATGTGTAATGCAAAGCGTGGGTCACAAATGCATGGCAAAGGCATAGTAATGAGCATATCATGCAAAGTGAACATGGAAAGATGGGCATATAATATGTAATGGACAATAACCCATAGCCAAGTGAGGATCATGTAGAAGAAATGCGCGAAGACTTCGCTTGAAGAGAGCGGTGGGAAATGCAATCCATGGGATCCCAAGTCATCATTGCTCTCTAGAGCTCGTTTTGTCAACTCGTGGGATTGCCAGGTTGACAAGAATTCATGGGTACCTACACAAAAGAGACACAAACCAAAGAAATTGTGCGCGTGGTAAATGTACACATCATCCATCATGATGTGTATGTGCACGTGTGAGTTAGCACAAGATAAGCACCGGTCAAAGAAATTTGATGCATGGTATAAGAACATGTCATCCATCATGAAAGAATAGTTATTGTGTATGACACGATGGGGATGCAAATTTAGCATACAAGTATATGGCACATCAATAGCATGTGTATTCATGGGAAGCATATTGTGCATACAAGTATTGGGATCATGCAATGGATGGGAGTGAACAAAATCTCCAAACATGTATGAGGAAACTATGGGGGTCTCCTCATGAGCAATAATGGGAACATCATATGGAGAAACTGGACAATATCCAAAACAATGCATATCCGAAGCTAGGTGGTCATGGCATGGCATATGAGATAAATGATGCAAAGGTAGCATGTCAATATCATCACAAGAGAAACAAATGCCAATAACCATAGGCTTGTCATCTATGCCATAAGTGCAAATTGGGTTAATTTGAATGGCATATGCATAGTCACTATGAAGAGATTGCAAATAGGACATATGATTGATCTCATGCATAGCATATGACAAGTCAAGCGGATTGTCAAACATGATGTGACCTAGAGAATTGTCACAAGAAATCCTATGTAACATGGCATCACAACTAAAAGACTCCACATGGCAATCATCATACTCATCATAAATGGGTAAATCATCGCATGGGGAAATCATACTAGCATGAAGCATGGAAATAGGTTGATCAACATCATGCAAGCAATCAATGTCATGATAGTCCACTAGTGGGACAAGAGCATCACCTTCACCTATGTTACCTTTGTCATTCCACTGATGTGGTGTAGGTGAGGTGGGTAAGACCGAATGGTGGTCAAGATCATCATTGTGATGGAACCATGTGGGGGGTGCATCATATTCCACCATGGCCATCATCTTGTCCAAAGGTAGGACGAAGTCGTCGAGAATCGGCGCGTCATCATATAAGGGACCTAGCACCAAATGAGAAGACACAATAGAGGTAGAGATCAAGTCGTTAGTGTTGAAAGTGGCCTCACATGACCTATCAACTATCTCACTCTCTCTATGTGGTGGTTCACTCACTCCCTCAAAATAGGTGCACTCAAACTCACATATGGTGGAGTCACTCATCTCACTCAAGTGGTGGGGGTTGTGGCTCTCCTCACATGGGAATTGTGGCAACACATATATGTGGCTAGTGGTGAAGTCACTCTCACTCTCAATATGGTGGCACAAGTCACTCAAGTCATCATATGTCGTCGTGGTCGAAGGGAAAATCCCATGCTCAACCATCTCATCGTCGTCGCTGTGGATGAAAGCCGAAGATAGCACATCATCACTCTCGCCTCCTAAGATGGAAGCATCATCCTTGCTCGCCACCTTGTCGCTCGCCTTCAAAGTTTGGTCCTTGAGGGTCTCCGTAGTCGTACTCGTCGCTGCACCGTCTTGAAAAAGAGTCATGGAGGACTCGGCATCATCAATGCCACAAAGAGGAATGACGTCGAACTTGGGAGTAGCATCTTGGAGCTCGTCGGGCTTGGACATCATGGTGGTACTATCCTCATGCTCGTTATGATGGATGTCGGTGTCAAAACCGGCGGATCTCGGGTAGGGGGTCCCGAACTGTGCGTCTAGGCGGATGGTAACAGGAGACAAGGGACACGATGTTTTTACCCAGGTTTGGGCCCTCTCGGTGGAGGTAAAACCCTACTCCTGCTTGATTAATATTGACGATATGGGTAGTACAAGAGTAGATCTACCACGAGATCAAGGAGGCTAAACCCTAGAAGCTAGCCTATGGTATGATTGTTGTATGATGAAGTTGTCCTATGGACTAGAACCCTTCGGTTTATATAGACACCGGATAGGGTTAGGGTTACACAGAGTCGGTTACAATGGTAGGAGATCTTGAATATCCGCATCGCCAAACTTGCCATCCACGCCAAGGAAAGTCCCATCCGGACACGGGACGAAGTCTTCAATCTTGTATCTTCATAGTCCTGGAGTCCGGCTGAAGGTATAGTCCGGCTACCCGAACACCCCCTAATCCAGGACTCCCTCAGTAGCCCGTGAACCAGGCTTCAAGGACGACGAGTCCGGCGCAGAGATTGTCTTCGGCATTGCAAGGCGGGTTCCTCCTCCAAGTGCTTCAAGAAGATTTTAAACACCAAGAATAGTGTCCGGCTCGGCAAAATAAGTTTCCCCATATTGCCATAGAGAGAATAATATCAACACAAATCTAATCTGCTGACGTATTCCGCAGTGTGACATCACACTACGGCCAAGTCCTTTACTCGAATCGTTTTTACTTTTCCACCTCAGCACATTTAGCGAGGCGGTTTCCCTGGCACGTCTTGTCAAAGCAGAGATCGTGTGCCCCCTTTTATGGGATTCTCATCAATACGGACGTGGGTAACCCAACTGCGCCATTTATCACGGCGCTTGGGAGGCAAGCGAGTTTTACTAGGCTGGTGGGGACGCACAACCGCATCCGCCCATATAAGGGGATAAGGATCCACCTTTTTACCTACGCCTTCTTCCTCCTTTGCCTATCCATCTCCTGCGCACTCGAGCTCCAACGCCCAAGCCCGCGCTTCCTACCTCAACCTCCTCCAGCAATGTCCGGAGCGGGAGGCAAGTGGATGGTCTCCTCCGTCACGGAGGGCCATGTCAAAAAGCTAAGGAAGGCCGGATACTTGTCCAAGGACATCGCGCACCGGCTTCCCGAGGAAGGGCAGCTTCTCCCCACCCCAAGGCCCCATGAGAGGGTAGTATTCCTTCCGCACTTCCTCCGCGGACTGGGTTTCCCATTCCACCCATTTGTCCAGGGGCTCATGTTCTACTATGGCCTGCATTTCCACAATCTGGCCCCGAACTTCATCCTCAGCATCTCGGCGTTTATCGTCGTGTGCGAGGCTTTCCTCCGCATCCGCCCCCATTTCGGCCTCTGGCTCAAGACCTTCAATGTCAAGCCCAAGGTGGTGCGCGGCAGCCAGGCAAAGTGCGGAGGCGCCATGGCGGGCAAGATGGCCAACATCCTATAGCTCGAGGGCTCCTTCGTGGAGACCCTGAAGGGGTGGCAATCATGGTGGTTTTACATCACCGAGCCGCGCGATCCGAAATGGATCGCAGCCCCCGAGTTCCGATCCGGACCCCCCACGCGGCTTATGTCCTGGAAAGAGACGGGCCTGTCGTGGGGCGACGAAAAAGAGGTGACCAGATTACAGACATGCATCCAGTCCCTGGTGAGCAAGCCGATCAATCTTGTCAATGTAGTCCAGGTTATGCTCGTCCGCCGGATCCTCCCGTGTCAACAACGGGGCTTTAATCTGTGGGAGTTCGACCCGGTGCAGCACCAAACCCTTAACCGGCTCTTCGACACGACGTATGAAGACATCTGGAAGGTGCTAACCAAAGGCGCCGAGGCTCCCACATCCGCTTCCGAGGATCGCGGATACAGCTCGCAGCGTCACACTAGCGAGGTAAGCTATTTTCACCTTTCACAGGATGTTAAGTTTTTTCATAGTTTGACTCTATGCGGGATCTAAACTCCCTCACCTTTGACAGGCTTGACAAGCGCAGTCCGGATCGATTAACTGTCCGGCTCCCTTGCCCGAAGACCCAGCCCCTGCTCTCCTAGTGAAGCTGCTGGTTCCGGCGCCTTATGTGGTGCCGGAGAAGAAGGCCAAGAAGAAAAAGGCCACGGGGACTCGAAAGAGTACCCATAATGTGGTGGTGTCGGACTTGTTATCCGACGAGTTCGAGACGCTCTCCTCCCGTGAGAACGAGGAGGAGGAAGAAGAACACTCTCCCCCTCCAGCGGGGGGAGGAAAGAAAAGGAAGGCTGCCCCAACGGGGGAGGCCGAAGGGTCCAGGAAGAGGAAGACCCCTCCGCCGAACTACTCCCCCGATGCCGAAGAGGACGAAGAGGAGTGGCCAGATAGGGCCAAGCGTCCGGCGAAATCGTAAGTATTCGGATATCAGAGTAACTCATGACGTTCCTTTGTTACACAACCTTCCCTAATGTCGAACATAATTATCCAGCCCGCCCTGGGCTGAACTCAACGAGTCGTCGACCGGCTCCCTGGATTCATCGGACGTGAACTCAGGTCCGCCCGCTGTCTCCCCCCGCACTGCGGATGACACCGAAGTGGCATCGCAACGAGCTCCGGGGCAGGAGGAGGTGGTCCTGGAGGATCCGCAAGGCGACCTCCCGGACTCCAGGAGTAAAGGGGACAAGACCCCCCAGGGCTCCAAGTTCGGCTTTGTGCCGGACACCGCGCCGGAATCTTCAATAGTTTTGGATCGCGGTAGGCGAACTCCTTCCAAGAGGAGCAAGCCTTCTGAGCCGGCGGCCTCCGTCCAACCGGAGGTGCCGGACAATCTGCTGGAGGTGCTTGACGGCGCCTCCATCGACAAGGAGCACCGTACTATTATGAGTACGGTGATCCAGAAGGTTCAGTCCGCCAAGAGCGGACTGAGTGAAGCTTGCGTTAGCCTTCTAACAGGCTTCGAGGTAAGTAAAAAATATGTAAGAATATAACCGCATAGACAATAGCCCCTAATGCTCTGTTTGGCGTTCGGAAAGAAAAGCCGAATAGAGGATCTATTAAATTTCGCAGGAGTCTAACAACAAAGAGTCAATATGCGTATGCAGGCTTCGCTGCTAGCCACCGCCGCACTGACTGCGGAGGTGGGTGCCCTGAAACAGGGACTCGAGCAGACCGAGCAAGAGCTCGGCCTTGCCAAGCGGCAGCTCAAGGAGAAAGAAGGTAAGAAATACCTTACAGAAAAAGGTGCCTATAAAAAGACGTGATTTCAAAAAATAACAGGATTGTACTGCTTATTGTAGGGGCCACGACTGAGGTGGCGACCCTCAAGCAGGCGCTGTTCGAGGCCGAAAAGAATGCCGCCGCGGAGCGCACCGAGCGAGAGAAACTTGAGGCCTGGGTCGGCGAGGTGCAGCAAGAGCTTCAGGCTCTCATGAAAAAACATGAGAGTTTGGAGCTTGAGTCAAAGACTTAAGCGTCCGAGCTTGCGGCGGCCCTTGAGACTGCCAAGTCTGCCAAGGCCGAAGCCCAAAAGGCCCTCCAAGAGTTGGAGGAGATGAAAAAGATAGCAGCGGGTAAGGCATTCTTTATGCAAAGCAGAAATATAAAAGTAAACTACTTGTTACTTACCCGAATCCGGAGCTCTCCAGGGGCATTCACAGATCTTCCCCACAGTGTATCCGACGCCGCCGCATTCTATCGAGCTGAAGAGGGCAGCTCGACGGAGAAGGTGTTCTGGTCTCAGTATACTGAGGCCGGACACCCTGTGCCCTTGAGCGACCAGCTGAAACAGCTGGTCGAGCTCCACAAGGTGGCCGAACAGGCCATGAAGGGCTTCATAGTTCGGCTGTGGCCCGGAGAGGCCCTGCCTGGGAGCTACTTCGGGCTGATGCGGCGGCTGGTGGAGGCCTGTCCAAGGCTCGAGGTCATCAAGCGCTCCGTCTGCATCGAAGGTGCCCGTAGGGCCCTTGCCCGTGCAAAGGTGCACTGGGGTAAGCTGGACGGTGAGAAGCTTGTGAGGGACGGGCCGCCGCCGGGGAAGGAGCATCGCAAGCCCGAGAACTACTATAAGGATGTTCTTGCGGGTGCCCGCCTTGTGGCGGATGAGTGTACCAAGGATGTAATTTTTGAATGAACTCGCTCGTGTTTATCCTGTGCGCTGAAAACTTGTTCATATGCGCTAAGCAATGCTTGTTGAATTTAAAATATTACTTTCTGTGCGGCCGTTTATCAAAAAATTGAGAGATGGCCAGTCGTCGGCTTCTGCCCCCATGCCACTAGTGCTGGGGTGTTCGGGATAAACCTGAGCGCTCTTTTTCCCATAGTTGGGTCCTTCGAGGGAGGCGCTCAGCACAACGAACCAGGCAATCAGACTATAATGCTTGAACACTCTCACTTAGCCATAGAACTCTATAATTTTAAATTTCGGCGAAGCCCCTAGTTCGGAAGACCGAGTTCGGGGCGCTATCCACGCCTTGGCCGGACAAAGCCGGCTCCTCGCTTGAAGCGGCATAAGTCTTTAGGGACTCGAAAAACCTCTCGAACAGCGACCGGTCTCTCGCCTCATCATGACAGTCAGTTTTAGCTTTCTCCACTGAGGTGCTTAACCCAGCTCAACTGGGGCACAATCGCAGTGGTTCTCCTAGTGCTACCTTAGCCGATATAGCGGAACGTAAGGCACCAAAACATAGGAGCCGGGCAAACCCAACTATTGACCCAAATCATGATTCGGAGCCGATGCATATAGTGCTATAAGTTCGGGGTGCCGCACTTGTGAAAGTGTACGGGCTTCTCACACCATATTGAGGGGTACTGAAGCCCCTGGCATGTTTGCCGTACCATGGTGTACGGGTGCAACATGTCATTTAATAAACATATATATGAAAGGAGGATAATGCAAAAAATAGACAAAAAGCTATGCATTGTTAATAGAAAGGCTGCTATCAAAGCAGAACGATACAAGTAGTGCGATAAGCAAAAGATATTGGGCTATTTAACATGTCCTGGCCAGGAGCAGGCCGCGGAATTGTATGCCAAAACAGGTATACTGCTCGTAACAGAGACCACCTGGGAGTTCCATAATGCGGCATGGCTTGTCTGCTTCCCTGGATCTTGCATCATTTGTGCGGCAGTTGAATTGCCGAACAGGTCGTCCGAAGTATGGAGTCCTGAAAGTAAGAGAAAAAAATTCGGCAGCCCCTAGTACGTTTTAAGCCGTATTTTGGGTTTGCCGTTATTGTGCCCCTTCCCCTGCGCCCATGGTATTTCAAGAGCGTAGTTATGTACGCGAGGCACTGGTTTCGCTATGTCGCGAGGGCTGGGGTTGGGGCCGCATTGCTACGCCTACTCAGAACGTGCCAGGCGGTCTTGTTGTAGGTTACTCTGGGCGCGCTTGGCAGTGTCTGGCTTTTTAACGGCCGGACTGGAGAATTGCCTAAGAAGGCTGCTTTGTACTTCCGCTGTGAGGGCCGCCATGTGCTCCTCCGTACGGAGGGAGCGTTCGGTGTTTCCGTTGACCGTGATTACTCCTCGAGGGCCTGGCATCTTGAGCTTGAGATATGCATAGTGCGGTACTGCATTGAACTTTGCAAATGCGGTTCGCCCGAGCAGGGCGTGATAGCCACTGCGAAATGGGACTATATCGAAGATTAACTCTTCGCTTCGGAAATTGTCCGGGGACCCGAAGACCACTTCAAGTGTTACTGAGCCTGTATAGTTGGCCTCTACACCTGGTATAACGCCTTTAAAGGTCATTTTTGTGGGCTTAATCCTCGAGGGATCTATGCCCATTTTCCGCACTGTATCCTGGTAAAGCAGGTTCAGGCTACTTCCGCCGTTCATGAGGACTCTTGTGAGATAAAATCCATCGATAATTGGGTCGAGAACCAATGCGGCGAAGCCGCCGTGAAGGATGCTAGTGGGGTGGTCCCTTTGATCAAAAGTGATCGGGCAGGAGGACCATGGGTTGAACTTTGGGGCGACTGGCTCCATCTCGTATACGTCCTGTAGCGCACGCTTCCGCTCCCTCTTGGGAACGTGGGTTGCATATATCATGTTCACCGTCCGCACTTGTGGGGGAAAACCCTTCTGTCCACTGTTGTTCGGCGGCCTGGGCTCCTCCTCGTCATCGCTATGCAGCCCCTTGTCTTTATTTTCGTCTCTTAGCTTGCCTGCCTGCTTGAACACCCAACAATCCCTGTTGGTGTGATTGGCTAGCCTTTCGGGGGTGCCATGTATCTGGCACAAGCGGTCGAGTATTCGGTCCAAACTGGACGGGCCTTGAGTATTCTTTTTGAATGGCTTTTTCCGTTGACCAGATTTATAGCCTCTGAATCCGGCATTAACTACCATGTCTTCGTTGCTGTCATTGCTAACGCGGCGTTTTTGCTTATTCCAACGTGTACTGCCACTTTTGTCCTTGGTATCCGAATTACCAGGGTTCTTTGCTAAGTTGTTACTGCGAGCTAGCCAGCTGTCTTCTCCCGCGCAAAAGCGGGTCATGAGTGTCATGAGGGCTGCCATGGACTTCGGCTTTTCCTGTCCCAGGTGCCGGGCAAGCCACTCGTCGCGGATATTATGCTTGAAGGCTGCTAGGGCCTCTGCGTCCGGACAGTCGACTATCTGGTTTTTCTTTGTTAGGAACTGTGTCTAGAATTGCCTGGCCGATTCCTCTGGCTGCTGAATTATGTGGCTTAAGTCATCGGCATCCGGTGGTCGCACATAAGTGCCCTGGAAGTTGTCGAGGAATGCGGCTTCCTGATCCTCCCAAGAACCGATTGAGTCTGCTGGCAAGCTGTTAAGCCAATGCCGGGCCGGTCCCTTAAGTTTGAGCGGGAGGTATTTGATGGCGTGTAGATCATCACCGTGGGCCATGTGGATATGGAGGAGATAATCCTCAATCCATACCGCAGGATCTGTTGTTCCATCATATGATTCGATGTTTATGGGTTTGAAACCCTATGGAATTTTATGATCCATTACTTTGTCTGTGAAGCATAATGGGTGTGCAGCGCCTCTATACTGGGCTATATCACGACGCAGCCCGAAGGAGCTATGTCTATTGTGTTTGGCCCGGCCGGATTTGTTGTCTCCGGAATGAAGATCACCGTCACGTGCCGTGGGGCACCTGCTCGATCCGTAGATCGATCTTGTTTGTATTGCCTTGTCCTCCAGTACGTCTCACAGGTCTGGCGCATTTTCCCGTGCCTTGGTTGAACGGCGCCGGGGCATGGCTTGGGTGGAGGGCCGAGAGGCCTCTCTGTCGCGGCCGCAAGGTGGCCGGTCGGCCATGTCGTGCACTGGTGATGTAGGTGCTTCCTCCTCTGATCGGGGTAGCGGCCTGCGCTTTGGGTAACTCTTGGAGGGGCATTCGAGTTCATACTCTTCGGCTGCAAGGACTTCGGTCCATCTGTCAGCTAGCAAATCTTGATCAGCTCTAATCTGTTGCTGCTTTTTCTTGAGGCTGCTTGCCGTGGCTAAAAGCCTGCGTTTGAAACACTCTTGTTCGGCGGGGTCCGATGGTACGACGAATTCGTCGTCGTCGAGGCTTGCCTCGTCTTCGGGGGGAGGCATATAGTTATCATCCTCAACCTCTCGGTCTGCCGCTCTCTCATGAGGGCTGGCTTCTCCATCTTCCTGTGCTGAATCTTGCTGTAGGGGGTGTTCTTTGGCGCTATTCGGGGTAGTATTATCTCCCATGCCGGAATCACCGTTTTTGCTTTGGCAGGATTTAGAGCGGCGCCGCTGACGCCGGCGCTTTGGCTGTTTCTTGGAGGTGTCATCCTCCGCTGTTCCATCGCCATCTCCATCTTTTGGAGCATCCACCATGTATATATCATATGACGAGGTGGCCTTCCAGTGCCCTACAGGTGCTGGTTCCTGTTCGTCTCCTGCATCGTCGTCCATACCATCGATGTCTTCGGAGTCGAAGTCAAGCATGTCGGTTAAATCGTCGACAGTGGCTACAAAGTGGGTGGTGGGTGGGCTTCGAATTTCTTCGTCGTCCGCATCCCATCCTTGCTGACCGTAGTCCGGCCATGCCTCTCCTGATAAAGAGAGAGACTTTAGTGAGTTCAGGATGTCGCCGAAGGGCAAGTGCTGAAAGATGTCCGCTACGGTGAACTCCATTATCGGCGCCCAATCGGATCCGATCGGTAGGGGCGCGGGGGGTTTGGAGTCCAGAGAGGAATCCGGATCCTCGGAGTCACGGGTCACGCAGAACGCGGGGCTGACGTTCGACTTGATCGCCTTTGAGATCATAGCCCCTGAGGTGACGTCCAGCCGCTCATCCTCGATTGGCGCAATAGGCTCCGGATTAAGGGTAGGAACCGGTGCGCGTGCGGCCTCCAGGGCACTGTTCGGCGGCAGAGCAAGATCATGCCTCTCAAAACAGTGCGGCGCGCTTGGCTGTGGCTCGAATCTGTCGAAGATCAAATCCCCGCGGATGTCTGCCGTGTAGTTTAAGCTTCCAAACCTGACCTGATGGCCAGGGGCGTAGCTTTCGATCTTCTCCAGGTGGCCAAGCGAATTGGCCCGCTGTGCGAAGCCGCTGAAGACGAAGATCTGTCCGGGGAGAAAAGTCTCACCCTGGACCGCATCGTCGTTGGTGATCAAAGGAGCCATTGGGCCTAAAAGTGACGACACAGAGGAACTCTCAATGAAAGCACCAATGTCGGTGTCAAAACCGGCGGATCTCGGGTAGGGGGTCCCGAACTATGCGTCTAGGCGGATGGTAATAGGAGACAAGGGACACGATGTTTTTACCCAGGTTCGGGCCCTCTCGATGGAGGTAAAATCCTACTCCTGCTTGATTAATATTGACGATATGGGTAGTACAAGAGTAGATCTACCACGAGATCAAGGAGGCTAAGCCCTAGAAGCTAGCCTATGGTATGATTGTTGTATGATGAAGTTGTCCTACGGACTAGAACCCTCCGGTTTATATAGACACCGGATAGGGTTAGGGTTACATAGAGTCGGTTACAATGGTAGGAGATCTTGAATATCCGCATCGCCAAACTTGCCTTCCACTCCAAGGAAAGTCCCATCCGGACACGGGACGAAGTCTTCAATCTTGTATCTTCCTAGTCCTGGAGTCTGGTTGAAGGTATAGTCCGGCTACCCGAACACCCCCTAATCCAGGACTCCCTCAATGGAGCTTGGTTGTCGTGAAGTGAGCTTGGGGTAGAGAAACTTTGGCCTTCATGAGTTCTTGTTCCGCCTTGAGAGCACCAATGTAGTTGTTGTCGAGGGACTTGTAGTTCTCAAGGAAGATCGTCTTGGAGATGTCGTTGTGCAATCCCATCATGAAGTGGAACTTCATCGAAATGGGTTCGTCCACGCCGGCTCGTTGCAAGGCAATCTTCATCTCCTTGAAGTACTCGTCGGTGGACTTGGATCCTTGGATGGTGTTCTCCAATTGGCGTTGAAGTTGTTCCGTGTAGGTTGGAGGCACAAACTCTCGCCGCAAAGCTCTCTTCGTCTTGGGCCAACTCATGTCGTAGCTCTCCGAAGGTGTGTGAAGCCACCATGTGGACGCGTAGTCGTGGAAGTTCCTTGTGGCGCAATTCACTTGATCTTCAAGAGGGACTTGATGTAGCTTGAGGTAGTCGTCCATCAAACGCTTCCACTCGAGATACTCCTCGGGTTCTTGAGTCCCATAGAAATGAATCGTGTGGTCGATGTCGAGGTCGTAGTAGCTCGTGGAGGTCGCGGACTTGAGCTTGGGGAGCTTCTCTTGAGCGTAGTCTTGAGGTGCTTGTTGGCGAAGATGCCATATATCCGAAGGCGAAGATGCCTTGAAGTCGCTTAGCAAAGATGGCAAAGTGGTTGGTGTAGCCGTAGCTCCATCTTGGTGGTGCTTGTCTCGCGGTCTTCTCTTGTGGTCATGAAGTTTGGACTTGGCGTGAAGTAGGGCTTGTTGCGACTTGTAGGTAGGCGCATCTCGAGCATCTTCATGATGATGTTGTCATTGTTGTGCTTGAGCTCGATGTAGATGTCGTTCGTCATCGTCGTGCACATGTTTCTTGGAGGTGACTTACCCTTCCTGACGAGGTGGATCACAAACGTGATGGTGGTCGCCATGGAGATGTGGACGAGGACAACTTGCGCTTGCATCATTTTTGCGCTCCGAAGACTTGTGACTTGAACGTCGCCGCCTTGAGGATGATGAAGGGGAAGAACGGTTGATCAACAAGGTCCGAATCTCCTCCATCCTTGCATCTTGCTCCTCCTTTTGTGCGGAAAGCTTGTTGTCGATGTAGTCCCTTTTCCTCGCTTCGGAGTGACGAATGTCGATGGAGAGGTTCTCGATGCGCTCTCGCAATCTTGATTGTGCGCCTTGCATTTGTCGTTGTAGATCGAAGATTAACGCTTTGGTGATGTAGTTGTTCGCGCCGTCATTGTTGTGGAAGACCGGAGATGAAATGCCTTGCCTATCCATCATAAGATTCGAGCCAATATGAGTGGAGAAAGAGAAGAACGAATACCAAATGTACCTTGACCGAATTTGAAAGTGGATCAATGATCACTCCAATGTGGACAAGGAAATAGCACAATTGGTACCAATTCTTGTCGGTTTCTCACACCTGCACAGATAAGGCTTATGGTGGAGCTCGGTGAGGATAGTGGCACAAATTTTTTTATGCAAAATGTTAGCAAGAGTCAATAATGTTGAAAGAGATTCACAAATTCGCAAGTGAAACAAGTAGACCAATAGCAATATGTGGCACACGGAAACACACACACGGATAGATAAATGGGGTCGTGCAACGAAGGAATGAGCTCAAAATGTGGAATCCACGGAAAATGCTCTTGTTGCACAACTCTAGAGAGACTCTAGCACGATTGCTCAATAGGCGGATACGACACTTGTGCACAACCTATAGGAGACAAAAATGCAACGACTTCTATCCCAAGTATGCTATGTATATATGGTTCCCGGTGTTATAATCCAAGATCTGAGAAGCATCAACCAACAAATCAGAAAAAAAATCGGGGGCTATTTTTGAGGGGAATTTTCGAATTAGGGACAAAAACAACGAAAACAAGGCTAGAAACACAACGGCGAGGCTCCAAAATCGTGATCAACGTGGCTCTTGATACCAAGATGATGTAGGGTAGAACCCTAATCGTAGATCTTTCACGAAAGGAGCGGATCCCGCGAAGAACATGAGGTACATGAGGGGAAAACGAGGGAAAACACAAGGGGAAAACGAGAGGAAACACTAAACCAACACGAATAAGTCACACATGTGCTAGATCCTCGAGTACATAAGAGAAGATACACGATCCACAACCAACTAGGGACGATACAAAAGGTAGCCGGTCTTCTCTGTGAGGAGGTCTTGAGTTCTTCCCTAAAAGGGGTCTTGAATCCGCTTGGGGTATCTTCTCTGGTGGAGGCTCAAATCTCCGAGGAGAAGGTAACCATGTGGATGAGCAAAGATCTCACACGAAATATGAGCTAATCCTTTGCTAACCCTAGAAAGTAGGACGAGGTGGAGTATATATAGTCTAGGGGCGAAGGGGTACACGGGCCTCGGCCCTTACACTATGCGCAGATAGGGGAGGTCGGACGTCCGGGCGTCAGGACGGATGTCCGGGCGTTTGCGGAGGGACGGATGTCCGGGCTAGTGAAGCTGGCCTTGTTGCTCTCGAGTTCTGGGGTGTCCGGATATCCGGGCTGGCAGCCGGATTTCCGGGGGTTGGGAAGGGCCGGATGTCCGGGATGGCGAGGCCGGATGTCTAGGGCCTGTAGTGTCCTGGCGGCTGAGCGGCTATGGTGGGTGATGTGCTCTAGGGGCCGGACGACCGGGGTCGTGGCCGGATGTCCGGGGCCCGGGAGGTGTCCTTGACTCCTTTCGTTAGTTTTCTTCATCCGTGAACTTGGGGGCTTGTACATCTTCACATGCATCTTCGGGAGGATCCTCTAGGTACCTAATCATGCACAACGTCTCGGATTCATGTAGTAGCCATGTCTCTAGAGGATCATATGGAATATCACTAAGGAAGGAAGTCATCTCGTTCTCGAGAGCTCTAGCTCTAGCTCGTGTGATGGGTCCTCTTGGCTCTTGTTGAGGCGATGGTAGGTCCATGGAGATGACCGTAGGATGCTCCGCATCAAATTGTCTTAGACCGACATTACACGTACGCTTACACGAGACTGGTTCTACCGACGTGCTTCGCACAAAGGTGGCTAGTGGGTGTCTGTTTCTCCAACTTTAGTTGAATCGGATTGAATGAAAAGGGTTCTTTTTGAAGATCAAAAACCAATCACTATACCACGTTGTGGTTTTTGATGCGTAGGTAAGAACGGTTCTGGCTAAGCCCGTAGCAGCCTAGTAAAACTTGCAACAACAAAGTAGAAGGCGTCTAACTTGTTTTTGCATGGCATGTTGTGATGTGATATGGTCAAGACGTGATTATATAAATTGTTGTATGAGATGATCATGTTTTGTAACACAGTTATCGGCAACTGGTAGGAGCCATATTGATGCGGAGCATCCCTAGGCCATCCCCTTGGACCTGCCTACGTCTCCTACGACACCACTTGGTGATGAGGACATCAATACCATTGTTACACCCACAGCCCCTGCTGCTATACATACTGGACCAATTACTAGAGCTCGTGCACGCCAATTAAATTATCAGGTACTTCCGTTTCTTGGTAATGATTCTAATGTTCATGAGAATATGATGCTGCCTAAATTGGATACATTTGTTTTGCTTACAAATGAAGGGCCTGGCATGGATAAGAGGGATCAACACTCGAGCAAGACCAAGCATGGAGATGATGGCATGCGCAAGGGGATCAAGAATGGAGTTACAAGTGATGATTTCAGGACTTTGAAGCCACCATAAGGAGTGCATGAAGCCTTGGACGAAATATACAAGATGCCACTTCATAAATTTCGTCCAGAGGTTATTCTAGGTGCCGCGTCACCTTATTATTGGGCCAGGTCCATGTATTTTCGAAATACTTAAGTATAGGCTGTTTTTAGAGTCTGTATGTATGGGAAAACAAGAGTTAGGGTTGGTTTTGGACCCCTCCTCCAAGGGCCACGAAATTCCCCCCCTCTTCCTCCATATATACAACCCTTAGGGCGTCTGAGGGAGTCCTGGATTAGGGGGTCTCCGGACAGTCGGACTATATCCTTTGGCCGAACTGCTGGACTATGAAGATACAAGATTGAAGACTTCGTCTCGTGTCCAGATGGGACTTTACTTGGGGTAGAAGGCAAGCTAGGCAATACAGATATGTATATCTCCTCCTTTGTAACCGACCTTGTGTAACCCTAGCCCCCTCCGGTGTCTATATAAACCGAAGGGTTTTAGTCCGTAGGACAACATACAATCATACCATAGGCTAGCTTCTAGGGTTTAGCCTCTTTGATCTCGTGGTAGATCAACTCTTGTACTACTCATATTATCAAGAACAATCAAGCAGGATGTAGGGTACTACCTCCATCAAGAGGACCCAAACCTAGGTAGAACATCGTGTCCCCTGCCTCCTGTTACCATCCGTCTTAGACGCACAGTTCGGGACCCCTACCCGAGATCCGCCGGTTTTGACACCGACATTGGTGCTTTCATTGAGAGTTCCACTGTGCCGTCGCCATAAGGAAGGATGCCTTGTCTCATTGTTAAAAACAACATTACTGCCGGGGGAGCCCTGGCTGTCGGCCAAACTCTTCGGCTAGGCAGTTTCATTATGACCGCCCGTTCGGCTGCTGCACCGACGATGACTTCTCGGGTCATTGAAAACAGCCTCCACGTCGGCTCGGAATTTGCCGAGTAGATGGATCCAATGGATCTCTCTTCCCTAAACGAGCTCTTGGATCGCATCACCGCCTTGGGAGTCGCTATGGACTATGATCGGATTGGGCTTAAACCCAATCAAAGGGAGATTAACTCTCCACCGGTCACCCATCATATTGCGGTGGTGGAGGAACAATGCGGGGATTCTTCCTCTATCTTGAGGACTAACTATTTCCGTATTCCTGAGCTCTCCGAGCGAGATACCCGTTTACGGGAGGACATCACCCAAGACCTGAACCTAGAGTCAGGCATCGGGCCAGACTTATCGGGCAACATCCCGGAATCCTAACTTCCAAGATTGGAAACTCCTCGGCCCCTGGGTCTCAGATCGGGTAAGGGTTCGGACTCAAATCCACCCACCCAGCCAGACATAAATGATCTTTCCCACATCAGGCAAGAGCCCCATGAAATAGTACATCATTATTGGGCCAGATTCCTCCTTGTGATGAACAAGGTTAAGGACTGTGCGAGGAAGACGTAGGCTCATTTTTCTGCAATAATTGCACGGACAAGGGAATCCTTAATGCCTTAAGTCACCGTGACATATCACCCTTCATTGACTTGGCACCCATAGTACGAAAGTACTGTACGATGGAAAGCGCCTGGAAAACCGAAACAAAATTTTGGGATAATCCGGCTCCAAATATACACCCAGTCCGAAGTAAAAGGGTGAACTATCATAAGACACCTGAGTTAATTACAAAGAAGCAAAAACCCTCTATAGGGCATGGAACCGTATTGGAGGGATGGCTCAACAGACCCTACAAAAATAGCCTCCATCGGGGCACAGTTAAACCCCGCCGTAGACGCCGCACTATGAGAGTTCCTGCGCGAGATTTGGGACATATTCGCCTGGCACCCCTCAGACATGCCAGGAATCCCATGCAGCCTGGCTCTTGTATTTATGCCCTACGTTCCTGTTAATTCGGCTAGGGCATAAGGGGAGCACCTCTGCGATTGTTACTGCCGGGTCAGCCGGATATGTACCTCAGACTGGGTGAAGCCGAAAGCTAGCGTTCTTAAGGGAATATTCGGTCGGTGAACAAAAGACGATTTTTATTTATTTTCCATATGTTCCCCTAGATGTTTTTGCCTGCGTCTCCTCTCGCAGTCCGGACATGCACTTTAGGGCATCCGTACCCAGGGAAAGGAACCCTTAACGGAACTATTCTCCCTGGAAGATGTTTCTTAGTACCCATGTGATATAACATAACTAGTTGGATACTTGTCTGTTCAAGCACTAATGACCCCTACGTCTAGTTTCCACACATACCCCGGTTCTTATATAACTGAGCGGGTATTCGGATACACTCCGGACTATCGGGTCCCGAGGTTGAAGTGAAAAGGTCTGCCATGAAAAATGATTTACAATCCGGCTAGAAGGCATTATACATGTCACTTTAATTACATAGTCATGTAGACTGACTAAATTCTTCTTCTATACCATCCAACAGGCTGCCTAGCCTACAATCTTGTTGGGAATACTTTGCGGCCAATTCTACTTCCCATACACTAAGCTAACGAGGATCTCTTTCCCATCGGGCGCCACAGGTCCGACCTCGGCCATGTGGTTTGGGTCAGCCTTGGTATACCGCGTCTTCACCATGGCCCAGGCTTCCCTAGCACCTTGATGGCACGCCGATATCTTCCATAATTGGAAGCGCCGCCGTGCTCCCTTGAGCTTCTCCGCAAGCTCTCCAATGTCTGCTGGCAGGGAGACGGATGGCCACAAGGCCCGGGCAATACCTTGCATCACCTGCCGAACTTGTTCATGCAGTTGTGAGAGCTCGGGTAGAAGATCACCCGCAGACCCGGGCATCTCCTCCACGGGACGACCCGTTAGCATACCTGCAGACATAACTCTGTTAGACGGCTTCTCCGTCGCACCCTTTTAAGGGTTCGTTCAAGCACTTACTGAAAATGCCGCGTCGAAGACGCTTATTCTCTTTCTCGGAGTCCGCAAGCTGAGCTCGAACATCTTTCAGTTCCACGCTCAGCTTGGTATTGGCGTCTTGGAGATTGTTTTTCTTCCTCCTGACCTTAGTCAGCATGCGTTAGCCAGCCTTTAGCTGTCGTACGACATGCTGGTCCTCCGGATTCTCTCCAGAGTCATCTGCAATATCTATTGTTAGATCTGCAACCATGCCGCACGCTATATGGTACCTATCATTGTTTGAAACAAATGTTACCAGCTGGGGACTTTTCAGGTTCCTTCAATGCGGCAACGATGGCCCGAAGTTGGGTCTTGCATTCCTCCAGCTCCTGTGACAGTCGGGATGGAGAATCCATCCCGTGGCTTGATGCGGATGAACTCCTCTTCCTCTCCCTTGAACAACTCGGACAGAATTTTTGCTAAAGTAGCAGCGGTGTCCGGACCCATACGCCTGCAACAGGTGGCATCATCTTCCCCGTTAAAATACCACAAGGGGTGCCCTCGATATTGAAGTGGCTGCACTCCCCGCATTATGCATATTGACATAACCTTGATTACTGTCAATCCTGATTGAGCCAGCGCTTTAATCCGGTTCATCAGGTAAAGGACTTCTCTGTTGTCTTCCTCCTGGGGGCTCCGTGGGCGCCAGCTTCGGCGTTTCTTCAGAGGAGCATTGTTGAACTCAGGAAGACCCCGCCAAACAGGGTCCAGAAGGGGGACGTCCTCCATATAAAACCATTCTGAAGGCCTGTCTTCGGACGTCTTCTTCGGAGTACCAGACAGGTATCCGGTTTCGACGATGCGCCATATTTTGGCTCTGCCCACTTGATAAAGTGACCCCTTCTGTGTGCGGGGGACGAGGCAAAATAACCTTTTCCACAGCTCAAAATGAGCCTCGTAGCCCAGGAATAACTCGCAAAGGGCAACGTAGCCGGTGATGTGTAATATGGAAGCAGGGGTGAGATTATGCAGTTGGAGGCCGTAAAACTCCAGGAGCCCGTGGAGGAACAGATGAATTGGAAATCCGAGTCCCCTTAATAAGTAAGGAACAAGGCACACCCGCTCCCCCGTAGAGGGGCTGGGGAAGCTCTTCGCTTGCTCCCCGCCATTGTAGGTGGCGAGCCCGGCTCGGACGGGAACCATATACGTTGGAGGGAGAAATCCATGAGTCTGCAGTTCGACTAATCGACTGTGTGAGACAGAACACCTCTCCCAATCATCGGGCTTAGGGCTACGGGGGCGAGAGGAGGAGCTGTGGTGGTCGGCCATGTTGGAGTGGATTTTTCCGAAGCGCGCTCCAATGGATTCTCGCTGTGGTAGGATGGTATGGATTGGATCTAAGAATCCCCATCCCTTTAATAGACAATTTATTTATGTGGCTAGGGGGGCGAATGTAAAAACTCCCTGGCTCCTCGTATTCATTCGACGCATGGAAGATAGCCCTTATTGGGCGCAAAAGCCAAGAAGTCCAACATTTATGGTGCCGGACACTACTTAACGAACATTCAAAATTTGGAGAAGAACCCGCCTTGCAATGCCGAAGACAATACTGTGTGTCGGACTTGACGTCATTGAAGCCTGGTTCGGGGGCTACTGAGGGAGTCCTAGATTAGGGGGTCTCCGGACAGGCGGACTATATCCTTTGGCCAGACTGTTGGACTATGAAGATACAAGATTGAAGACTTCGTCTCGTCTCCGGATGGGACTTTACTTAGCGTAGAAGGCAAGCTAGGCAATACGCATATGTATATCTCCTCCTTTGTAACCGGCCTTGTGTAACCCTAGCCCCCTCTGGTGTCTATATAAACCGGAGGGTTTTAGTCCTTAGGACAACAGACAATCATACCATAGGCTAGCTTCTAGGGTTTAGCCTCTTTGATCTCGTGGTAGATCAACTCTTGTACTACTCATATTATCAAGAACAATCAAGCAGGACGTAGGGTATTACCTCCATCAAGAGGGCCTGAACCTGGGTAAAACATCATGTCCCCTGCCTCCTGTTACCATCCGCCTTAGACGCACAGTTCGGGACCCCCTACCCGAGATCCGCCAGTTTTGACACCGCCAACATCGTTTAGACTATGGGTTTTGTTTAGATTAAAAGTTTGCCATAGCTGCAACTTCGCGTACTTTGTTTGTGTCCAACGACCAGACCAAGATGTCATAGAACCCTACCTTGATCAATAAAGCTTTCATCTTATATTCGCAATATCTATATTGCAATCTCAGTTTCTTGCTTGTTCTTCATTTTTCTCGCAGGAAATAGACCCTCGTGGTCAGGTTGATCGTGCTCCGGCGTGGTCAATAACCCTTGGAAGTTGGTTTAGCGATTGCTAAGGTGCGACATCTTCACACGTTCGTAGTCGGATCATCAAAGTCGACTCCCACAGAAAATGATAGTTATGTCATCGAAACATCGGGACACCTTCGGCCCTATCAAGTGGTATCAGATTTCCAGGTTGCTCGGTGAGATTTTACAGTTTTTCGTAGTTTAGATTGAGTGTGTTCTTCATACCTACAGTCCACGAAAAAGCCAAAAAAAAATTAGGGTTAGGGCATCATATCCGAACCAATCTGAGCCTTTGCATAGTCTTCTTAGAGTTTTGCTTTGTTGAATTTGCGGTTGCATCGTCGTGTCGAGTTGCTGGTTTTAGCATCTAGTCCCTTAGAGTTTCGAGTTCTGTTCACAGGTTGTCACGGCTCCACCGCACCATCATCATCATCATTACCATATACCACCACCCCACCATATACATCGCTGCTGCCATATACAACCACCAATCCGAGTCCACATATACCATCACCATATACAACCACCAATCCGAGTCCACATATACCATCGCCATATACAACCACCAATCCGAGTCCACATATACCATCGCCATATACAACCACCAATCCGAGTCCACATATTCCATCGCCATATACAAGCACCAATCCGAGTCCATATATACGATCTCCATATACCACCACCAATCCGAGTCCAGATATTCCATCGCCATATACAACCACCAGTCAGAGTTCCATCGGATTCATCTCCGCCACCAGTTCTAGTCCGAGTCCAGTATTTTGTTACTCTGTTTTGGATTTCCAGATCACGCCATACTCTGAGTCATCACAGAGTAGGACTCTCGAACTTTCATGCCACCCGCAATAGAAAAATAGTTCCAAACTCAAAAAAACTTAGTCTAGAAAATTCTGGCTAGGCAGTTTTTAGACCATCTGTAGACTTTTTGGAAGACAATTTGTTGCAGAGCAAAAAAGAGAGGAAAAAGTGCAAAAAAAGTGAAAAAAAGAAAAAAAAATCAGAGCGTGCTCCTCCCTTGTTTACGTGCAGTGTCCTGATTTTGTTAGTGTTCTAGGCTCGCGTCTCTACCACGGTCTAGCCTAGGACCAGCACAGTATCGTCATTGAGCGTTTATTCAACTTTGTATCTCTGAATTGATTATTGCTGACTCTTTTTGCTTCCATATTATAAGCCTTCCCAGCTCCACATACATCTACGTCGTGCATTTGACTCTCCCTAGTAATCGCTCTATCCAAGCTTTGAGAGTTTTGACTACGACGGTTGCCGATCACCGTCTGCTGCTGGGTAAGAACTGGTAAGAATTTGAGATTTGCTTGACCGATTTGTGTCACCCACCACCACCTCTTGTTAGTACTATGTAGGATCATATTCTTGTGTGTTTCTATTGCTGCTAACCATGGCAGGATCACAAGCCGACGAGACTGACTGGGATAACATGATGAATAAGGAGTTGCATAATAAGTTTCAGCAAATGATGAGTGGACATGTGCAAGATGTGCTAAACAGATTTGAAGAGGCCATGGAGAAGATAGATGGCATGGAGAAGACGTTCGAAACAAAGCTCAATAACAACTTTAATGAATTGCTCGCGCACCTTCCACCACCACCACCGGCTGCACCTAATGCACCTCTACAACAACAAAAACAACGTTGCCTTCCAAATCAAGTGGGACGAGCACAACGTGTTCCCATTGACCCTGGGCAAAATTCTAGTGCCACTGTTGATGCTTCCGTAGCTCCTGCTGCTACTACAGAGGTGGATGACCATTACAAGGATGAGGTTGATCAAAATCAGAACTACGTGCAACCACCAGCACCACCACCACCAGGTCGTCCTCAGGTATATCATCACAACGGTAGGGCCGCACCACCACCTGAGGTACGAGATCATGACCTTCTTCCTAAACTGAAGCTGAATATTCCACCATTTGAGGGTAGATATGTTCCTAATATATATATCACTTGGGAGGTAGAAACTGAACAACGTTTTACATGTTTACAATATCCCGAGGAGAGACGTGTTCCTGCTGCTGTTTGTGCTTTCACTAGTTTTGGATGTGTTTGGTGGTCTGAACATTGTAGATTATATCCTATTCCAGCTACTTGGGCTGCTTTGAAAACTGCTCTGTGTACTCATTGGGTTCCACCATATTATCAACGTGAATTACTTCAAAAATTGCAGTGTTTAAGACAAGGGAAAAAATTTGTAGACGAATATTACCAGGAATTACAAACTGGCATGATTAGATGTGATATTGTTGAGCAGAATGAAGCTATGCTTGCACGTTTTATGGGTGGATTAAATAGACAGATTCAGACCATTCTAGAGTATAAGGAGTATAATAATATCACTCGTTTATTCCATCTTGCTTGTAAAGCTGAACGTGAAGTGCAGGATCGACAGGCATTGGCGCGAACTAACTTTTCTTCAGGTTGATCTTCATCATGGACACAACATGCACCCTCTCCTTCCACTACACCAGCACCTCCATCAGGTACCACCTCCAGCCGTGATACAAGAAATCGGACACAACCACCACTATCTGCCAAGAGCACACCTGTTGGGCCTGCACAGAGCTCTTCTTCTTCCATGGCATCAACAGGGCACACAAGTGATATTATTTGTCGGTGTTGTAAGGGAAGAGGACATTTTGCGAGAGAATGCAAATCTCAGTGTGTGATGATTGCTACGGAGGATGGTGGGTATGAGTCCGCTAGTGACTATGATGAGGAGATTTTGGCTCTTATTACACATGAAGAACACGGTGGAGATGATTCTGATCATGAGACGCAATACATGGTTGCTGAAGATGTTGATAGGTATGAATGCTTAGTTGCTCAACGTGTTTTGAGTGTGCATGTTACACAAGCTGAGCAAAATCAGAGGCATAATTTGTTCCATACAAACGGAGCTGTGAAGGAACGTTCTGTTCGCGTCATCATAGATGGAGGGAGTTGCAACAACTTGGCTAGCATGGAGATGGTGGAGAAGCTATCTCTCACCACAAGACCACATCCACATCCTTACTACATCCAATGGTTCAACAACAGTGGCAAGGTTAAGGTAACATGTACAGTTCATGTGCATTTTAGTATCTCTACAGATGCTGATTATGATGACTGTGATGTGGTACCCATGCAAGCATGTTCCTTATTACTTGGTAGACCATGGCAATTTGATAAAAAATTATGTACACCATGGTAGAAACAATTAGTATACTCTTGTTCATAAGGACAAAAATATTACTTTGCTTCCTATGACTCCTGATTCCATTTTGAAAGATGATATTAATAGAGCTAATAAAGCAAAACAGGAGCAAAATAAGAGTGAAAATCAAATTGTGGCAAAAGAATTTGAGTAACAAATGAAGCCTAATAATAAACCATCGAGTGTTGCTTCTGAAATTAAATTGAAAAGTGCATGTTTACTTGCCACCAAATCTGATATTGATGATCTAGATTTTAGCAAATCTGTTTGCTATGCTTTTGTGTGCAAAGAGGCATTATTTTCATTCGAGGATGTGCCTTCCTCTTTGCCTCCTGCTATCGTTAACATTTTGTAGGAGTTCACTGACGTCTTTCCACAAGACGTGCCACCAGGATTACCACCTATATGAGGGATTGAGCATCAAATTGACTTAATTCCCGATGCATCATTACCCAACTGTGCACCATACCGTACCAATCCATAGGAGACCAAGGAGATTATGCGTCAAGTACAAGAGCTGGTCGACAAAGGTTATATATGCGAATCCCTTAGTCCTTGTGATGTTCCTATCATTTTAGTGCCGAAAAAGGATAGTACATCACGTATGTGCGTTGATTGTAGAGGCATTAATAATATTACTATTCGTTATCGTCATCCTATTCCTAGGCTAGATGATATGTTTGATGAATTGAGTGGCTCTACAATATTCTCCAAAGTTGATTTGCGTAGTGGATACCATCAAATTCGTATGAAACTGGGAGATGATTGGAAAACGGAATTTAAAACTAAGTTTGGATTATATGAGTGGTTAGTCATGCCTTTTGGGTTAACTAATGCACCTAGTACTTTCATGAGATTAATGAATTAAGTTTTACGTGCTTTCATTAGGCGATTTGTGGTAGTTTACTTTGATGACATATTGATTTATAGCAAATATTTGGAGGAACATTTGGAACATTTACATGCTGTTTTTATTGCTCTACGTGATGCACGTTTGTTTGGTAACCTTGGAAAGTGCACCTTTTGCACCGACCGACTATATTTTCTTGGCCATGTTGTTACTCCACAGGGAATTGAAGTTGATAAAGCCAAGATTGAAGCTATTGAGAGTTGGCCGCACCCCAAAACAGTCACACAAGTGAGGAGTTTCCTTGGCCTCGCTGGTTTCTATAGGCGTTTTGTGAGAGATTTCAGCACCATTGCTGCAGCTCTCAACGAGCTTACAAAGAAGGATGTGCCTTTTGTTTGGGGTAGCGCACAGGAAGAAGCCTTCATGGTATTGAAAGATAAGTTGACACATGCTCCTTTACTCCAACTTCCTGATTTTAATAAGACTTTTGAGCTTGAATGTGATGCTAGTGAATTGGATTAGAAGGTGTGTTTTTACAAGATGGCAAACCTGTTGCATACTTGTCGGAAAAATTAAGTGGGCCTAGTCTTAATTATTCTACTTATGATAAAGAATTATATGCTCTTGTTCGGACCTTAGAAACATGGCAACAATATTTACGGCCCATGGAATTTGTTATACATTCTGATAATGAATCGTTGAAACACATTAAAAGTCAAGCAAAACTAGACCGTAGAATGCTAAATGGGTTGAATTCATTGAGACTTTCCCTTATGTCATTAAACACAAGAAGGGTAAAGAAAATGTTATTGCTGATGCATTGTCTCATTGTTATACTATGCTTTCACAACTTGACTTTAAAATATTTGGTTTGGAGACCATCAAAGATCAATATGTGCATGATGCTGACTTTAAAGATGTATTGTAGAATTGTTCTTAACGATGGATTTGTGTTTCGTGCTAACAAGTTATGCATTCCAGCTAGCTCCGTTTGTCTTTTGTTGTTGCAAGAGGTGCATGGAGGAGGATTAATGGGACACTTTGGTGTCAAGAAGACGAAGGATATACTTGCTACACATCTCTTTTGGCCAAAGATGAGACGAGATGTTGAGTGTTTTGTTACTCGCTGCACTATATGTCAAAAAGCTAAGTCACGACTCAATCCTCATTGTTAATATATGCCTTTGCCTATACCTAGTGTTCCTTGGGAGGATATATCTATGGACTTTGTTTTAGGTTTACCTCGAACAAAGAAGGGGAGGGATAGCATATTTGTTGTCGTGGATAGATTTTCGAAAATGGCACACTTTATACCATGTCATAAAAAGCGATGATGCTATTAATGTTGCTGATTTGTTCTTTCATGAAATTATTCGCTTGCATGGTGTGCCAAATACTATCGTTTCAGATCGTGATACTAAATTTCTTAGCCACTTTTGGAGAAGTTTATGGGCTATGTTGGGGACTAAACTACTTTTTAGTACTAGTTGTCGCCCCCAAACTGATGGACAAACTGAAGTAGTCAATAGAACATTGTCTACTATGCTTAGGGCTGTTTTGAAGAATAATAAGAAAATGTGGGAAGAATGCTTGCCTCATATTGAATTTGCTTATAATCGTTCATTGCATTCTACTACTAAGATGTGACCTTTTGAAATTGTGTATGACTTCCTACCTCGTGCACCTAATGATTTGTTGCCTCTTCCCTCTTCGGAGAAGGATAATTTTGATGCTAAAGAACATGTTGAATTGATTTTAAAAATGCATGAGTTAACTAAGGAAAACATTGAGCATATGAATGCTAAATATAAACTTGCTTGAGTTAAAGGTATAAAACATGTTGTGTTTGCACCTGGAGATCTTGTTTGGTTACATTTTCGTAAGGATAGATTTCCTAATTTGTGAAAATAAAAGCTAATGCCACATGCTGATGGTCCTTTTATGGTGTCAGAGAAAATAAATGACAATGCATATAAACTTGAGCTGCCTGCAGATTTTGGGGTTAGTCCCACTTTTAACATTGCAGATTTGAAACCTTATTTGGGTGAGGAAGATGAGCTGCCGTCGAGGATGACTTCATTTCAAGAAGGGGAGGATGATGAGGACATCAATACCATTGTTACACCCACAGCCCCTGCTGCTATACATACTGGACCAATTACTAGAGCTCGCGCACGCCAATTAAATCATTAGGTACTTTCGTTTCTTGGTAATGATTCTAATGTTCATGAGAATATGATGCTTCCTAAATTGGATACATTAGTTTTGCTTACAAATGAAGGGCCTGGCATGGATAAGAGGGATGGACACTGGAGCAAGACCAAGCATGGAGATGATGGCATGCGCAAGGGGATCAAGAACGGAGTTACAAGTGATGATTTCAGGACTTTGAAGCCACCATAAGTAGTGCATGAAGCCTTGGACGAAATATACAAGATGCCACTTCATAAATTTCGTCCAGAGGCTATTCTAGGTGTCGTGTCACCTTATTATTGGGCCAGGCCCATGTATTTTCGAAATACTTAAGTATAGGCTGTTTTTAGAGTCCGTATGTGTGGGAAAACAAGAGTTAGGGTTGGTTTCGGACCCCTCCTCCAAGGGCCACAAAATTCCCACCCTCTTCCTCCATATATACAGCCCTTAGGGCGTCGTTTAGACTGTGGGTTTTGTTTAGATTAAAAGTTCGTCATAGCTGCAACTTCGCGTACTTCGTTTGTGTTTGACGAGCAGACCAAAACGTCATAGAACCCCACCTTGATCAATAAAGCTTTCATCTTATATTCGCAATATCCAGATTGCAATGTCATTTTCTTGCTTGTTCTTTGTTTTGCTCGCAGGAAATAGACCCTTGTGGTCTGGTTGATCGTGCTCCGGCGTGGTCAATAACCCTCGGAAGTTGGTTTAGCGATTGCTAAGGTGCCACGTCTTTGCACGTTTGTAGTCGGATCATCAAAGTCGACTCCCATAGAAAATGATAGTTATCTCATCGAAACATCGGGACACCTTTGCCTCTATCACTTGGACCAATGACAAGAGCCCGAGCGAAGGCTATCGAAGATAAGGTGAACTCACTCCTCTCCGAACTACCACCTTCCATGCATGAGAATTGGATACTACCTCAAGTGGAAACCCTATGTGTAATCAGGTGCTTGGAGGAAAACCATGGACAAGACGGTGAGGATGTCAAGTCCATTGGACAAGAAGAAGAACTGCTCAAAGTTCCCAGGCTCCGGACGAACGACCAACCCCGGACGTCCAACGACCTCCAAGCTCCGGACGTCCGGCCCTCTCCGGACAACCGACACTTCCACACTCAAGCCAAAACTACGGACTTCCGAAGCTCTACGGACGACCGACGCCCCGGACGTCCTACCGAAGACCACCCGAGCCGTATCTACGGATGTACGATAGGCACCGGAAGTCCGAACCCTCATGAGCCTCCGGACGACCGGTGACTCCCGGACGTCCGACGCCTGTGTGCTGTTATGTGTTGGGCCGCAGCCCATGTACCCCCATGTTATCCCCTTTTGCACTAAGACTATAAATAGACCTCCTATTCCTTCTAGCCAGGGTTAGCGTTGGGTTAGCTCATATTAGAGATAGATCATTGCTCATCCACATCGGATCTACTCCCCGTGAGAGACCGCGGCCCCTCTTCGGAGAAGATCCCTTTGGATTCAAGACCTCCTTGCGGAGAAGACCTCAAGACCTCCTCACGGAGAAGATCGGCTACCTTTGTATCGTCCCTAGTTGTCCGTGGATCGTGTGATCTCTTATGTACTCAAGGATCTAGCATATGTGTGACTATTTCTTGTTGGTTTAGTGACTTTCTTGTGTTTCCTCTCGTGTTTCCCCTCATGTTTTCCCCCGTGTTCTTCATGTTCTTCGCGGGTTCCGCTCCTTTCATGAAAGATCGGCCGAATAGGGTTCTACCCTACATCATTTCTCCCACTCACATATTTCTCTTGGAATGATGGATAGGCCAAGTACATCTACCAACCCACTCTTCATCGGACAAGAAGACGACATGAACTCCTACATCACCAAGAGCCACCTCTTTGGTGCACAATGTGCTTTGCATCAAGACCAACGAGCTATAAGTGAACGCATCGACAACCTCGCCGCCGACGTGCGACTCTCCGAGCAACGTACAAGGGACTACTTAGACCACAAGCTTGATGATCACAAGCAAGAGAACTACGCAAGAATGGATGAGATTCATGCTTTGTTGCTCAACCGCTCTTCTTCCACTTTGTCCTCATCAAGACGGAGCCGCTCAAGTCGACACTCCGACTTCACCCTCTCCGGCTCAAGTACACCCACATCGAACACTCTTCGACGTGTCGCGCGCAACGAATGTCGAGCAAGCCTCAATCCTCTACGCGACACCGACTGTCAAGAGCACCGACAATGTCAATCCAAGCGGCTTTTGCGCTAGCACGAGAGTGACAACGCCAACGCCAACATGAAGAGGAAGAGCGAGCGCGTTTACACCAAGATACACAAGATGCCGAGGCACAATGCCAAGAACAACAACTCTGTGAAGCTCAAGCACTTGAGGTGCAACGTGCCCTCCGAGATTCAAGTCGAGTCATAGCCAACCGAGGCCGACAAGCTCGTGAACATGAAGAAGCACTTCGCGAAGAAGCTCACGAACGAAGATTTCAAGCTCGCGTGCAACGTCAAGCTCGACAAGTTCTTCCACAAGCTCGCCAAGAACATTAAGTTCACCAAGAGCATGACAACAATGCAAATCTTCCACGACAAGACCAACATGAGTTCGATAAGCCTCCTCGTCAAGAGCAACACGAGTTTGACAATCATGAATAACATGGGCGTCATGATCCCCGACCCCAACACAATGAAGAGCAATGCTACGGCAAGCTAAAGTTCACCATGCCCAATTTCAATGGAAGCAACGATCCCAAAGAGTACCTTTCATGGGCATTGAAGGTCGACAAAATCTTTCGTTTGCACAATTATGAAGAAGAGAAGAAGATCGCGATGGCATCCCTTGAGTTCCAAGACTATGTCCTCATTTGGTGGGAACAAGTCATCGAGTGTCGTGAGGCAAGAGGTGAACCACCCATCACTAATTGGGCGCAAATGAAAGATGTGATGAGAGCATGCTTCGTGCCTACCTACTACAACTGCTACCTCTTCAAGAAACTTCAACTACTCAAGCAATGAACCAAGAGCGTTCAAGAGTGCTATAAGGAGATGGAGATTGCCATGATATGATCCAACGTCACATAAGATGATGAGCAAACAATGGCGCGTTTCTTGAATGGACTCAACCATCCTATCAAGAAGATCGCCGACTTCCAACCATACTCGAACCTCATCAAGCTAGTGCATCAAGCTACCAAAGCGGAACGTCAAGTGCAAGACGATTACATGTATGCCAAGTTCTCATCCAAGTCATATGGCTTCTCCAACAATGAATCTTCAACGACTCCAACACCGTCTACCAAGCCTTCTACAAGCAACGTCGACAAGTCGAGCCATAAGAAAGCTTCGTCTACCCCAAGTCATCCTCCTACAACGAGCAACTTCAAGCCAAGAGTTTCATCAACATCTACTCCAACCGATGAGACCGTCAAGACGAGTTCCTTCAAATGCTTCACATGCGGAGGCCGAGGCCACAAGTCCTATGAGTGCACAAACAAGCGGACCATGATCCTCAACGACGACGACACTTATGACTCAATGAGTGAAGGAGAAATGGAAGCCCTTGAGCAAGTGGCCATACACCGGCAAGTGAACGATGAAGAGGAACAAGTCTTTTGCGATGAAGATTGAAGTCCCACCCTTGTTGTCTCCAAGGTCTTGACTCTTCAACATAACCAAGAAGAAGACCAAAGATGCCATATCTTTCATACCAAGGCCGACATCAATGGAAGATCCCTCAAGGTCATCATCGATGGAGGGAGTTGTCATAACCTCGCAAGTGAAGAACATTGCTCCAAGCTCCAATTGCCCAAGACGAAGCACCCACATCCCTACAAAGTTCAATAGCTTAGCGACTACGACACTATCCAAGTCGAGCATCGAGTACAAGTCTCCTTGAAAATTGGCGCCTACGAAGACACTTTGGAGTGCGACATCGTTCCAATGACCGTTTGACACCTTCTTCTTGGATGCCCATGGCAATTTGATAGAGGTGTCATCCACAACGGCCGAATGAACCACTACATCTTCAAGATGAAAGGCAAGGAGTACCTACTTCACCCCATGTCTCCAAGCCAAGTGATTGCCGACAAGAAAGCCACCCATCATGGAGAGAATAGTGAGAGAGCGGACCACCAAAAAGAGAGTGAGCGCCACAAGCCCAAATTGAGTGCCTCCATGATGAGCGACAAGAAGAACTTAGTTCTATTTGCCACCAAAAGTGAGATAAGAGGAGTGTGTGAGAACCAAAGTAGTGTCCTACACTATGTCCTTTTGTGCAAGGACAATGCAACACAAGCTAACACCTCTCACACTCTACCTTTAGTGTTATCTTCTCTTTTGCAGGAATTTCAAGATGTTTTCCCCGATGAGCTACCTCCGGGACTACCACCACTACGAGGCATCGAGCACCGCATCGACCTCATCCCCGGAGCACCTCTTCTGAACAAAGCTCCATACCGCATCAACCCCGAAGAAACCAAAGAAATATAAAGGCAAGTAAAGCATCTCATAGACCATGGACATGTCCGTGAAAGTTTGAGCCATTGTGTCGTCCCGGTCAATCTTGTGCCAAAATGAGACGTAGCTTTCACATGTGCTCCGATTGTAGACCTATCAATGCTATCACCGTTCGTTATAGGTATCCCATTCCACGCCTTGATGATATGCTTGATGAACTTAGTGGTGCCACTATCTTTCAAAAATGATCTTAAGAGTGGTTACTATCAAATCCGCATACAAGAGGGTGATGAATGGAAACCGCTTTCAAACCAAGTTTGGCTTGTATGAGTGGTTAGTCATGCCTATGGGTCTATCGGAAGCACGGGTACTTTGCTTATGATCATGTTTCGCCTAATGGTGTTTTGTGGTCTACTTCGATGATATCCTTGTTTTTAGCAAGTCTCTCAAAGAGCATGTCACCCATGTCCGAACCGTTTTACAAACTCTTCAAAAAGAGCATCTCTATGCTAATATGGAGAAATGCTTTTTTGGCGTTGATAAGCTTGTTTTCTTCGGTTTTGTTGTATCTTCTAAGGGTGTTCATGTACACGAGTCCAAGATCAATGCTATTAAAACCTGGCCACAACCAACCAACTTGCAACAAGTGCGTAGCTTTTTTGGCCTTGCGGGTTTCTATCATTGCTTTGTGAAAGATTTTAGCACCATTTCTTCGCCTTTGCATGCTTTGAGCATGAAGAATGCGCCTTTTGTTTGGGGACCATCCCAAGATACCGCTTTCAATGAGCTTAAGAATTTGCTTACTCATGCTCCCGTGCTTGCTTTACCCAAGTTTGACAAGCCCTTTGAGATTCATTGTGATGCTAGTGGTAATGGCATAGGAGGTGTGTTCACGCAAGAGAAGCGCCCCATAGCTTACTTTAGTGAGAAACTTTCCGGAGCGCAACTCAATTACCCCATATATGATAAAGATATATATGCTTTAGTCCGTGTTTTGCATGAATGGGAACACTATCTTCACCCTAATGAATTTATCATTCATACCGATCATGAAACGGTCAAGTACCTTGAGGGCCAAACCAAGTTGAACAAGCGTCATGCTACATGGAGCGAATTTATTGATTCTTTTCCTTATGTCATCAAGTACATTAAAGGTAAGGAAAACATTGTGGCGGATACCCTTTCCCGCATATGCATGCTTGTTACTCAACTTGAATTCGATGTCATTGGCTTTGAGCACATAAAGGACTTCTATGAGCATGATCCTACTTTTTCTACTCCTTATGCCAAATGATTAACGCGTACATCTTGGGAACGCTATTACATCAAAGACGGATGTCTTATGAGAGCTAACAAGCTTTGCATCCCCGAGTCTTCTCTTTGTTTGTTGATTTTGCCGGAATCTCATGGAGGAGGCTTAATGGCACATTTTGGACGGGACAAGATGTTCGCTATGCTCTCAAAGAACTACTATTGGCCCAAGATGTTTCGTGACGTCAACCGCTTCACCAACCGATGCTCTACATGTCGCAAAGCTAAGTCTAAAGCTCAATCCCATGGCCTTTACATGCCTCTACCAATTCCATACCAACCATGGGAAGACATTTAGCATGGATTTTGTAGTTGGCTTGCCTAGGACTAGAAATGGGAAGGATTTAGTATTTTTCATTGTGGACCGGTTCTCTAAGATGGCACATTTCATTCCTTGCAACAAGATAGACAATGCTTCACATGTTGCCAATCTCTTTTGTATGGAAATATTGTGTCTTCACAGAGTGCCAAAGACGATCGTCTCGGACCGCGACGTCAAGTTCCTTAGCTACTTTTGGAAGACCCTAGGCGCCAAGCTCGGAATCAAGCTACTCTTCTCCACGGCTTACCATCCTCAAACTGACGGCCAAACGGAGGTGACAAACCGCATACTCTCCGCTCTCCTTCAAGTACTCATCAAGAAGAACATTAAGGAGTGGGAGGAGTGCCTACCTATCACCGAGTTCGCCTACAACCGAGCAAGACATTCAAAAACCAGCAAGTCCCCCTTCGAGGTCGTCTACGGATTCAACCCATGGTCACCATTGGACATTCTTCCTCTACCACTACAAGAGCGCATAAATATGGATGCAAGTGCACGTGTGAACCATCTCAAGAGGTGCATGAAGATACAAGGCACACCATCGAGCGACAAGTACAACGACCTGCGACCAAGCGCAACATCAACAAGCACTCCATGGTATTTAACATTGGAGATCTTGTGTGGCTACACCTTCGCAGGGACCAGTTCCCCCACGAACGCAAGTCCAAACTTCGACCACGAGCGGATCAACCCTTCAAGGTGCTTGAACGCTACAACAACAACAACAACGCCTACAAGATCGAGCTCCCGCGCGACAAGTACTCTGTGAGCGACATCTTCAACGTCAAGGATCTCTCGCCCTACCATGGTGATGAGGATTTCGATCCGAGGTTGGATCTTCCCCAAGGGAGGGGCGATGATGCGGAGCATCCTACGGTCATCCCCATAGCATTCTCACATATGATTGGAGATTTTGACATTTTTCTTGTGAAGCATGCTTGTCTTGCCTGTTTGCACCATATCCCTAGTGCTACTAATGCTACTTATGCTACTAATGGTTATGTGCAAGAGCGGAGAACCATCATGATGGATGATGTGTTTATCTACCATGCACATACGTTCTTTGTTTTGTCGTGTGCATGTGTAGGACACTTGGACTTTGTGTCAAATTCCACGTCACATGAGTTGACAATCCGAGCTCTTGAGAGCGAACCACCTTCTACCACAACGATTCTACATCGCACTATCTTGTACTTCGGCATTGTGAAGGACGCACAAGGACATGCTTTCAAGGTGATATCCTTCTCTTTTGAGAACCCCCAAACCATGAGCATGGATATTATGGATCATACTACTTGTGTTGCTTTCCCCATGAGACTTATTATTCATCTTGGACCACTTGATTGCAAACTTGTTAGAGATCTTGCTTTGACTTGTCATTTTCACCATTCCATGTAGCATGATATATATGCCTTGTGTGTTGCATCCAATTCTTGGATTACTTGCTCCTCCCATATGTTTGGTTGCAACAATGTCATCACTTCACATATGCCATGTCCCATTGATTGCTACATGCTTGCCTTGATTGCCTCACACATGATGAACAATTTCTCTTTCTATTGTGTTGAGTGCCGCACGATATTCACTACACCCAATGCACATTATGCTTGGATTGTCTTGCACTTGACCCATGTGTTTAGACACTTCATTTTATTTGGTGTTGTGAATGATTCCTATGCCTACCATAGACCTTTCATTGAGCAATTTGTGAATGCTTGCTATGAACTTGAGGTAGATGCTTCTTCTCTTGTCACACATATTTGCATCACTACCTCACATTCACATGCTTGTCCCCATGATATCTTTGCTTGTGCTCTATTTATGTGTTTACATGCCATGTCACTATCCTTTGTCAAACCATATGCTTTGCATGATGATGAAACTTGTTTGGTGAATCACCTCTAGAATGCTTAGTTTTACACTAACGCTAACTACATTTATTTTTCCAAGTGTTTGTTGTCCTTGATCATTTTGAAAGAATCACTAGAAGGTTCGACATTGGAGAGTGCCCACTTCAAGCTTGAAGACGATGACTACTTGGTGAACGTCCACTTCTACACGACGCAGCGATCTCTTTCCCATTGTGATTTGGTTTTCGATCCAAGGTCAGATATTTCCCAAGGAAGGGGAGATGATGCAGAGCATCCTATGGACATCACCATATCAAGAGTCCGTTCAGTGGGTGACACGTGCAACATCTACTTCACATACACAATGGTGAATCATCTCCTTTACACGTGCTCACTTGACCCCTTCTGATGTAGGGTAGGAACCCTATAGCCCGATCTTTCACGATAGGAGCGGTATCCCGTGAAGAACACGAAGAACACGAGGTGGAAAGATAGGGAAAACACTAGGGAAACACGAGGGAAACACTAAACCAACACAAGAGAGTCACACATGTGCTAGATCCTCGAATACATAGGGTTCACACAGTACACAATCAACCAAGGACGATACAAGGGTAACAGTCTTCTCCGTGAGGAGGTCTTGATGTTCTTCTCCATAAGGAGGTCTTGAATCCAAAGGGATCTTCTCCGAAGAGGGCGCGGTCTCTCAAAATGAGCTAAACCAACGCTAACCCGAGACAGTTGGACGAGGTGGAGTACATATAGTCTTAGTACAAAAGAGGGGGTCGATGGGGTACATGGGCTGCGGCCCAACATGAAACGGTGCACATGCATCGGACGTCCGCGAGTCACCGGTCGTCCGGAGGCTCGCGAGGGTCCGAACGTCCGGTGCCTGTCAAACGTCCGTAGATTTGGCTCGGGTAGTCTTCTGCCGGACGTCCGGTCGGGGTCGGACATCTGGGCGTTGGTCATCCGCTGGGTTCCAGAAATCCATAGATTTGGCTCGGGTGCGGTGGCATCGGACGTCCGGTCTGGGTCAGACGTTCGGAGCCTGGAGATCGTCGGATGCCCGGTCCTAACCGATCGTCCGGAGCCTGTAGCTTCTTCTTCATCATTTCTTCTTCTCCGTCGTCTCCGTCTTCACGTCCATCTTCCTCTTCCTATTCTCCTTTCTCCTTAGCTTCTCCATGATACCTGAGAATGCACAAAGTGTCCGTATGAGGTAGTAGCCATGTCTCATGTGCATCAAAGTGGAAATGTGAGAGGAGAGATGTCACCTTGGTTTCAAGAGCTCTTGCACGTGCTCATGTCATGGGTCCAAGAGGTGTCATAGAAGATGTAGTTGGGTCCATGGTGATGGCCTTGGGATGCTCCGGATCATCTCCCCTCCCTTGGGGAAGATCCGTCCTCGGATCAAATTCTTCATCACCATGGAAGGGAGAAAGATCTTTGACATTGAAGATGTCGCTCACGTTGTACTTGTCGCGCAGGAGGTCGATCTTGTAAGCGTTGTCATTGTATCGTGCGAGCACCTTGAAGGGTCCATCCGCTCGGGGTCGAAGCTTGGACTTGCGTTCTTGTGGAAAATGGTCTTGCGAAGTTGTAGCCACACGAGATCACCAATGTTGAAGATCATAGGGTAGTTGTTGAAGTTGAGCTTGGACGCAAAGCATTGAACTTGGCGCTCGATGGTGTTCCTTGTATCTTCATGCACCTTCTTGAGATGTGTCGCTCTTGCACCCACGTCAAAATTGATGCGCTCTTGGAGTGGTAGAGGGAGAATTTCCAATGGTAACAAAGGATTGAAGCCGTAGACGACCTCGAAGGGGGACTTGCCGGTTGTTGAGTGTCTTGCTCGGTTGTAGGTGAATTCGGTGATAGGTAGGCACTCCTCCCACTCCTTGATGTTCTCCTTGATTAGTAGTCGAAGTAGAGCGGAGAGTGTGCGGTTGGTAACTTCCGTTTGGCTGTCGGTTTGCGGATGATATGCTGTAGAGAAGAGGAGCTTGATTCCTAGCTTGGCGCATAGGGTCTTCCAAAAGTAGCTAAGGAACTTGACGTCGCGGTCCGAGACGATAGTCTTTGGCACTCCATGTAGACGCAATATTTCCCTACAAAAGAGATTAGCAACATGTGAAGCATCGTCTATCTTGTTGCAAGGAATAAAATGTGCCATTTTTCAGAAATGGTCCACAACGACAAATACGGAATCCTTCCAATTTCTAGTCCTAGGAAAACCAAGTACAAAGTCCATGCTAATGTCTTCCCATGGTTGATATGGAATTGGTAGAGTCATATAAAGGCCATGAGATTGAGCTTTGGACTTAGCTTTGCCACATGTAGAGCAACGGTTGGTGAAGCGATTGATGTCGCGAAACATCTTTGTCCAAAAGTAGTTCTTCAAGAGCGTGGCGAACGTCTTGTATCGTCCAAAGTGTGCCATTAAGCCCCCTCCATGAGATTACTTCAAAAGCAACAAACGAAGAGAAGACTCAGGGATGCAAAGTTTGTTAGCTCTCATAAGGTATCCATCTTTGATGTAATAGCGTTCCCAAGATGTGTGCATCAAACACTTGGCATAAGGAGTAGCAAAAGTAGGATCATGCTCATACAAGTCTTTGATATGCTCAAAACCAATGACATCCAATTCAAGTTGAGTGACAAGCATGCAAATGCGGGAAAGAGCATCCACCACAATGTTTTCTTTACCCTTAATGTACTTAATGACATAAGGAAAAGACTCAATAAATTCACTCCATTTAGCATGACGCTTGTTCAACTTGGTTTGCCCTTAAGATACTTGAGCGTTTCATGATCGGTATGAATGATAAACTCATGCGGGCGAAGAAGTGTTCCCATTCATTCAAAACGCGGACTAAAGCATATAGCTCTTTGTCATAGATGGGGTAATTGAGTTGCGGGCTGGAGAGTTCACACTAAAGTAAGCTATGGGGCGCTTCTCTTGCGTTAACACACCTCCTATGCCATTACCACTAGCATCGCAATGAATCTCAAAGGGTTTGTCAAAGTTGGGCAATGCAAGCACGGGAGCATGAGTAAGCAAATTCTTAAGCTCATTGAAAGCGGTATCTTGGGATGGTCCCCAAACAAAAGGCACATTCTTCTTGCTCAAAGCATGCAAAGGCGAAGCAATGGTGCTAAAATCCTTCACAAAGCGATGATAAAAACCCGCAAGGCTAAGAAAACTACGCACTTGTTGCAAATTAGTTGGTTGTGGCCAAGTCTTAATAGCATTGATCTTGGACTCATATACATGAACACCCTTAGAGGAAACAACAAAACCCAAGAAAACGAGCTTATCAATGCCAAAAAGTCATTTCTCCATATTAGCATAGAGTTGCTCTTTTCGAAGAGTTTGCAAAGCGGTTCGAACATGGGTGACATGATCTCTAAAAGATTTGCTATAAACAAGGATATCATCAAAGTAGACCACAACAAATATACCAATGTAAGGGCGAAAGACATGATTCATAAGATGCATAAAAGTGCCCGGTGCTTCCGAGAGACCCATAGGCATGACTGACCATTCATACAAGCCAAACTTGGTTTTGAAAGCGGTTTTCCATTCATCACCCTCTTGTATGCGGATTTGATAGTAACCACTCTTAAGATCAATTTTTGAAAAGATAGTGGCACCACTAAGTTCATCAAGCATATCATCAAGGCGTGGAATGGGATACCTATAGCGAATGGTGATATCGTTGATAGATCTACAATCGGAGCACATGCGAAAGCTACCATCACGTTTTGGCACAAGAATGACCGGGCCAGCACAAGGACTCAAACTTTCACGCACATGTCCATGGTCAATGAGATTCTTTACTTGCCTTTGTATTTCTTTGGTTTCTTCGGGGTTGACGCGGTAGGGAGGTTTGTTCGAAAGCGGTGCTCCGGGGATGAGGTCAATGCAGTGCTCAATGCCTCGTAGTGGAGGTAGTCCCGGAGGTAGCTCGTCGGGCAAAACATCGTGAAATTCCTGCAAAAAATAAGACAACACTAGAGGAAGAGTGTGAGAAGTGTTAGTTTGTGGTGCATTGTCCTTGCACACAATGACGTAGTTTAGGACACCAGATGGGTTCTCACACACTCCTCTTATCTCACTTTTGGTGGAAAATAGGACTTAGTTCTTCTTTTCGCTTATCGTGGAGGTGTTCGATTTGGGATTGTGGCGCTCACTCTCTTTTTGGTGGCTCGCTCTCTCACTATGATCTCCATGATGGGTGGCTTGCTTATCGGTGACAACTTGGCTTGGAGACAAGGGACGGAGTACATACTCCTTGCCCTTCATCTTGAAGATGTAGTGGTCTGTTCGACCGTTGTGGATGACTCCTCTATCGAATTGCCATGGGTGTCCAAGGAGAAGATGGCAAACGATCATTGGAACGATGTCACACTCCAAGGTGTCTTCGTAGGCTCCAATTTTGAAGGAGGCTTGTACTCGGTGCTCGACTTGGATGGTGCCGGAGTCGCTAAGCCATTGCACTTTGTATGGATGTGGATGCTTCGTCTTGGGCAATTGGAGCTTGGAGCAAAGTTCTTCACTTGCGAGGTTATGACATCTCCCTCCATCGATGATGACTTTGACGGATCATCCATTTATTCCGGCCTTGGTGTGGAATATGTGGCATCATTGGTCTTCTTCTTGGTGATGTTGGAGAGTCAAGACCTTGGAGACAAAAAGGGCGGAGCATGAATCTTCATCAAAAAATACTTGTTCCTCTTCATCGTTCACTTGTCGGTGCATGTCGACTTGCTCGATAGCGTCCATTTCTTCTTCACACATTGAGTCGTAAGTGCCGTCGTTGTTGAGGATCATGGTCCGCTTGTTGGTGCACTCATATGACTTGTGGCCTCGGCCTCCGCATGTGAAGCATTTGAAGGAACTTGTCTTGACGGTCTCATCGGTTGGAGTGGATGATGATGAAGCTCTCGGCTTGAAGTTGCTCGTAGTAGGAGGATGACTTGCAGTTGATGAAGCTTTCTTGGAACTCGACTTGTCGATGGTGCTAGTAGAAGGCTTGGTAGTCGGTGTTGGAGTCGATGAAGCTTGGTTGTTGGAGAAGCCGTAGGACTTGGATGAGAACTTGGCATGCTTGAAATCATCTTGCACTTGGCGTTCCGCTTTGGTAGCTTGATGCACTAGCTCGATGAGGTTCGAGTATGGTTGGAAGTCAGCGATCTTCTTGATAGGATGGTTGAGTACATTCAAGAAACGTGCCATTGTTTGCTCATCATCTTCCGTGACATTGGCTCTTATCATGGCAATCTCCATCTCCTTGTAGTACTCTTCAACGCTCTTGGTTCCTTTCTTGAGTAGTTGGACTTTCTTGAAGAGGTCGCGGTTGTAGTAGGTGGGCACAAAGCGTGCTCTCATGACATCCTTCATTTGCGTCAAAGTAGTGATGGCTGGTTCACCTCTTGCCTCTTGGTGCTCTATGACTTGTTCCCACCAAATGAGGACATAGTATTGGAACTCAAGGGATGCCATTGCGATCTTCTTCTCTTCTTCATAGTTGTGCAAACGAAAGATTTTGTCGACCTTCAATGCCCATGAAAGGTACTCTTCTTGATCGTTGCTTCCATTGAACTTGGGCATGGTGAACTTGAGCTTTCCATAGCATTGCTCTTCATTGTGTTGGGGTCGTGGATGATGACACCCGTGTTGTAGATGATTGTCAAGCTCGTGTCGCTCTTGGTGAGGAGGGTTGTCAACCTCATGTTGCTCTTGTCGTGGAGGATTTCCATTGTCTTCATGTTCTTGATGAACTTGATGTTCTTGGAGAGCTTGTGGAGGATCTTGTCGAGCTCGAGGAGGAGCTTGAGGAACTTGACGATGCACGCGAGCTTGAAATCTCCGTTCTTGAATTTCTTCGCGAAATGCTTCTTCTTGTTCTCGAGCTTGTCGGCCTCGGTTGGATACAGCTTGACTTGAATCTTGGAGGGCTTGTTGTGCCGCAAGTGCTTGAGATTCACAGAGTTGTTCTTCTTGGCGTTGTGCCTCTGCATATTTTGCAACATGGTGTAGACGCACTCGCTCTTCCTCTTCATGTTGCCATTGGCGTTGCCGTTCTTGTGCTAGCGCAAAGGCCTCTTGAGTTTGACGTTGTCGACACTCTTGAGAGGCGGTGTCGCGTATAGGATTGAGGCTTGCTTGACGATCGTTGCGCGCGGCACGGCGTAGAGTGTTCAAAGTCGGTGTACTTGAGCCGAAGAGGGTAAAGTTGGAGAGTCGACTTGAGCAGGTCCTTCTTGATGAGGATGAAGTGGAAGAAGAGCGGTTGAGCAGCAATGCATGAATTTCGTCCATCCTTGCGTCATTCTCTTGCTTGTGATCGTCGAGCTTGTGGTCGAAGTAATCCCTTGTCGTTGCTCGGATAGTCGCAAGTCGGCGACGAGGTTGTCGATGCGTTCACTCATGACTTGTTGCTCTTGATGCAAAGCGTGTTGTGCATCAAAGAGGTGGCTCTTGGTGACGTAGGAGTTCATGTCGTTGTTGTGCTCAATGAAGAGTGGGTTGGTAGAAGTACTTGGCCTATCCATCATTCCGAGATACACAATGTGAGTGGTAGAAAGAGAAGAACGAATACCAAATGTACCTTGACCGAAGTTGAAAGTTGATCGATGATAACTCCAATGTAGGACAAGGAAATAGCACAATTGGTAATAGCTCTTGTCGGTTTCTCACACATACACAAGTAAAAGCTTTTGGTGGAGCTTGGTTAGGATGGTGGCACAAAATTTCATGCAATTGTAAGTGAGCTTCAATAATGTTGGAAAAGATTCGCAAGATGCAATGTAACAAGTAGACCAAGCATATAAGGTACACGGAAACACACACGCAAAAATATAAGTAGGGTTGGTCAACCAAGGATGAGCCAAAATGTGGAATCCACGAAAATACTCTTGTTGCACAACACTAGAGAGACACTAGCACGATTGCACAATAGGCGGATACAAGAACTTGTGCACAACCTACTTAGCAAAAATGCAACGACTTCTATCCCAAGTATGCTTTATGCAAGGTGTTTCTATGATATGATCCAAGATGATCGAGTATGACAATCTTAATGTTGTATGATGCTATGGTTCTTGCTTAAAAGCTCTTTCCTTATCTTTCCTCTTTGCATAAAAGCTTATGTGGCTCTTTGATGTTGGAGCTCTTTTCTTATGCGATGCTTGACAAACCAAGATAGAAATTGTGTATGTGGTGACAACTTTGTGACACAAGAGATGATACCAATATATGCAACAATGACGTATGTATGCTATGGGAAGTATGATCACTGATAACCCACAAGTATAGGGGATCGCAGCAGTTTTCAAGGGTAGAGTATTCAACCCAAATTTATTGATTCGACACAAGGGGAGCCAAAGAATATTCTCAAGAATTAGAAGCTGAGTTGTCAATTCAACCACACCTAGAAACTTAATATCTGCAGAAAAGTGTTTAGTAGCAAAGTAATATGATAGTAGTGATAACAGTAACAAAAGGTAACAATAGTAAAAGTAATGTTTTTGGTATTTTGTAGTGATGATAGCAATAGCAACGGGAAAGTAAATACACGAAGAACAATATATGGAAAGCTCGTAGGCAATGGATCAGTGATGGAAAATTATGCCGGATGTGGTTCATCATGTAACAGTCATAACCTAGGGTGACACAGAACTAGCTCCAGTTCATTGATATAATGTAGGCATGTATTCCGAATATAGTCATATATGCTTATGGAAAAGAACTTGCATGACATCTTTTGTCCTACCCTCTCGTGGCAGCGGGGTCCTTACGGAAACTAAGGGATATTAAGGACTTCTTTTAATAGAGAACCGGAACAAAGCATTAACATATAGTGAATACATGAACTCCTCAAACTACGGTCATCACCGGTAAGTATACCGATTATTGTCACTTCGGGGTTAACAGATCATAACACATAAAAGGTGACTATAGACTTGCAAGATAGGATCAAGAACACTCATATATTGATGAAAACATAATAGGTTCATATCTGAAATCATGGCACTCGGGCCCTAGTGACAAGCATTAAGCTTAGCAAAGTCATAGCAACATCAATCTCAGAACATAGTGGACACTAGGGATCAATCCCTAATAAAACTAACTCGATTACATGATAGATCCCATCCAACCCATCACTGTCCAGCAAGCCTACGATGGAATTACTCACACACGGCGGCGAGCATCATGAAATTGGTGATGGAGGATGGTTGATGATGACGATGGCAACAGATTCCCCTCTCCGGAGCCTCGAACGGACTCCAGATCAGCCCTCCCAAGAGGTTTTAGGGCTTGGCGGTGGCTCCGTATCGTAAAACGCAATGATTTCTTATCTTTGATTTTTTCTCCCCGAAACTCAATATATGGAGGTGGAGTTGGAGTCGGAGAGGCAACAGGAGGCCCACGAGGTAGGGGGGAGCACCCTAGGGAGGCAGGCACGCCCCCACCCTCGTGGAGAGACGGTGGGCCCCCTAGCCTTCATCTTTGGCAGGTATTTTTCCTATTTTATGAAAAGTGGCTCCATGAATTTCAGGTCTTTCCGAGAACGTTTGCTCCTGCTCATAAATAACACCATGGTAATTCTGCTGAAAAGAGCGTCAGTCTGGGTTAGTTCCATTCGAATCATGCAAGTTAGAGTCCAAAACAAGGGCAAAAGTGTTTGGAAAAGTAGATACGTTGGAGACGTATCAACTCCCCCAAGCTTAAACCTTTGCTTGTCCTCAAGTAGTTCAATTGATAAACTGAAAGTGATAAAGAAAAACTTTTACAAACTCTATTTGCTCTTGTTGTTGTAAATATGTAAAGCCAACATTCAAGTTTTCAGCAAATATTGTAACTAACCACATTCACAATAACGCATAGATCTCAAGTTTACTCTTATCAATAGCATAATCAACTAGCGAGGCATAATAATAAATCTCGGATGACAACACTTTCTCAAAACAATCATAATATGATATAACAAAGTGGTATCTCGCTAGCCCTTTCTGAGACCGCAAAACATAAATGCAGAGCACCTTTAAAGACCAAGGACTGACTAGACATTGTAATTCATGGTAAAAGAGATCCAGTCAAGTCATACTCAATGTAAACTAACAGTAATGAATGCAAATGACAGCAGTGCTCTCCAACTAGTGCTTTTTAATAAGAGGATGATGACTCGGCATAAAAGTAAATAGACAGACTCTTCACAGAGGGAAGCATGGATTTTTAGAGGTGCTAGAGCTCGGTTTTGAAACAGAGGTGAATAGTATTTTGAGCGGTATACTTTCATTGTCAACATAACAACCAAGAGATGGCGATATCTTCTATGCTACACACATTATAGGCGGTTCCCAAACAGAATGGTAAAGTTTATACCCCCCTTCCACCAACAAGCATCAATCCATGGCTTGCTCGAAACAACGAGTGCCTCCAACTAATAAGAGTCCCAGGGGTAGTTTTGTTTGCAATTATTTTGATTTAGTTTGCATAAAGCATGGGACTGGGCATCCCGGTGACCAGCCATTTATCTCGTGTGTGAGGAGCGGAGTCCACTCCTCTTGAGAATAACCCGCCTAACATGGAAGATACAGACAGCCCTAGTTGATACATGAGCTATTCGAGCTTACAAAACAGGATATTTATTTGAAGGTTTAGAGTTTGGCACATACAAATTTACTTGGAACGGCAGGTAGATACTGTATATAGGTAGGTATAGTGGACTCATGTGGAATAACTTTGGGGTCTAAGGGATTGGATGCACAAGCAGTATTCCCGCTTAGTACAGGTGAAGGCTAGCAAAAGACTGGGAAGCGACTAGCTAGAGAGCGACAACAGTCATGAACATGCATTAAAATTAATCAACACTGAATGCAAGCATGAGTAGGATATAATCCACCATGAACATAAATATCGTGAAGGCTATGTTGATTTTGTTTCAACTACATGCGTGAACATGTGCCAAGTCAAGTCACTTAAATCATTCAGAGGAGGATACCACCCTATCATACCACATCATAACCATTTTAATAGCATGTTGGCATGCAAGGTAAACCATTATAACTCATAGCTAATCAAGCATGGCACAAGAAACTATGATCTCTAATTGTCATTGCAAACATGTTTATTCATAATAGGCTAAATCAGGAACGATGAACTAATCATATTTACAAAAACAAAAGAGGTCTAGTTCATACCAGCTTTTCTCATCTCAGCCAGTCCATCATATATCGTCATAATTGCCTTTCACTTTCACGACCGAACGATGTGAATAATAATAATAGTGCACGTGCATTGGACTAAGCTGGAATCTGCAAGCATTCAATAAACAGGAGAAGACAAGGCAATATGGGCTCTTTTGTCAGATAAAATATAATGCATATAAGAGCCACTTCAACAATTTAATTATGGTCTTCTCCTATCGACCCCCAAAGAAAAGAAAAGAAATAAAACTATTTACACGGGAAAGCTCCCAACAAGCAAAAGAAGAACAAGAAATCTTTTTGGGTTTTATTTCTAATTACCACTACAAGCATGGAAAGTAAACTAATTAAAAGCTACAACTAATTTTTTTGGTTTTTCTCAAGGTTTATCAAACACACAAGAAGAAAACATAAAAAGGAAAATAAACTAGCATGGATGGTACAATGAAAAAGTATGAGCACCGACATCTAGCAAATGAGTGTGTGAACATAAATGTAATGTCGGTGGGAAATACGTACTCCCCCAAGCTTAGGCTTTTGGCCTAAGTTGGTCTATGGCCACGGTTGGCCTGGCGGATATCCATAATAGTAGCTGGGGTCGTACTGCGATGCAGTAGCTATCGCCTGCTGAGCTGCAGCCTGGCGATGAGCGGCCTCCTCTGTCCTCTCATACTCATCTGCCTCCTCTCTGGTAATAGTATATCCTCCTCTTGCCTGATAATCAAAGAAGGCAGGAGCAGGGAGAGTAATACGGACAGGACGGTGTCTGTCAAAGATTAGTCGATACTGGAGAGGTGATTCGTTCCTCTCGACAAACTGGTGGTGAACCATAGCATTAAAATCTAGATAAGCAGGAGGTAATTCAATATCATCTTCGCGTATGGCTATACCAAGAAAATTAGCTATGCGGGTTGCATAAATTCCACCAAAGAAATCTCCATTAAGTCTATTAAGATGCAACCTACGTGCAACAATGGCTCCCAAATTATATGATTTGTCTCCTAACACAGCACTCCTAAGAATACTAAGATTGGGGACACACATGTGACATGCCTCATCTTTACCATTAATGCATCTACCTATGATGAGAGCAAAATAATGTATATCAGGAACGTGAATGCTCCCTATTGTAGCTTGTGTAATATCTCTAGATTCCCCCATAGTTATTCTAGCAAGAAAATCTCTAAATTCAGATTTGCGAGGATCCCTTATACTACCCCATGGTGGAAGTTTGCAAGCAGTGATAAAATCCTCTAAGTCCATAGTGTAAGATTTATCATAAAGATCAAACAGGACAATTGGAGAATTACATGAAGTTGAAAATTCAAACCTCTTCACAAGGGTACTGGTGAGATAGTGATACTGGCTGCAATTCTCTTCCTCGAAGCTCACGAGATCAGCATTACACAAATATGCGTTGAATTCTTCCTTAATTCCCGCTCGATCCATAAAGTTCTTAGAAGGCCATTCACAAGGACGCACTGGAGCGTCTCTTGGTGGCTCTTCATCAGCATCACGCATTGCAAGCCTGGGTCCTTGCTTCCTTGAAGAACCGCCTTGGAACATTTTCCTAAGCATATTTCTTCCTCTGAAAAATTCTGAAAATTTTTAGTAACTTCAAAATAAAAGTAAACCATACTCAATAATATTGATAGCAACTACTCCTACAAGTGCCTAGGGCCTATATCATGCACCAAAACTACTTTTGACCATATAAATTTGACATGCAAGCTCAAGAACAGGGTCACCTAAGCAGCAAAAATTTGTAATGAATAAAGCACTAGAACAAAAACTAATTGGACCAGTGGAGGAGTCACATACCAAGGAACAATCTCCCCAAGCAGTTTTGTGAGAGGTGCTTTGAGCAAGGAGATCGAAAATGGCAGCAAGATGAGCTAGAACTCGTGCTTGAGCTGGTTATTCGTGTTTGTGTGAGGAAGATGAAGTGTGTGGGTGCAGGAATAAGTGGAGGAGGGCCACCATGGGCCCACGATGCAGGGGGGCGCGCCCTCCACCCTCGTGGGCAGGTGGTTGACCCCCTTGGTGTGTTCTCAGTTCCATAAATCCTCAAATATTCTAGAAAAAAAATCATATTTAAATTTCAGGGCATTTGGAGAACTTTTATTTTCAAGGTATTTTTATATTGAACGGATAATCAGATAACAGACACAAAAATATTTGTTTTTATTTTATTTAATTTAAATAACAGAAGTAAAAGTGGGGCACAGAAGGTTGTGCCTTCTAGTTTCATCCATCTCATGATCATCAAAAGGAATCCACTAACAAGGTTGATCAAGTCTTGTTAACAAACTCATTCTGAATAACATGGAAACGGAGAAATTTCGAATAACACTATGTTACCTTAACAGGGATATGCACATTCCGAATAATAAGAATATCATATTTCTTCTTAACAGTAGGAAGAGGAAATTCAAAAGCTCCAAATATAATCGATGGAATTTTTCCAATAGAATTGATACTGTGAACTTGAGGTTGTTTCCTCGGAAAGTGTACCGTATGCTCATTACAATTAACATGAAAAGTGACATTGCCTTTAGTGCAATCAATAAGAGCCCCTGCAGTATTCAAAAAGGGTCTTCCAAGAATAATAGACATACTATCGTCCTCGGGAATATCAAGAATAACAAAGTCCGTTAAAATAGTAACGTTTGCAACTACAATAGGCACATCCTCACAAATACCGACAGGTATAGCAGTTGATTTATCAGCCATTTGCAAAGATATTTCAGTAGGTGTCAACTTATTCAAATCAAGTCTACGATATAAAGAGAGAGGCATAACACTAACATCGGCTCCAAGATCACATAAAGCAGTTTTAACATAGTTTATTTTAATGGAGCATGGTATAGTGGGTACTCCTGGATCTCCAAGTTTCTTTGGTATTCCACCCTTAAAAGTATAATTAGCAAGCATGGTGGAAATTTTAGCTTCCAGTATCTTTCTTTTATTTGTAATAATATCTTTCATGTACTTAGCATAAGGATTGGTTTTAAGCATATCAGTTAATCGCATACGCAAAAAGATAGGTCTAATCATTTCAGCAAAGCGCACAAAATCCTCATCATCCTTTTTCTTGGATGGTTTGGGAGGAAAAGGCATAGGTTTCTGAACCCAAGGCTCTCTTTCCTTACCGTGTTTCCGAGCAACAAAGTCTTTCTTATCTTAATGTTGATTCTTTGATTGTGGGTTATCAAGATCAACAGCAGGTTCAATTTCTATATCATTATCATTACTAGGTTGAGCATCATCATGAACATTATCATTAACATTATCATTAGTTTCATGTTCATTACCAGATTGTGTTTCAGCATCAGAAATAGAAATATCATTTGGATTCTCAGGTGTTTCAACAATAGGATCACTAGAAGCATGCAAAGTCTTATCATTTTTCTTTTTCTTCTTTTTAGACAAACTAGGTGCATGTATATTATTTCTTTAAGAATCTTGCTCAATTCTCTTAGGATGGCCTTCAGGATACAAAGGTTCCTAAGTCATTCTACCAGTTCTCGTAGCCACTCTAATAGCATTATCATTATCTTTACTATTCAATTCATTGAGCAAATCATTTTGAGCTTTAAGTACTTGTTCTACTTGAGTGGTAACCATAGAAGCATGTTTACTAATAGGTTTAAGTTCACCTTTAACATTAGCCATATAATCACCCAAGTGTTCAAGCATATTTGAATTGTGTTTCAATTGCCTACCAAAATAAGCATTGAGTCTTCTTGCTTAGCCATAAATTTATCAAACTCATCTAAGCATGGGCTAGCAAATTTAGTAAATGGGATTACAGCTTTATCATATCTATAGAGAGAATTTACCTTTACTACCTGTGTCGGGTTATCAAGACCATGAGTTTCTTCAATAGGTAAAGGATTAATATTATATGTTTCTTAAATAGGCGGTAAATTAAGACCATGCACTTCTTCAATAGGAGGTAAATTCTTAACATCTTCAGCTTTAATACCTTTTCTTTCATAGATTTCTTTGCCTCTTGCATATCTTCAGGACTGAGAAATAGAATACCCCTCTTCTTCGGAGTTGGTTTAGGAATAGGCTCAGGAATTGCCTCCACAGGTGTCCAATTATTTTCATTTGTCAACATATTATTCAATTAAATTTTAGCTTCATCCGGTGTTCTTTCCCTGAAAACAGAACCAACACAACTATCCAGGTAATCTCTGGAGGCATCGGTTAGTCCATTATAAAAGATATCAAGTATTTCATTTTTCTTAAGAGGATGATCAACAAAGCATTAAGTAATTGGAGAAGCCTCCCCCAAGCTTGTGGGAGACTCTCTTATTAAATTTGCACAAAATTATATATATCCCTTAGAGCAGCTTGTTTCTTATGAGCAGGGAAATATTTAGCAGAGATGTAATAAATCATATCCTGGGGACTACGCACACAACCAGGATCAAGAGAATTAAACCATATCTTAGCATCACCCTTTAATGAGAACGGAAATATTTTAAGGATATAAAAGTAACGAGTTATGTCATCTTTAGTAAACGGGGTGGCTATATCATTTAATTTAGTAAGATGTGCCACAACAGTTTCAGATTCATAACCATGAAAAGGATCAGATTCAACCAAAGTAATTATATCAGGATCAACAGAGAAATCATAATCCTTATCAGTAACAAAGATAGGTGAAGTAGAAAAAGCAGGGTCAGGTTTCATTCTAGCATTTAAAGATTACTTACTCCATTTAGCTAATAATCTTTTGAGTTCAGTTCTATTTTGGCATGCTAAAATAGCTAAGGAAGCTTCTTGATCAAAGACATAACCCTTAGGAATAACAAGTGATTCTTCATCATCACTTTCATCAGTATCATCAGATTCAATATTTTCAATCTCTCTAGCCCTAGCAAGTTGTTCATGAAGAAAATCACTAAGTGGCATAATAGTATCAGGCATAGAGGTAGTTTCATCATAAGTATCATGCATAGCAGAAGTGGAATCATCAATAACATGTGACATATCAGAACGAATAGCAGAAGTAGGTGTAGGTGTCGCAAACTTACTCATAACAGAAGGTGAATCAAGTGCAGAGCTAGATGGCAGTTCCTTACCTCCCCTCGTAGTTGAGGGATAGATCTTGGTTTTTAGATCTCTCAAGTTCTTTATAATGATAAGCAGATATATATCCCAAGTGACTCAATGAATAGAGCTATGGTCCCCGGCAACGGCGCCAGAAAATAGTCTTGATAACCCACAAGTATAGGGGATCGCAACAGTTTTCGAGGGTAGAGTATTCAACCCAAATTTATTGATTCGGCACAAGGGGAGCCAAATAATATTATCAAGTATTAGCAGCTGAGTTGTCAATTCAACCACACCTGGAACCTTAATATCTGTAGCAAAGTGTTTAGTAGCAAAGTAATATGATAGTAGTGATAACGGTAACAAAAGGTAACAATAGTAAAAGTAATGTTTTTGGTATTTTGTAGTGATGATAGCAATAGCAACGGGAAAGTAAATAAGCGAAGAACAATATATGGAAAGCTCGTAGGCAATGGATCAGTGATGGAAAATTATGCCGGATGCGCTTCATCATGTAACAGTCATAACCTAGGGTGACACAGAACTAGCTCCAGTTCATTGATATAATGTAGGCATGTATTCTTAATATAGTCATACATGCTTATGGAAAAGAACTTGCATGACATCTTTTGTCCTACCCTCTCGTGGCAGCGGGGTCCTTACGGAAACTAAGGGATATTAAGGCCTCCTTTTAATAGAGAACTGGAACAAAGCATTAACATATAGTGAATACATGAACTCCTCAAACTACGATCATCACCAGTAAGTATCCTGATTATTGTCACTTCGGGGTTAAGGGATCATAATACATATTAGGTGACTATAGACTTGCAAGATATGATCAAGAACACTCATATATTGATGAAAACATAATAGGTTCAGATCTGAAATCATGGCACTCGGGTTCTAGTGACAAGCATTAAGCATAGCAAAGTCATAGCAACATCAATCTCAGAACATAGTGGACACTAGGGATCAAACCCTAACAAAACTAACTCGATTACATGATAGATCCCATCCAACCCATCACCGTCCAGCAAGCCTACGATGGAATTACTCACACATGGCGGTGAGAATCATGAAATTGGTGATGGAGGATGGTTGATGAAGACGATGGCGACAGATTCCCCTCTCCGGAGCCCCGAACTGACTCTAGATCAGCCCTCCCGAGAGGTTTTAGGGCTTGGCGGCGGCTCCATATCGTAAAACACGATGATTTCTTCTCTCTGATTTTTTTCTCCCTGAAACTCGATATATGGAGGTGGAGTTGGAGTCCGAGAGGTAACAGGGGGCCCACGAGGTAGGGGGGCGTGCCCCCACCCTTGTGGAGAGACGGTAGGCCCCCTGGCCTTTATCTTTGGCAGGTATTTTTCTTATTTTCTGAAAATTGGCTCCGTGAAGTTTCAGGTCATTCCGAGAACGCTTGCTCCTGCACATAAATAACACCATGGTAATTCTACTGAAAACAGCGTCAGTCCGAGTTAGTTCCATTCAATCATGCAAGTTAGAGTTCAAAACAAGGGCAAAACTGTTTGGAAAAGTAGACACATTGGAGACGTATTAATCACTAATGTGCACAAGTCTCGTTGCTGGCAATACTCAATGGCTAGTCTCGATGGGTAAGCAACGCAAAGGAGTAAGGCTATGATGGCTATCAATGTAATGGCAAGAGTGATATGTCCAATACCAAGACAAGGTTACCGTTCTTGCTTACGGTATGGGATCAAAATGGTGGACCAAATACCAAGATGTAGTCGAGGTAGTCATTGTTGATGATGCGTCCGAGGTGAAGATGAGCGGCGGTGATGTTGATGTCGAACCGTACCTAGGTAGCCGAAAGACGAAAGGATACGGAACCGCAACTCAAATTCTCAAAGCTCGAAGTGGCAACACGTGCCGGAGTGCGAAACAGTCCAAATGGTGGTGGTGTGCAGAAGTGGTGATGGTGTATTGGTGGTGGGAGTACGTATGCGGAAATGTAGGGCACTGGTGGTGACTACACTGAAAAAATCAGTTTCGTCAGGGTCGGTCCGACGTCCGGGCTGGGTTGGTCGTCCGGTCGTCGGACGTCCGTGTTGGGTCGAACGTCCGGTGCGTGGGCGAAATTCGGGCACGGGATGAACAGCTAGGGTTTGAGGTGGAGATGGCGAAAATGGTCAAATCTGGAGGATTTTGTGGATGGAGAGGGTGGGGAAAGGGGGTAAAAGCTAGATCCACTCAAAACAAAGGAAATCCACGGATCCAAACCAATAAAATCTCAACACACTAACAAATCACAAAAAAATTGGCGCTATTTTTGTGGGGAAATTTTTGAATTAGGACGAAAAACAACAAAAAAACGCTAGCAAGACAACGGGGAGGCTCCGAAATCGCGATCAACGTGGCTCATGATACCAAGATGATGTAGGGTAGGAACCCTATAGCCCGATCTTTCACGATAGGAGCAGGATCCCGGGAAGAACATGAAGAACACGAGGTGGAAAGAGAGGGAAAACACAAGGGAAACACGAGGGAAACACTAAACCAACACAAGAGAGTCACACATGTACTAGATCCTCGAATACATAGGGTTCACACGGTACACAATCAACCAAGGACGATACAAGGGTAATGGTCTTCTCCATAAGGAGGTCTTGTCAATTCAACCACACCTAGAAACTTAATATCTGCAGAAAAGTGTTTAGTAGCAAAGTAATATGATAGTAGTGATAACGGTAACAAAAGGTAACAATAGTAAAAGTAATGTTTTTGGTATTTTGTAGTGATGATAGCAATAGCAACGGGAAAGTAAATACACGAAGAACAATATATGGAAAGCTCGTAGGCAATGGATCAGTGATGGAAAATTATGCCGGATGTGGTTCATCATGTAACAGTCATAACCTAGGGTGACACAGAACTAGCTCCAGTTCATTGATATAATGTAGGCATGTATTCCGAATATAGTCATATATGCTTATGGAAAAGAACTTGCATGACATCTTTTGTCCTACCCTCTCGTGGCAGCGGGGTCCTTACGGAAACTAAGGGATATTAAGGACTTCTTTTAATAGAGAACCGGAACAAAGCATTAACATATAGTGAATACATGAACTCCTCAAACTACGGTCATCACCGGTAAGTATACCGATTATTGTCACTTCGGGGTTAACAGATCATAACACATAAAAGGTGACTATAGACTTGCAAGATAGGATCAAGAACACTCATATATTGATGAAAACATAATAGGTTCATATCTGAAATCATGGCACTCGGGCCCTAGTGACAAGCATTAAGCTTAGCAAAGTCATAGCAACATCAATCTCAGAACATAGTGGACACTAGGGATCAATCCCTAATAAAACTAACTCGATTACATGATAGATCCCATCCAACCCATCACTGTCCAGCAAGCCTACGATGGAATTACTCACACACGGCGGCGAGCATCATGAAATTGGTGATGGAGGATGGTTGATGATGACGATGGCAACAGATTCCCCTCTCCGGAGCCTCGAACGGACTCCAGATCAGCCCTCCCAAGAGGTTTTAGGGCTTGGCGGTGGCTCCGTATCGTAAAACGCAATGATTTCTTATCTTTGATTTTTTCTCCCCGAAACTCAATATATGGAGGTGGAGTTGGAGTCGGAGAGGCAACAGGAGGCCCACGAGGTAGGGGGGAGCACCCTAGGGAGGCAGGCACGCCCCCACCCTCGTGGAGAGACGGTGGGCCCCCTAGCCTTCATCTTTGGCAGGTATTTTTCCTATTTTATGAAAAGTGGCTCCATGAATTTCAGGTCTTTCCGAGAACGTTTGCTCCTGCTCATAAATAACACCATGGTAATTCTGCTGAAAAGAGCGTCAGTCTGGGTTAGTTCCATTCGAATCATGCAAGTTAGAGTCCAAAACAAGGGCAAAAGTGTTTGGAAAAGTAGATACGTTGGAGACGTATCAACTCCCCCAAGCTTAAACCTTTGCTTGTCCTCAAGTAGTTCAATTGATAAACTGAAAGTGATAAAGAAAAACTTTTACAAACTCTATTTGCTCTTGTTGTTGTAAATATGTAAAGCCAACATTCAAGTTTTCAGCAAATATTGTAACTAACCACATTCACAATAACGCATAGATCTCAAGTTTACTCTTATCAATAGCATAATCAACTAGCGAGGCATAATAATAAATCTCGGATGACAACACTTTCTCAAAACAATCATAATATGATATAACAAAGTGGTATCTCGCTAGCCCTTTCTGAGACCGCAAAACATAAATGCAGAGCACCTTTAAAGACCAAGGACTGACTAGACATTGTAATTCATGGTAAAAGAGATCCAGTCAAGTCATACTCAATGTAAACTAACAGTAATGAATGCAAATGACAGCAGTGCTCTCCAACTAGTGCTTTTTAATAAGAGGATGATGACTCGGCATAAAAGTAAATAGACAGACTCTTCACAGAGGGAAGCATGGATTTTTAGAGGTGCTAGAGCTCGGTTTTGAAACAGAGGTGAATAGTATTTTGAGCGGTATACTTTCATTGTCAACATAACAACCAAGAGATGGCGATATCTTCTATGCTACACACATTATAGGCGGTTCCCAAACAGAATGGTAAAGTTTATACCCCCCTTCCACCAACAAGCATCAATCCATGGCTTGCTCGAAACAACGAGTGCCTCCAACTAATAAGAGTCCCAGGGGTAGTTTTGTTTGCAATTATTTTGATTTAGTTTGCATAAAGCATGGGACTGGGCATCCCGGTGACCAGCCATTTATCTCGTGTGTGAGGAGCGGAGTCCACTCCTCTTGAGAATAACCCGCCTAACATGGAAGATACAGACAGCCCTAGTTGATACATGAGCTATTCGAGCTTACAAAACAGGATATTTATTTGAAGGTTTAGAGTTTGGCACATACAAATTTACTTGGAACGGCAGGTAGATACTGTATATAGGTAGGTATAGTGGACTCATGTGGAATAACTTTGGGGTCTAAGGGATTGGATGCACAAGCAGTATTCCCGCTTAGTACAGGTGAAGGCTAGCAAAAGACTGGGAAGCGACTAGCTAGAGAGCGACAACAGTCATGAACATGCATTAAAATTAATCAACACTGAATGCAAGCATGAGTAGGATATAATCCACCATGAACATAAATATCGTGAAGGCTATGTTGATTTTGTTTCAACTACATGCGTGAACATGTGCCAAGTCAAGTCACTTAAATCATTCAGAGGAGGATACCACCCTATCATACCACATCATAACCATTTTAATAGCATGTTGGCATGCAAGGTAAACCATTATAACTCATAGCTAATCAAGCATGGCACAAGAAACTATGATCTCTAATTGTCATTGCAAACATGTTTATTCATAATAGGCTAAATCAGGAACGATGAACTAATCATATTTACAAAAACAAAAGAGGTCTAGTTCATACCAGCTTTTCTCATCTCAGCCAGTCCATCATATATCGTCATAATTGCCTTTCACTTTCACGACCGAACGATGTGAATAATAATAATAGTGCACGTGCATTGGACTAAGCTGGAATCTGCAAGCATTCAATAAACAGGAGAAGACAAGGCAATATGGGCTCTTTTGTCAGATAAAATATAATGCATATAAGAGCCACTTCAACAATTTAATTATGGTCTTCTCCTATCGACCCCCAAAGAAAAGAAAAGAAATAAAACTATTTACACGGGAAAGCTCCCAACAAGCAAAAGAAGAACAAGAAATCTTTTTGGGTTTTATTTCTAATTACCACTACAAGCATGGAAAGTAAACTAATTAAAAGCTACAACTAATTTTTTTGGTTTTTCTCAAGGTTTATCAAACACACAAGAAGAAAACATAAAAAGGAAAATAAACTAGCATGGATGGTACAATGAAAAAGTATGAGCACCGACATCTAGCAAATGAGTGTGTGAACATAAATGTAATGTCGGTGGGAAATACGTACTCCCCCAAGCTTAGGCTTTTGGCCTAAGTTGGTCTATGGCCACGGTTGGCCTGGCGGATATCCATAATAGTAGCTGGGGTCGTACTGCGATGCAGTAGCTATCGCCTGCTGAGCTGCAGCCTGGCGATGAGCGGCCTCCTCTGTCCTCTCATACTCATCTGCCTCCTCTCTGGTAATAGTATATCCTCCTCTTGCCTGATAATCAAAGAAGGCAGGAGCAGGGAGAGTAATACGGACAGGACGGTGTCTGTCAAAGATTAGTCGATACTGGAGAGGTGATTCGTTCCTCTCGACAAACTGGTGGTGAACCATAGCATTAAATCTAGATAAGCAGGAGGTAATTCAATATCATCTTCGCGTATGGCTATACCAAGAAAATTAGCTATGCGGGTTGCATAAATTCCACCAAAGAAATCTCCATTAAGTCTATTAAGATGCAACCTACGTGCAACAATGGCTCCCAAATTATATGATTTGTCTCCTAACACAGCACTCCTAAGAATACTAAGATTGGGGACACACATGTGACATGCCTCATCTTTACCATTAATGCATCTACCTATGATGAGAGCAAAATAATGTATATCAGGAACGTGAATGCTCCCTATTGTAGCTTGTGTAATATCTCTAGATTCCCCCATAGTTATTCTAGCAAGAAAATCTCTAAATTCAGATTTGCGAGGATCCCTTATACTACCCCATGGTGGAAGTTTGCAAGCAGTGATAAAATCCTCTAAGTCCATAGTGTAAGATTTATCATAAAGATCAAACAGGACAATTGGAGAATTACATGAAGTTGAAAATTCAAACCTCTTCACAAGGGTACTGGTGAGATAGTGATACTGGCTGCAATTCTCTTCCTCGAAGCTCACGAGATCAGCATTACACAAATATGCGTTGAATTCTTCCTTAATTCCCGCTCGATCCATAAAGTTCTTAGAAGGCCATTCACAAGGACGCACTGGAGCGTCTCTTGGTGGCTCTTCATCAGCATCACGCATTGCAAGCCTGGGTCCTTGCTTCCTTGAAGAACCGCCTTGGAACATTTTCCTAAGCATATTTCTTCCTCTGAAAAATTCTGAAAATTTTTAGTAACTTCAAAATAAAAGTAAACCATACTCAATAATATTGATAGCAACTACTCCTACAAGTGCCTAGGGCCTATATCATGCACCAAAACTACTTTTGACCATATAAATTTGACATGCAAGCTCAAGAACAGGGTCACCTAAGCAGCAAAAATTTGTAATGAATAAAGCACTAGAACAAAAACTAATTGGACCAGTGGAGGAGTCACATACCAAGGAACAATCTCCCCAAGCAGTTTTGTGAGAGGTGCTTTGAGCAAGGAGATCGAAAATGGCAGCAAGATGAGCTAGAACTCGTGCTTGAGCTGGTTATTCGTGTTTGTGTGAGGAAGATGAAGTGTGTGGGTGCAGGAATAAGTGGAGGAGGGCCACCATGGGCCCACGATGCAGGGGGGCGCGCCCTCCACCCTCGTGGGCAGGTGGTTGACCCCCTTGGTGTGTTCTCAGTTCCATAAATCCTCAAATATTCTAGAAAAAAAATCATATTTAAATTTCAGGGCATTTGGAGAACTTTTATTTTCAAGGTATTTTTATATTGAACGGATAATCAGATAACAGACACAAAAATATTTGTTTTTATTTTATTTAATTTAAATAACAGAAGTAAAAGTGGGGCACAGAAGGTTGTGCCTTCTAGTTTCATCCATCTCATGATCATCAAAAGGAATCCACTAACAAGGTTGATCAAGTCTTGTTAACAAACTCATTCTGAATAACATGGAAACGGAGAAATTTCGAATAACACTATGTTACCTTAACAGGGATATGCACATTCCGAATAATAAGAATATCATATTTCTTCTTAACAGTAGGAAGAGGAAATTCAAAAGCTCCAAATATAATCGATGGAATTTTTCCAATAGAATTGATACTGTGAACTTGAGGTTGTTTCCTCGGAAAGTGTACCGTATGCTCATTACAATTAACATGAAAAGTGACATTGCCTTTAGTGCAATCAATAAGAGCCCCTGCAGTATTCAAAAAGGGTCTTCCAAGAATAATAGACATACTATCGTCCTCGGGAATATCAAGAATAACAAAGTCCGTTAAAATAGTAACGTTTGCAACTACAATAGGCACATCCTCACAAATACCGACAGGTATAGCAGTTGATTTATCAGCCATTTGCAAAGATATTTCAGTAGGTGTCAACTTATTCAAATCAAGTCTACGATATAAAGAGAGAGGCATAACACTAACATCGGCTCCAAGATCACATAAAGCAGTTTTAACATAGTTTATTTTAATGGAGCATGGTATAGTGGGTACTCCTGGATCTCCAAGTTTCTTTGGTATTCCACCCTTAAAAGTATAATTAGCAAGCATGGTGGAAATTTTAGCTTCCAGTATCTTTCTTTTATTTGTAATAATATCTTTCATGTACTTAGCATAAGGATTGGTTTTAAGCATATCAGTTAATCGCATACGCAAAAAGATAGGTCTAATCATTTCAGCAAAGCGCACAAAATCCTCATCATCCTTTTTCTTGGATGGTTTGGGAGGAAAAGGCATAGGTTTCTGAACCCAAGGCTCTCTTTCCTTACCGTGTTTCCGAGCAACAAAGTCTTTCTTATCTTAATGTTGATTCTTTGATTGTGGGTTATCAAGATCAACAGCAGGTTCAATTTCTATATCATTATCATTACTAGGTTGAGCATCATCATGAACATTATCATTAACATTATCATTAGTTTCATGTTCATTACCAGATTGTGTTTCAGCATCAGAAATAGAAATATCATTTGGATTCTCAGGTGTTTCAACAATAGGATCACTAGAAGCATGCAAAGTCTTATCATTTTTCTTTTTCTTCTTTTTAGACAAACTAGGTGCATGTATATTATTTCTTTAAGAATCTTGCTCAATTCTCTTAGGATGGCCTTCAGGATACAAAGGTTCCTAAGTCATTCTACCAGTTCTCGTAGCCACTCTAATAGCATTATCATTATCTTTACTATTCAATTCATTGAGCAAATCATTTTGAGCTTTAAGTACTTGTTCTACTTGAGTGGTAACCATAGAAGCATGTTTACTAATAGGTTTAAGTTCACCTTTAACATTAGCCATATAATCACCCAAGTGTTCAAGCATATTTGAATTGTGTTTCAATTGCCTACCAAAATAAGCATTGAGTCTTCTTGCTTAGCCATAAATTTATCAAACTCATCTAAGCATGGGCTAGCAAATTTAGTAAATGGGATTACAGCTTTATCATATCTATAGAGAGAATTTACCTTTACTACCTGTGTCGGGTTATCAAGACCATGAGTTTCTTCAATAGGTAAAGGATTAATATTATATGTTTCTTAAATAGGCGGTAAATTAAGACCATGCACTTCTTCAATAGGAGGTAAATTCTTAACATCTTCAGCTTTAATACCTTTTTCTTTCATAGATTTCTTTGCCTCTTGCATATCTTCAGGACTGAGAAATAGAATACCCCTCTTCTTCGGAGTTGGTTTAGGAATAGGCTCAGGAATTGCCTCCACAGGTGTCCAATTATTTTCATTTGTCAACATATTATTCAATTAAATTTTAGCTTCATCCGGTGTTCTTTCCCTGAAAACAGAACCAACACAACTATCCAGGTAATCTCTGGAGGCATCGGTTAGTCCATTATAAAAGATATCAAGTATTTCATTTTTCTTAAGAGGATGATCAACAAAGCATTAAGTAATTGGAGAAGCCTCCCCCAAGCTTGTGGGAGACTCTCTTATTAAATTTGCACAAAATTATATATATCCCTTAGAGCAGCTTGTTTCTTATGAGCAGGGAAATATTTAGCAGAGATGTAATAAATCATATCCTGGGGACTACGCACACAACCAGGATCAAGAGAATTAAACCATATCTTAGCATCACCCTTTAATGAGAACGGAAATATTTTAAGGATATAAAAGTAACGAGTTATGTCATCTTTAGTAAACGGGGTGGCTATATCATTTAATTTAGTAAGATGTGCCACAACAGTTTCAGATTCATAACCATGAAAAGGATCAGATTCAACCAAAGTAATTATATCAGGATCAACAGAGAAATCATAATCCTTATCAGTAACAAAGATAGGTGAAGTAGAAAAAGCAGGGTCAGGTTTCATTCTAGCATTTAAAGATTACTTACTCCATTTAGCTAATAATCTTTTGAGTTCAGTTCTATTTTGGCATGCTAAAATAGCTAAGGAAGCTTCTTGATCAAAGACATAACCCTTAGGAATAACAAGTGATTCTTCATCATCACTTTCATCAGTATCATCAGATTCAATATTTTCAATCTCTCTAGCCCTAGCAAGTTGTTCATGAAGAAAATCACTAAGTGGCATAATAGTATCAGGCATAGAGGTAGTTTCATCATAAGTATCATGCATAGCAGAAGTGGAATCATCAATAACATGTGACATATCAGAACGAATAGCAGAAGTAGGTGTAGGTGTCGCAAACTTACTCATAACAGAAGGTGAATCAAGTGCAGAGCTAGATGGCAGTTCCTTACCTCCCCTCGTAGTTGAGGGATAGATCTTGGTTTTTAGATCTCTCAAGTTCTTTATAATGATAAGCAGATATATATCCCAAGTGACTCAATGAATAGAGCTATGGTCCCCGGCAACGGCGCCAGAAAATAGTCTTGATAACCCACAAGTATAGGGGATCGCAACAGTTTTCGAGGGTAGAGTATTCAACCCAAATTTATTGATTCGGCACAAGGGGAGCCAAATAATATTATCAAGTATTAGCAGCTGAGTTGTCAATTCAACCACACCTGGAACCTTAATATCTGTAGCAAAGTGTTTAGTAGCAAAGTAATATGATAGTAGTGATAACGGTAACAAAAGGTAACAATAGTAAAAGTAATGTTTTTGGTATTTTGTAGTGATGATAGCAATAGCAACGGGAAAGTAAATAAGCGAAGAACAATATATGGAAAGCTCGTAGGCAATGGATCAGTGATGGAAAATTATGCCGGATGCGCTTCATCATGTAACAGTCATAACCTAGGGTGACACAGAACTAGCTCCAGTTCATTGATATAATGTAGGCATGTATTCTTAATATAGTCATACATGCTTATGGAAAAGAACTTGCATGACATCTTTTGTCCTACCCTCTCGTGGCAGCGGGGTCCTTACGGAAACTAAGGGATATTAAGGCCTCCTTTTAATAGAGAACTGGAACAAAGCATTAACATATAGTGAATACATGAACTCCTCAAACTACGATCATCACCAGTAAGTATCCTGATTATTGTCACTTCGGGGTTAAGGGATCATAATACATATTAGGTGACTATAGACTTGCAAGATATGATCAAGAACACTCATATATTGATGAAAACATAATAGGTTCAGATCTGAAATCATGGCACTCGGGTTCTAGTGACAAGCATTAAGCATAGCAAAGTCATAGCAACATCAATCTCAGAACATAGTGGACACTAGGGATCAAACCCTAACAAAACTAACTCGATTACATGATAGATCCCATCCAACCCATCACCGTCCAGCAAGCCTACGATGGAATTACTCACACATGGCGGTGAGAATCATGAAATTGGTGATGGAGGATGGTTGATGAAGACGATGGCGACAGATTCCCCTCTCCGGAGCCCCGAACTGACTCTAGATCAGCCCTCCCGAGAGGTTTTAGGGCTTGGCGGCGGCTCCATATCGTAAAACACGATGATTTCTTCTCTCTGATTTTTTTCTCCCTGAAACTCGATATATGGAGGTGGAGTTGGAGTCCGAGAGGTAACAGGGGGCCCACGAGGTAGGGGGGCGTGCCCCCCACCCTTGTGGAGAGACGGTAGGCCCCCTGGCCTTTATCTTTGGCAGGTATTTTTCTTATTTTCTGAAAATTGGCTCCGTGAAGTTTCAGGTCATTCCGAGAACGCTTGCTCCTGCACATAAATAACACCATGGTAATTCTACTGAAAACAGCGTCAGTCCGAGTTAGTTCCATTCAATCATGCAAGTTAGAGTTCAAAACAAGGGCAAAACTGTTTGGAAAAGTAGACACATTGGAGACGTATTAATCACTAATGTGCACAAGTCTCGTTGCTGGCAATACTCAATGGCTAGTCTCGATGGGTAAGCAACGCAAAGGAGTAAGGCTATGATGGCTATCAATGTAATGGCAAGAGTGATATGTCCAATACCAAGACAAGGTTACCGTTCTTGCTTACGGTATGGGATCAAAATGGTGGACCAAATACCAAGATGTAGTCGAGGTAGTCATTGTTGATGATGCGTCCGAGGTGAAGATGAGCGGCGGTGATGTTGATGTCGAACCGTACCTAGGTAGCCGAAAGACGAAAGGATACGGAACCGCAACTCAAATTCTCAAAGCTCGAAGTGGCAACACGTGCCGGAGTGCGAAACAGTCCAAATGGTGGTGGTGTGCAGAAGTGGTGATGGTGTATTGGTGGTGGGAGTACGTATGCGGAAATGTAGGGCACTGGTGGTGACTACACTGAAAAAATCAGTTTCGTCAGGGTCGGTCCGACGTCCGGGCTGGGTTGGTCGTCCGGTCGTCGGACGTCCGTGTTGGGTCGAACGTCCGGTGCGTGGGCGAAATTCGGGCACGGGATGAACAGCTAGGGTTTGAGGTGGAGATGGCGAAAATGGTCAAATCTGGAGGATTTTGTGGATGGAGAGGGTGGGGAAAGGGGGTAAAAGCTAGATCCACTCAAAACAAAGGAAATCCACGGATCCAAACCAATAAAATCTCAACACACTAACAAATCACAAAAAAATTGGCGCTATTTTTGTGGGGAAATTTTTGAATTAGGACGAAAAACAACAAAAAAACGCTAGCAAGACAACGGGGAGGCTCCGAAATCGCGATCAACGTGGCTCATGATACCAAGATGATGTAGGGTAGGAACCCTATAGCCCGATCTTTCACGATAGGAGCAGGATCCCGGGAAGAACATGAAGAACACGAGGTGGAAAGAGAGGGAAAACACAAGGGAAACACGAGGGAAACACTAAACCAACACAAGAGAGTCACACATGTACTAGATCCTCGAATACATAGGGTTCACACGGTACACAATCAACCAAGGACGATACAAGGGTAATGGTCTTCTCCATGAGGAGGTCTTGATGTTCTTCTCTGTAAGGAGGTCTTGAATCCAAAGGGATCTTCTCCGAAGAGGCCGCGGCCTCTCACGAGGAGTAGATCCGATGTGGATGAGCGAAGCTCTATCTCTCAAAATGAGCTAAACCAACGCTAACCCTAGAAAGTTGGACGTGGTGGAGTATATATAGTCTTAGTACAAAAGAGGGGGGCGAAGGGGTACATGGGCTGCGGCCCAACACGAAATGTTGCACAGGCGTCGGACGCCCGGGAGTCACCGGTCGTCCGGAGGCTCGCGAGGGTCTGAACGTCCGGTGCCTTACATACGTCCATAGATTCGGCTCGGGTGGTCTTCTGTCGGACGTCCGGTCGGGGTCGGACGTCCGAGCGTCGGTCGTCCGCTGGGTTCCGAAAATTCGTAGATTTGGCTCGGGTGCGATGGAGTCGGATGTCCGGAGCCTGGAGATCGTCGGACGCCCGGTCCTGACCGGTCGTCCGGAGCTTGTAGCTTCTTCTTCATCATTTCTTCTTCTCCGTCTTCACGTCCATCTTCCTCTTCCTCTTCTCCTTGCTCCTTAGCTTCTCCATGATACTTGAGAATGCACAAAGTGCACGTATGAGGTTGTAGCCATGTCTCATGTGCATCAAAGTGGAAATGTGAGAGGAGAGTTGTCACCTCGGTTTCAAGAGCTCTTGCACGTGCTCGTGTCATGGGTCCAAGAGGTGTCATTGAAGATGTAGTTGGGTCCATGGGGATGGCCTTGGGATGCTCCACATCACCTTCGAGGATGGTATACTACTTGACACCCCTCTCGTGTGCATGCATAGGTATTACCGGAACCTCAGGGGTGACGAGGAGGAGTGCAAGCGCCAAAGAACATCTACACCATCCGCGAGGGAAGCATGGAAAAGAAGATGGAAGATGTGGAGCTGCGACAAGCTACAGCCACCGGACGTCCGGGCACCACCGGACATCTAGTACCTAATGCAGCCCAGACGACCAGAAGAACTCCAGGCGACGAGTGCTACAGCGGCCGGATGTCCGACGAATACCGGACGTCCGACAATTCCCAGCGCCTGGACGACCGGCGCCGACCGGACGACCGGTGCCACTACACCCAAGAAGAATCAACGGACATCTGACGCGCGCCGGACGTCTGGACCATCCTGAGCCACCGGACGTCCGACCCCCACTAGTCGTCTGGTACCTGCCTGTGCGCAGCCGCGGGCCTTTGGCCTTGTACCCCTCTTCCACTTACCCCTTCATGGCTAAGACTATAAATAGACCACCTCCACCTCCTTTCTAAGGTTAGAATTTGGTTTAGCTCATATGTGAGATAGAGCTTTGCTCATCCATTATGGATCTACTCCATGAGAGAGACTGCGGCCCCTCTACGGAGAAAATCCCCTTGGATTCAAGACCCCCTCTTGGGTGGCACCCTTCAAGACCTCCTCATGGAGATGAACCTTACCTTGTATCTTTCCCTTTGCCGTTCATGTACCTTGTGGATCTTGTGTGTTTGATCGTCTAGTGGATGTGTGATTGAACTTGTTCTTGAGTGTTTCCCCTTGTGATTTCTCTCTGTTCTTCCCCGTGTTCTTCGTGTTCTTAGTTGGGATCCGCTCCTTTCGTGAAAGATCGGCTGTATAGGGTTCCACCCTACATCAACTTGTATGAGCATGATCCTACTTTTGCTACTCCTTATGCCAAATGCTTGACGCATACCTCTTGGGAACGCTATTAAATCAAAGATGGATATCTTATGAGAGGTAACAAGCTTTGCATCCCCGAGTCTTCTCTTCATTTGTTGCTTTTGTAGGAATCTCATGAAGAAGGACTGATGAGACATTTTGGACGCGACAAGACTTTTGCTACGCTCTCCAAGAACTATTTTTGGCCCAAGATGTTTCGCGACATCAACCGCTTCACCAACCGATGCTCTACATGTCGCAAAGCTAAGTCTAGAGCTCAATCCCATGGACTTTATATGCCTCTCCCAATTCCATATCAACCATGGGAAGATATTAGCATGGATTTTGTACATAGATTGCCTAGGACTAGAAATGGAAAGGATTCGGTATTTGTCATTGTGGACCGCTTCTCTAAGATGGCACATTTCGTTCCTTGCAACAAGATAGACGATGCATCACATGTTGCCACTCTCTTTGGTAGGGAAATATTGCGTGTACATGGAGTGCCAAAGACAATCGTCTCGGACCGCGACGTCAAGTTCCTAAGCTACTTTTGGAAGACCCTATGCGCCAAGCTCGGAATCAAGCTACTCTTCTCCACGGCGTATCATCCACAAACCGACGGTCAAACAGAGGTGACCAACTGCACACTCTCCGCTCTACTTCGCATGCTCATCAATAAAAACATCAAGGGGTGGGAGGAGTGTCTACCTATCGCCGAGTTGGCCAACAACCGAGAAAGACACTCAACAACCGGCAAGTCCCCCTTCGAGGTCATCTACGGATTCAACCCATTGTTCCCATTGGATATTCTCCCTCTACCACTCCAAGAGTGTATCAATTTGGTCGCAAGTGCACATGTGAACCATCTCAAGAAGGTGCATGAAGATACAAGACAAACCATCGAGCGCCAAGTACAACGACCTGCGACCAAGATCAATATCAACAAGCAACCCATGGTATTCGACATTGGTGACCTTGTGTGGCTACACCTTCACAAAGACCGCTTCCCCAACGAACGCAAGTCCAAGCTTCTACCTCGAGCAGATGGACCCTTCAAGGTGCTTGCATGCTACAACAACAACGCTTACAAGATCGACCTCTCGCGCGATAAGTACAACGTGAGCGACATCTTCAATGTCAAGGACCTCTCGCCCTACCATGGTGATGAAGATTTTGATCCGAGGTCGGATATTCCCCAAGGGAGGGGAGATGATGCGGAGCATCCCAATGCCATCCTCATGGACCTGCCTACGTCTCCTATGACACCACTTGGGCCAATGACAAGAGCCCGAGCGAAGGCTATCGAAGATAAGGTGAACTCACTCCTCTTCGAACTACCACCTTCCATGCATGAGAATTGGCTACTACCTCAAGTGGAAACCCTATGTGTGATCAGGTGCTTGGAGGAAAACCACGGACAAGACGGTGAGGATGCCAAGTCCATTAGACAAGAAAAAGAACTGCTCGAAGTTCCCAGGCTCTGGATGACCGATGAACCCCGGACGTCCGACGACCTCCAGGCTCCGGATGTCCGACGACCTCCAGGCTCCGGATGTCCGACGACCTCCAGGCTCCGGACGTCCGACGACCTCCAGGCTCTGGACGTCCGGCCCTCTCCGGACGACCGACACTTCCACACCCGAGCCAAAACTACGGACTTTCGAAGCTCTACGGACGACCGACGCCCCGGACGTCCGACCCCGACCGGACGTCCGACCGAAGACCACCCGAGCCGAATCTATGAACGTCCGACAGTCATCGGATGTACGGACCATCATGACCCTTTGTAAGACCGGTGACTTCCAGACGTCCGACGCCTGTGTGCTGTTATGTGTTGGGCCACAGCCCATGTACCCCCACTTCGTCCCCTTTTGCACTAAGACTATAAATAGACCTCCTATTCCTTCTAGCTAGGGTTAGCATTGGTTTAGCTCATATTAGAGATAGAGCATTGCTCATCCACATCGGATCTACTGCATGAGAGAGACCGCGGCCCCTCTTCGGAGAAGATCACTTTGGATTCAAGACCTCCTTACGGAGAAGACCTCAAGACCTCCTCACAGAGAAGACCGGCTACCTTTGTATCGTCCTTAGTTGTCCGTGGATCGTGTGATCTCTTATGTACTCGAGGATGTAGCATATGTGTGACTATTTCTTGTTGGTTTAGTGATTTTCTCGTGTTTCCTCTCGTGTTTCCCCTTGTGTTTTCCCTTGTGTTCTTCGTGTTCTTCGCGGGATCCGCTCCTTTCATGAAAGATCGGCCGATTAGGGTTCTACCCTACATCACATATGTTTGTCGCTTTATTGTATGAAATGCAATCACCATGTAATTGCTTTACTATCTCACTAAGCGGTAGCTATAGTCGTAGAAATAGTAGTTGGCGAGAAGACAACGATGCTACGATGGAGATCAAGGTGTCAAGCCGTAGACGATGTGATGTAGGATAGAACCCTAGTGGCCCGATCTTTCACGAAAGGAGCGGATCCAGCGATGAATACGAAGAACACGAGGGGGAAAACGAGGGTAAAATCACGAGGGGAACACAAGAGAACACTCAAACCAACAAGAATGATCACACATGCGCTAGATCCATGAACACAAAGAGAGATACAAGATCCAAAGTCAACAACGGATGATACAAGAGGTAACGGTCTTCTCCGTGAGGAGGTCTTGATGATCTTCTCCGCAAGGAGGTCTTGAATCCAAGGTGGATCTTCTCCGTAGAGGGGCCGCGGTCTCTCTCGTGGAGTAGACCCGATATGGATGAGCGTAGCTCTATCTCTAACATGAGCTAAACCAACCCTAACCCTAGAAAGTTGGACGAGGTGGAGTATATATAGTCTAGGGGGGAGAAGGGATACACGGGCCTCGGCCCTTCACTGTGCGCAGACAGGGGAGGCCGGATGTCTGGGCTTTCAGGCGATGCCGGATGTCCAGGCTGGGGAGGCCGGATGTCCGGGCCGGAGTGGTGGCACTTGTTGCTCTCGGGTTCGGAGGGGCCGGATTTCTGGGCTCGGAGCTGGATGTCCAGGGGCTCAGGAACGGCCGGATGTCTGGGCTGGCGAGGCCGGATGTCCGGGGCCTGTGAGCTGTTCTCCGTCTTCTTCCGTCGTTGCTTCCATGCTTCCCTCGCGGATGGTGTAGTTGTTCCTTGGCGCTTGCACTCCTCCTCAACATCCGTGAAGCTCCGACAATACCTATGCATGCACATGGGAGAAGTGTCAAGTAGTATACCATCTTAGGAGGGGTCAAGTGAGCACGTGTAAAGGAGATGATTCACCTTTATGTATGTGAAGTAGATGTCGCACGTGTCACTTGCCAAACGGACTCTTGACATGGTGATGTCCATAGGATGCTCCGCATCATCTCCCCTCCCTTGGGAAAGATCCGACCTCGGATAGAAATCCAAATCACCATGGGAAAGAGATGCCGTCGCCATGTAGGAGTGGTCTATCACCAAGTTCTCGTCATCTTGAAGCTCGAAATGGGCACTCTCCAATGTCGCACCATCTTGGGATCCTTCAAAAGTAGCAAAAACAACAAACACTTGGAAAAACAAATGTGGTTAGCGGTAGTGCAAAACCAAGCATTCAAGAGGTGTTTCACCAAACAAGTGTCGTCATCATGCAAATCATATGGTGTGACAAAGGATTATGACATGGCATGTAAGAATATCAATCGAGCACAATCAAAGATATCATGGGGACAAGCATGTAAATGTGAGGTAGTGATGCACATATGTGTGACAAGAGAAGAAGCATCTACCTCAAGTTCATAGCAAGCATGGGCAAATTGCTCAATGAAAGGTCTATGGTAGGCATAAGAAGCATTCACAACACCAAATAAAATGAAGTGTCTAAACACATGGGTCAAGTGCAAGACAATCCAAGCATAATGTGCATTGGGTGTAGTAAATATCGTGTGGCACTCAACACAATGGAAAGAGCAATTGTTCATCATGTGTGAGGCAATCAAGGCAAGCATGTAGCAGTCAATGGGACATGGCATATGTGAAGTGATGACATTGTTGCAACCAAACATGTGATACGAGCAAGTAATCCAAGAATTGGATGCAACACACAAGGCATATATATCATGATGCATGGAATTGTGAAAATGACAAGTGGAAGCAAGATCTCTAACATGTGCGCAAGCAAGGGGTCCAAGATGACAAATAAGTCACATGGTGCAAGCAACACAAGTAGTATGATCCACAATATGCATGCTCATGGTTTGGGGGTTCGCAAAAGAGAAGGATATCACCTTGAAAGCATGTTCTTGAGCGTCCTTCACAATGCCGAAGTACAAGCAAGTGCGATGTAGAATCGTTGTGGTATAAGGTGGTTCGCTCTCAAGAGCTCGGATTGTCAACTCACGTGACGTGGAAGTCGACACGAAGTCCAAGTATCCTACACATGCACACAACAAAAAGAACGTATGTGCTTGGTAGATAAACACATCATCCATCATGATGGTTCTATTCTCTTGCACATAACCATTAGAAACACAAGTGCATGAATAATATGATGCAACAATGGAAACATTCATGGCACTAGGTATATGGTGCAAGGAGGTAAGACAAGCATGCTTCACAAGGAATATGTCAAAATCTCCAAATAGATGTGAGAATGCTATGGGGGCAATCTCATGAGCAAGGCGAAATGCATCGTTGCACTCAATACATGGCAAATCATCTAGCATGAGAGAGGCAACATATGGAGATATATGACAAGAAGGAATAACAATCATGTGCAAAGCATGTAGATTGTTGTCATCAACCGCGTGAAATGAGCAAGTAGATGCAAGAAGGCAAGCAACCATAGTAATCAAGTCGTGCAAGCTAGTAGTGCGAAGATGCAACATACTAGAGGAGATCATGGCAACCATGTCATGTGAGCAAATAATAGGCATAGACAATGCACATGACATATCGCAAGCACGAACACAAAGCATGATCATAGTATCATCATAGGAATGGGGCACAAAGCAAATATGGCAATAACAAGTGTTATCTCCACCAAGCTTGCAAATACACATACAAGTTGTAGAATCAATCATCATGTGTAATGCAAAGCATGGGTCACAAATGCATGGCAAAAGCATAGGAATAAGCATATCAAGCAAAGTGAACATGGCAAGATGGGCAAATGATATATAATGGAACAACCCATAGCCAAGTGACGGTCATGTAGAAGAAATGCGTGAAGTCTTTATGTGAAGAGAGCGGTAGGAAAGATAATCCATGGGATCCCAAGTCATCATTGCTCTCTAGAGCTCGTTTTGTCAACTCATGGGATTGCGAGGTTGACAAGAATTCATGTGTACCTACACAAAAGAGACACAAACGAAAGAGATTGTGTGTGTGGTAAATGTACACATCATCCATCATGATGTGTATGTGCACGTGTGAGTTAGTACAAGATAAGCATCGCTCAAAGAAATTTGATGCATGGTATAAGAACATGTCATCCATCACGAAAAAATAGTTATTGTGTATGACACGATGGGGATGCAAATTGAGCATACAAGTATAAGGATCATGCAAAGGGTGGGAGTGATCACAATCTCCTAAAATGTATGAGGAAACTATGGGGGTCTCCTCATGTGCAATATTTGGAACATCATATGGAGAAAATGGGCAACACCCAAAATAATGCATATCCGAAGCTAGGTGGTTATGGCATGGCATATGAGGGAAATGATGCAAAGGTAGCATGTCAATATCATCACAAGAGAAACAAATGCCAATAACCATAGGCTTGTCATCTATGCCATAAGTGCAAATTGGGTTAATTTTAATGGCATATGCGTAGTCACTATGAAGAGATTGCAAATATGACATGTGGTCGATCTCATGCATAGCATATGAAAAGTCAAGCGGATTGGCAAACATGATGTGACCGAGAGAATTAGCACAAGAAATCCTATGTAACATGGCATCATAACTAATAGACTCCACATGGTAGTCATCATACTCATCATAAATGGGCAAATTATCGCATGGGGAGGTCACACTAGCGTGAAGCATGGAAATAGGTTGATCAACATCATGCAAGAAATCAGTGTCAAGAATGTCCACTAGTGGGACTAGAGCATCACCTTCACCTATATTACCTTGTTCATTCCACTCTAGTGGTATAGGTGAGGTGGGTAAGACCAAATGGTGGTCATCTTCATCTTGATGGAACCATGTGGGGGGTGCATCATATTCCACCATGGTCATCATCTTGTCCAAAGGGAGGACGAAGTCATCGCGAATCGGCGCGTCATCATAGATGGGACCTAGCACCAAATGAGAAGACACAATAGAGGTAGAGGTCAAGTCGTTAGTGTTGAAAGTGGCCTCACATGACCTATCAACTATCTCACTCTCTCTATGTGGTGGTTCACTCACTCCCTCAAAATAGGTGCACTCAAACTCACATATTGTGGGGTCACTCATCTCACTCAAGAGGTGGGGGTTTTGGTTCTCCTCACATGGGAATTGGGGCAACACATCATATATGGGACTAGTGGTGAAGTCACTCTCACTCTCAATATGGTGGCTAAAGTCGCTCAAATCATCACATGTCGCCGTGGTCGAAGGGAAAATCCCATGCTCAACCATATCATCATTGTCGCCATGGACGAAGGCCGAAGATGGCACATCATCACACTCGCCTCCTAAGATGGAAGCATCATCCTTGCTCGCCACCTTGTCGCTTGCCTCCAAAGCTTGGTCCTTGAGGTTCTCTGTAGTCGTACTTGTTGCCGCACCATCTTGAAAAAGAGTCGAAGTAGACTCGGCATCATTAATGCCACAAAGAGGGATGGCAGTGAAGTCAAACTTGGGAGCATCGTCTTGGAGCTCGTAGGGCTTGGACATCTTGGTGGTACTAGCCTCATGCTCGTTCTCATGGAGCTTGGTCGTCGCAAAGTGTGCTTGGGGTCGAGAAGCCTTGGCCTTCATGAGTTCTTGTTCCGCCTTGAGAGCACAAATGTAGTTGTCGCCGAGGGACTTGTAGTTCCCGAGGAAGATCGTCTTGGAGATGTCGTTGTGTAATCCCATCATGAACTGGAACTTCATCGAAATGGGGTCGTCCACGCCGGCTCGTGATACGTCCATTTTGCATCATGCTTTTATATCGATATTTATCGCATTATGGACAGTTATTTCACTTTATGTCACAATACTTATGGCTATTCTCTCTTATTTTATAAGATTTACATAAGGAGGGAAAATGCCGGCAGATGGAATTCTGGGCTGGAAAAGGAGCAAATATTAGAGACCAATTCTGCGCAACTCCAAAAGTCCTGAAACTCCACGGAACATCTTAAAACAAATAAAGAAAAATCCTCGCAAAAGATGAAGGCCAGGGGGCCCACACCCTGCTCACAAGGGCGGGGGGCGCTCCCCCCCCCTAGGGCGTGCCCCCTACCTCGTGGGCCCCCTGGTGGCTCTCTGACGTCCATCTTCTCATATATGAAGTCTTTCGATGAGAAAAAATAAGAATGAACTTTTCAGGACGAGACTCCGCCGCCACGAGGCGGAACCTTGGCGGAACCAATCTAGAGCTCCGGCAGAGCTGTTCTATCGGGGATACTTCCCTCCGGGAGGGGGAAAGCATCACCATCGTCATCACCAACGCTCCTCTCATCGGGAGTGGGCAATCTCCATCAACATCTTCACCAGCACCATCTCATCTCCGAACCCTAGTTCATCTCTTGTATCCAATTCTTGTCTCAAAGTCCGGGATTGGTGCTAGTAGGTTGCTAGTAGTGTTGATTACTCCTTGTAGTTGATGCTAGTTGGTTTATTTGGTGGAAGATCATATGTTCAAATCCTATATGCATATTATTACCCCTCTGATTATGAACATGAATATGCTTTGTGAGTAATTACGTTTGTTCCTGAGGACAAGGGAGAAGTCTTGCTATTAGTAGTTATGTGAATTTGGTATTCGTTTGATATTTTGATAAGATGTATGTTGTCTAGCCTCTAGTGGTGTTATGTGAACGTCGACTACATAACACTTCACCATTATTTGGGCCTAGAGGAAGGCATTGGGAAGTAATAAGTAGATGATGGGTTGCTAGAGTGACAAAAGCTTAAACCCTTGTTTATGCGTTGCTTCATAAGGGGCTGATTTGGATCCACATGTTTCATGCTATGGTTAGGTTTACCTTAATTCTTTTGTTGTAGTTGTGGATGCTTGCAATAGAGGTTAATCATAAGTGGGATGCTTGTTCAAGTAAGAACAGCACCCAAGCACTGGTCCACCCACATATCAAATTATCAAAGTATCGAACGCGAATCATATGAACGTGATGAAAACTAGCTTGACGATATTCCCATGTGTCCTCGGGAGCGCTTTTCCTATTATAAGAGTTTGTTCTGGCTTGTCCTTTGCTACAAAAGGATTGGGCCACCTTGCTGCACTTTATTTACTTTTGTTACTTGTTGCTCGTTACAATTTATCCTATCACAAAACTATCTGTTACCACTTATTTCAGTACTTGCAGAGAATACCTTGCTGAAAACCACTTATCATTTCCTTCTGCTCCTCGTTGGGTTCGACACTCTTACTTATCGAAAGGACTACGATAGATCCCTTATACGTGTGGGTCATCAAGACTCTTTTCTGGCGGCGTTGCTGGGGAGTGTAGCGCTTTTGGTAGGTGGAATTTGGTAAGGAAAAATTTATATAGTGTGCTGAAATTTACTGTCACTTGTTATTATGGAAAGTAATTCTCTGAGGGGCTTGTTCAGGGTATCTTCACCCCGTCCAGTAGAGCAAAGAGTTTCTTCTCAACCTACTAAACCTATTGAAAATGAAACTCCTTTTGAATTTCCTTCGGGTATGATGGAAAAACTGCTAGCTAACCCTTTTACAGGAGATGGAACAAAGCATCCTGATGAGCACTTAATATATGTGGATGAAGTATGTGGATTATTTAAGCTTGCAGGTATACCCGATGATGTTGCTAAGAAGAAGGTCTTCCCTTTATCTTTGAAGGGAGACGCATTGACATGGTATAGGCTATGTGATGATATGAGATCATTAGACTATAAAAGATTGAAGTTGGAATTTCATCAAAAGTATTACCCTATGCATCTTGTTCATCGTGATCGCAATTATACATATAATTTCTGGCCTCGTGGAGGAGAAAGCATCGCTCAATCTTGGGGGAGGCTTAAATCAATGTTATATTCATTCCCCAATCATGAGCTCTCAAGGGAAATGATTATTCAAAATATATATGCTCGGCTTTCTGATAACAATCGCACCATGCTCGATACTTCTTGTGCTGGCTCATTTATGATGAAGACTACTGAATTCAGATGGAATTTATTGGATGGAATTAAACGCAACTCTGAAGATTGGGACCTCGACGAAGGTAAAGAGTCAGGTATGACACCTAAGTTTGATTGTGTTAAATCTTTTATGGATACCGATATTTTCCGTAAGTTTAGCACTAAATATGGACTCGACTCTGAGATAGTAGCTTCTTTCTGTGAATCTTTTGCTACTTATGTTGATCTCCCTAAGGAGAAGTGGTTTAAATATCATCCTCCCATAGAAGTAAAAGTAGCTACACCTATTAAAGTTGAAGAAAAGACTGTCACTTATAATGATCCTATTGTTCCTACTTCTTATTTTGAGAAACCACCTTTCCCTATTAGAATAAAGGATCATGCTAAAACTTCAACTGTTGTTCGTAAAAGCAATATTAGAACTTATACACCTCCTCAGCAAGTTAAAGTAGAACCTAATATTGCTATTTTTAAAGATCTCTTGTCTGATAATATTGATGGGCGTGTTATTCAATTCGAAGGTGAAACTGCTAGAATTGCTAAACCTTGTGATAAAGATAAACATAGACCTGTGGTATGCGTGCCTGTTATTTCTGTTAAAATAGGAGATCATTGTTATCATGGATTATGTGATATGGGTGCTAGTGCTAGTACAATACCTATTGACTTATACAAGGAAATTATGCATGACATTGCACCTGTTGAGTTAGAAGATATTGATGTTACTATTAAACTTGCTAATAGAGATACTATTGCACCAATTGGAATTGTTAGAGATGTTGAAGTCTTGTGTGGGAAAACTAAATATCCTGCTGATTTTCTTGTTCTTGGTTCCCCACAAGATAGTTTTTGTCCCATTATATTTTGTAGACCCTTCTTAAATACTGTCAATGCTACCATAGATTGCACAAAGAATGTTGTTACTATTGGATTGGATGATATGGTTCATGAGTTTAATTTCTCTAAATTTAGTAAACAACATCGTGAGGAAGAATTACCTAGTAAGGATGAAAATATTGGTTTTGCTTCTATTGCCGTACCTCCTAGTGTTCCTTTAGAACACTATTTGCTAGACCATGAAAATGATATGTTCATGAATGAAAGAAGGGAAATAGATGAAGTATTCTTTAAACAGAAACCTATTCTACAACATAATTTGCCTGTTGAAATTTTAGGGGATCCTCCTCCACCCAAGGGTGATCCCGTGTTTGAGCTTAAACCTTTGCCTGATAATCTTAAATATGCTTATCTTGATGAAAAGAAGATATATCCTGTTATTATTAGTGCTAACCTTTCAGAGCATGAAGAAGAAAGATTATTGAAAACTCTGAAGAAGCATCGTGCTACTATTGGATATACTCTTGATGATCTTAAGGGCATTAGTCCCACTCTATGTCAACATAAAATAAATTTGGAAGCAGATGCCAAACCGGTTCGTGATCCTCAACGACGTCTGAATCCTAAAATGAAAGAAGTGGTAATAAAAGAAATACTAAAGCTTCTGGAGGCAGGTATAATCTATCCCGTTGCTGATAGTGAGTGGGTAAGTCCTGTCCATTGTGTCCCTAAGAAGGGAGGTATTACTGTTGTTCCTAATGATAAAGATGAATTGATTCCACAAAGAATTATCACAGGTTATAGGATGGTAATTGATTTCCGCAAATTAAATAAAGCTACTAAGAAAGATCATTACCCCTTACCTTTTATTGATCAAATGCTAGAAATATTATGCAAACATACACACTATTGCTTTCTAGATGGTTATTCTGGTTTCTCTCAAATACCTGTGTTGGCTAGAGATCAATCAAAGACTACATTTACATGCCCTTTTGGTACTTTTGCTTATAGATGTATGCCTTTTGGTTTGTGTAATGCACCTCCTACCTTTCAAAGATGCATGATGGCTATATTCTCTGACTTCTGTGAAAAGATTTGTGAGGTTTTCATGGATGACTTTTCCGTCTATGGTTCCTCTTTTGATGATTGCTTGAGCAATCTTGATCGAGTTTTGCAGAGATGTGAAGAAACTAATCTTGTCTTGAAGGGGGAAAAGGGCCACTTTATGGTTAATGAAGGTATTGTCTTGGGGCATAAAGTTTCTGAAAGAGGTATTGAAGTTGATAAAGCCAAGGTTGATGCTATTGAAAAGATGCCATGTCCCAAGGACATCAAAGGTATAAGAAGTTGCCTTGGTCACGCCGGATTTTACAGGAGGTTCGTTAAGGACTTCTCAAAAATTTCTCGGCCTCTGACTAATTTATTGCAAAAAGATATACCATTTGTCTTTGATGATGACTGTGTAGAAGCATTTGAAATACTTAAGAAAGCATTAGTCTCTGTACCTGTTGTTCAGCCACCTGATTGGAATTTACCCTTTGAAATTATGTGTGATGCTAGTGATTATGTTGTAGGTGCTGTTCTAGGGTGAAGAGTTGATAAGAAATTAAATGTTATTCATTATGCTAGTAAGACTCTAGACAATGCTCAAAGAAATTATGCTACTACTGAAAAAGAGCTTTTAGCAGTTGTATTTTCTTGTGATAAGTTCAGATCTTATATTGTTGATTCTAAAGTAACTATTCAAACTGATCATGCTGCATTTAAATACCTTATGGAAAAGAAAGATGCTAAGCCTAGACTTATTAGATGGGTTCTCTTGCTACAAGAATTTGATTTGCATATTGTTGATAGAAAGGGAGCTGAGAACCCCGTTGCAGACAACTTGTCTAGGTTAGAAAATATTCTTGATGACCCACTACCTATTAATGATAGCTTTCCTGATGAACAATTAAATGTTATAAGTACTTCTCATAGTACTCCATGGTATGCTGATTATGCTAATTATATTGTTGCTAAGTTTATACCACCTAGCTTCACATACCAGCAAAAGAAAAAGGTTTTCTATGATTTAAGACATTACTTTTGGGATGACCCACATTCTTATAAAGAAGGAGTAGAGGGTGTTATTAGACATTGTGTACCTGAGCATGAATAGGAACAGATCCTACGCAAGTGTCACTCCGAGTCTTATGGAGGACACCACGCTGGAGATAGAACTGCACATAAGGTATTGCAATCTAGTTTTTATTGGCCTACTCTCTTCAAGGATGCCCGTAAGTTTGTCTTGTCTTGTGATGAATGTCAAAGAATTGGTAATATTAGTAGATGTCAAGAAATGCCTATGAATTATTCACTTGTTATTGAACCATTTGATGTTTGGGGTTTTGATTATATGGGATCTTTTCCTGCCTCTAATGGATACACACACATTTTAGTTGATGTTGATTACGTTACTAAGTGGGTAGAAGCTATTCCAACTAGTAGTGCTGATCATAACACTTCTGTTAAATGCTTAAGGAAGTTATTCTCCCGAGGTTTGGAGTCCCTAGATATTTAATGACTGATGGTGGTTCACACTTTATTCATGGTGCTTTCCGTAAAATGCTTGCTAAATATGATGTTAATCATAGAATTGCATCTCCTTATCACCCTCAGTCTAGTGGCCAAGTAGAGTTGAGCAATAGATAGCTCAAATTAATTTTGCAAAATACTGTTAATAGGTCTAGAAAGAATTGGTCCAAGAAACTTGATGATGCATTATGGGCTTATAGAACTGCATATAAAAATCTTATAGGTATGTCTCCGTATAAAATGGTTTATGGAAAAGCATGTCACTTACCTCTCGAACTAGAACATAAGGCATATTGGGCTATTAAAGAGCTCAATTATGATTTTAAACTTGCCGGTGAGAAGAGGTTATCTGATATTAGCTCACTTAATGAATGGAGAACCCAAGCTTATGAAAATGCCAAGTTGTTTAAAGAAAAAGTTAAAAGATGGCATGACAAAAGGATACAAAAGTGTGAGTTTAATGTAGGTGATTATGTATCGCTATACAACTCTCGTTTAAGATTTTTGTAGGAAAACTTCTCTCTAAATGGGAAGGCCCCTATGTTATCGAAGAGGTCTATCGTTCCAGTGCCATAAAGATCAACAACTTCGAGGGCACAAATCCGAAAGTGGTAAACGGTCAAAGAATCAAACATTATATCTCAGGTAATCCCATAAATGTTGAAATCAATATTATTGAAACCGTAACCCTGGAGGAATACATAAGAGACACTTTCCGGAACGTTTCAGACTCTGAAAAGGAATAGGTATGTGGTACGGTAAATAAACCGACTCCAAAACGATTTTTAAGGCAATATTTCTCCGTTTTGGAATATTTAGAAAAATAAGAAAATAAGTAGTAGTCCGGGAAGGACATGAGGGCCCCACGAGGGTGGTGGGCGCGCCCTACCCCCCTGGGTACGCCCCCTACCTCGTGAGCACCTCGTGTGCCCTCCAGACTCCGTTTTCTTGCACGATACGTATTTTGGTCGGTAAAACTTCATTATATAACCTCCCGAAGGTTTTGACTCCCGTATCACGCAAATATCCTCTGTTTTCGTTTCGAGCTGTCCCGTTGCAGATTAAATCAACATTTCTTGCCAGGATTCGGAAGGAGAAAGCTATGTGGATGATTACTTAGAAAATCCAAAGGTCTATGGAGATGTGGAACACGATGGATGGACCACGGAGGAAGAAGAGGACTATGAACCCAAGGGGAAGGAGGAGACGAGCTCAGATGAAGATGAAGCACCATTACCTCAACTTGGGGATATGCACGTGGAGTTCAAAAAGTCAGGTCTCGCTGATAGGGTAAAGAAACCCATGTTCGAGTTTACCCGTTTTCGTCTCTTGCAGGAAAATAAGTAGGACCTATGCAAAAAGATATTAACCCTGGAGTAGGAGATTGATGATCTGAGGGATCAAAAGGCCGTCCTCAAGCGCTAATTAAGGGAGAAGCCTAAGCCATCAACTAAGCCAACATCACCACCACCTTTTTCACCGACAAAGGAGACATAATCACATGGGTATGGGCACTTCCCTTGGCAACTGCCAAGCTTGGGGGAGGTGCCCCGGTATCGTATCATAATCACAACTCCTATCTTTACCGTTTTTCTTAGTTCGATCCTATTAGTAGTATCTTGATCTAGTAGAATAAAGATTATGGCATGATCTAGTTTTGAGTTTTGCTTTATGATCTCTTTATGTAATCGAGTCCGTGAGCTATATATAATAAAGATTAGTGTTGATTCAAGGGCTTGACTATTTTGCCATGATCTTGGGTGAATAAAAGAAAAGAGAAAAGAATAAAAAGAAACAAAAAGTTCATATTGATCTTATTGAGAGTAATGACTTCACATAGAAAGAGTATGATGATTAAAAGTCGTTGGGAGTTGGCAAGCATAGCTTTGGTCATTGTTGCAATTAATAGGAAGTAATAGGGAAAGAGAGGTTTTCACATACAGATATATTATCATTGACATCTTTTATGATTGGGAGCACTCATTAAAATATGACATGCTAAAGAGTTGATGTTGGACAAGGAAGACAACGTAATGAGTTATGTCTTTCTTATATCTGAGATAAAGTATGTTGTCATGGATCCTCTAACTTGTTGAGCTTGCCTTTCCCCCTTATGCTAGCCAAATTCTCAGCACCAAGTAGAAATACTACTTGTGCTTCCAAATACCCTTAAACCAGTTTTGCCATGAGAGTCCACCATATCTACCTATGGATTGAGTAAGATCCTTCAAGTAATTTGTCATCGGTGCAAAGCAACAAAATTGCTCTAAATATGTATGATTGATTGGTGTGGGAGAAATAAACTTTATACGATCTTGTGATGTGGAAGTAATAAAAGCGACAGACTGCATAATAAAGGTTCATATCACAAGGGGCAATATAAAGTGACGTTCTTTCGCATTGAGATTTTATGCATCCAACCATAAAAGCGCATGGCAACCTCTGCTTCCCTCTGCGAAGGGCATATCCTTTATTATTATCTTCTACCTTATGCAAGAGTCATGGTGATCTTCACCTTTTCTTTTTCATTTTATCCATTGGCAAGCTCAGCATGTTGGAAAGAACATTTTATATATATCTAATTGGATGTAGGGGAGCATGAACCATTATTGTTGACATTACCCTTGAGGTAAAAGGTTGTGGGGCAAAACTATAAGCCCCTATCTTTCTCTGTGTCCGATTAAAACTCCGTAACCACAAGTATCACATGAGTGTTAGCAATTATGGAGGACTAAATGATAGTTGAGTATGTGGACTTGATTTTTAGCTCTGACATAGAATCTTTCCGATGTTATGATAAATTGCAATTGCTTCAATGACTGAGATTATAGTTTGTCGGAGCCCAATAAGGTTTATGATTTATACTTTTGCGTTGTGAATAGATCATCACTTGAACATAAGTAACCGTATGACAAAATCTATATATGTTGCTGTTATGAGAATAATCATGATGCCTTCATGTCCGTATTTTATTTTTATCGACACCTCTACCTCTAAGCATGAGGACATATTTATTGTTATCGGCTTTTTGCTTGAGGACAAGCAAGGTCTAAGCTTGGGGGAGTTGATACGTCCATTTTGCATCATGCTTTTATATCTATATTTATCGCATTATAGATTGTTATTTCACTTTATGTCACAATACTTATGGCTATTCTCTCTTATTTTACAAGATTTACATAAGGAGGGAGAATGCCGGCAGCTGGAATTTTGGGCTGGAAAAGGAGCAAATATTAGAGACCTATTCTGCGCAACTCCAAAAGTCCGGAAACTTCACGGAACATCTTAAAACAAATAAAGAAAAATCCTCGCCAAATATGAAGGCCAGGGGGCCCACACCCTGCTCACAAGGGTGGGGGGCGGCCCCCCTAGGGCGCGTCCCCCTACCTCATGGGCCCCCTGGTGGCTCTCCCACGTCCATCTTCTCATATATGAAGTCTTTCGATGAGAGAAAAATAAGAAGGAACTTTTCAGGATGAGACTCCGCTGCCACGAGGCGGAACCTTGGCGGAACCAATCTAGAGCTCCGGCAGAGCTGTTCTACCGGGGATACTTCCCTCCGGAAGGGGGAAATCATCACCACCGTCATCACCAACGCTCATCTCATCGGGAGAGGGAATCTCCATCAACATTTTCACCAGCACCATCTCATCTCCAAACCCTAGTTCATCTCTTGTATCCAATTCTTGTCTCAAAGTCCGGGATTGGTGCTAGTAGGTTAATAGTAGTGTTGATTACTCCTTGTAGTTGATGCTAGTTGGTTTATTTGGTGGAAGATCATATGTTCAGATCCTATATGCATATTATTACCCCTCTGATTATGAACATGAATAGGCTTTGTGAGTAATTATGTTTGTTCCTGAGGACAAGGGAGAAGTCTTGTTATTAGTAGTTATGTGAATTTGGTGTTCGTTTGATATTTTGATAAGATGTATGTTGTCTAGCCTCTAGTGGTGTTATGTGAACGTCGACTACATAAAACTTCACCATTATTTGGGCCTAGAGGAAGGCATTGGGAAGTAATAAGTAGATGATGGGTTGCTAGAGTGACAGAAGCTTAAACCCTAGTTTATGCGTTGCTTCGTAAGGGGCTGATTTGGATCCACATGTTTCATGCTATGGTTAGGTTTACCTTAATACTTTTGTTGTAGTTGCGGATGCTTGCAATAGAGGTTAGTCATAAGTGGGATGCTTGTTCAAGTAAGAATAGCACCCAAGCACCGGTCCACCCACATATCAAATTATCAAAGTATCGAACGCGAATCATATGAACGTGATGAAAACTAGCTTGACGATATTCCCATGTGTCCTCGGGAGCGCTTTTCCTATTATAAGAGTTTGTTCCGGCTTGTCCTTTGCTACAAAAGGATTGGGCCACCTTGCTGCATTTTATTTAATTTTGTTACTTGTTGCTCGTTACAATTTATCCTATCACAAAACTATCTGTTACTACTTATTTCAGTACTTGCATAGAATACCTTGCTGAAAACGGCTTATCATTTCCTTCTGCTTCTCGTTGGGTTCGACACTCTTACTTATCGAAAGGACTACGATAGATCCCCTATACTTGTGGGTCATCAGCTCGTCACAAGGCAATCTTCATCTCCTTGAAGTACTCATCGATGGACTTGGATCCTTGGGTGGTGTTCTCCAATTGGCGTAGAAGTTGTTCCATGTAGGTTGGAGGCACGAACTCTCGCTGCAAAGCTCTCTTCGTCTTGGGCCAACTCATGTCATAGCTCTCCGTAGGTGCATGAAGCCACCATGTGGACGCGTACTCGTGGAAGTTCCTTGTGGCGCACGTCACTTGATCTTCGGGAGGAACTTGATGTAGCTTGAGGTAGTCGTCCATCAAATGCTCCCACTCGAGATACTCCTCGGGTTCTAGAGTCCCATAGAAAGGAATCTCATGGTCGATGTTGAGGTCGTAGTAGCTCATGGAAGTCGCGGACTTGAGCTTGGGGAGCTTCTCTTGAAGTGCTTGTGGGCGAAGATGCCTTGAAGTCACTTGGCGAAGATGCCAAGGGAGATGGTGAAGTCGTTGAGCGGTTGTTGGTGTTGAGCTCTTGACCTTCATGTCCTTGTTTGTGATGGTGTCGATGCCGATGTGATCTTGCCGGAGATGGTAGCTCGGAGGCATGTGCTCTTGAGCATCTTCTCGAAGATGAGGAAGACCGCTTGTAGGACTTGGTGTGGGCTTTGATCTCCTCCATTTGAGCTTGCATCTTGGCGTTGGTGGAGTTTTGTGTGGCATCGAACTCGTCGTTGTTGTTGTAGACCGAAGATGAAATGCCCTGCCTATCCATCACTCCAAGAGAAAAATGTGAGTGGTAGAAAGAGAAGAATGAATACCAAATGTACCTTGACCGAAGTTGAAAGTGGATCAATGATCACTCCAATGTGGACAAGGAAATAGCACAATTGGTACCAATTCTTGTCGGTTTCTCACACCTACACAAATAAGGCTTATGGTGGAGCTCGGTGAGGATAGTGGCACAAAAATTTGATGCAAAATGTTAGCAAGAGTCAATAATGTTGAAAGAGATTCACAAATTCGCAAGTGTAACAAGTAGACCAATAGCAATATGTGGCACATGGAAACACACACACGGATAGATAAATGGGGTCGTGCAGCCAAGGAATGAGCTCAAAATGTGGAATCCACGAAAAACGCTCATGTTGCACAACTCAAGAGAGACGCTAGCACGATTGCTCTATAGGTGGATACGACACTTGTGCACAACCTATAGGATGCTAAATGGATAACTTTCTATCCCAAGTATGCTATATATGTATGATGTTCCGGTGGTATGATCCAAGATGATCGGATATGACAATCTTATATGCAATGTGGTACGATGCTATGGCACTTGCTTACAGGCTTCTTTACTCTTTCTCTTTTGCTTAAAAGCTTATTCTTTTTTTCTTTGTATGTCCACTTTTGCATAATGCACAAACCAAGATAGCTATTGTGTATATGCGGGAACAAACTTGAGGCACACGAGATGCTATGATACCAATATGATATGGTATGGTGTGCAATGTACGGTGTAGATCACTAATGTGCACAAGTAACGTTGCCGGCAATACTCAAATGGCTAGTCTCGATAGGCAAGTGACGCAAAATGGGCTAGGGGTTATCAATGCAATGGCAAGGGAATGTACAATGGAGGGATACCACGATACTAAGATGATATGGAGGTTACCGTCCGCGTCGATGATGAGTGGCGGTGATCTTGATGGAGATACCAAGATGATGGAGACTCGTCCCTAAGTAGCCAAAACACCTTATGAAACAGAAAAACCACGAACTCAAAATCTCAAACGTCAAATGTCAAAATGGTGGTAGCGGGATGTGGTGGTGGCGGAAGCTCAATGTAATTGCGGAATTGCAATGATGGGTTTTGCGAGTAGGCAATGCGGAAGTGGAGGGTAAGGTGGTGTACTATACACGGTGTCAGAGTTGAAAGCACGGTCCCTAAGTAGCCGAAACATCTTAGGAGACACAACTCACAACACTAACAAAATTCGGCTAAGTTAGGATGGTGGAATTGTATGGTGGTCAAGCCTATGCAGAAGTTATGGTGGTGGTGGTGGTTGATGAAGAAGCAATCGTCCCTAAGTAGCCTAGACACCTTAGGAGACTCAAATCACTCCTCAAGCAACCACTAATGCGATGGGGAACAAAATTGGTTAGGTTGCGTAAGTCAGTGGTGGTTATGCAGAGGTTGTGGTGGAAGCCCTAGGAAAAGATGCCAAAGTTCCAAAAATTTGATGGAGTCAAATGGTGATGGTAGTATTTTTGTGGGAAGGGGGATGTCAAGAGCTTTCCAACGAGCTAAATAACGTCAAAAACGGACTCCGGATGAATTAGTTATGGACAAAACGGTGAAACAGGGAAGCTGAAATGTACAGGGCCGGATGTCCGGGGTGGAGCCCGGATTTCCGGGGCTGTCTGTCCAGAACGGAGCAGATTTAGTGCTCCAGGAGCCGGATGTCTGGCTTAGGGCCCGGATGTCCGGCCCGACGATTCCAGATCTCGTTTGGGGCGGAAATTTTCGAATCGGGGGAGGAAATGGATGATTCCAGGGTCAAAATTGGAGAGATTTCATGGATGGAAAGTGGGGAAACTTGGGGATATGCTATATCCACTCGAAACCAAGAAAATCCATGGATCAAAATCAACAAAACTTCATCGAACCAACAAATCCCACAAAAAATTTGGGGCTATTTTTGGTGGGGATTTTCACATTTAGGACGAAATCAACAAAATTAGGCTAGAAAACACAATGAGGAGGCTCCAAAATCGTGATCAACGTGGATCATGATACCAAGATGATGGTATCAAGAGACAAGCTAGCTCTGATCCAAGATGATGTAGGGTAGAACCCTAGTGGCCCGATCTTTCACGAAAGGAGCGGATCCCACGATGAACACGAAGAACACGAGGGGGAAAACGAGAGGAAAATCACGAGGGGAACACAAGAGAACACTCAAACCAACAAGAATGATCACACATGCGCTAGATCCATGAAAACAAAGAGAGATACAAGATCCAAAGTCAACAACGGACGATACAAGAGGTAACGGTCTTCTCCATGAGGATGTCTTGAGGGGGCCGCCCAAGAGGGGGTCTTGATGATCTTCTCCGCAAGGAGGTCTTGAATCCAAGGTGGATCTTCTCCGTAGAGGGGCCACAGTCTCTCTCGTGGAGTAGATCCGATATGTTTGAGCATAGCTCTATCTCTAACATGAGCTAAACCAACGCTAACCCTAGAAAGTTGGACGAGGTGGAGTATATATAGTCTAGGGGGGAGAAGGGATACACGGGCCTCGGCCCTTCATTGTGCGTAGACAGGGGAGGCCAGATGTCCGGGCTGGTCGGGCCAGATGTCCGGGCTTTCAGGCGATGCCGGATGTCCGGGCTGGGGAGGCCGGATGTCCGGGCTGGAGTGGTGGCACTTGGTGCTCTCGGGTTCGAAGGGGCCGGATTTCCGGGCTGGGGGCCGAATGTTCGGGGGCTCGGGAACGGCCGGATGTCCGGGCTGGCGAGGCCGGATGTCCGGGGCCTGAGAGTCGTTCTCCATCTTCTTCCGTCGTCGCTTCCATGCTTCCCTCGCGGATGGTGTAGTTGTTCCTTGGCGCTTGCACTCCTCCTCAACATCCGTGAAGCTCCTACAATACCTATGCATGCACACGGGAGAAGTGTGAAGTAGTATACCATCCTCAAAGGGGTCAAGTGAGCACGTGTAAAGGAGATGATTCACCTTTATGTATGTGAAGTAGATGTCGCACATGTCACTTGCCAAATGGACTATTGACATGGTGATGTCCATAGGATGCTCCGCATCATGATGGTGATCATGACGGTGCTTTGGAGATGGAGATCAAAGCCATAAGATGATGATGGCCAGATTATATCACTTATATTGATTGCATGTGATGTTTATCCTTTGTGCATCTTATTTTGCTTAGTACGGCGGTAGCATTATAAGATGATCTCTCACTAAATTTCAAGGTATAAGTGTTCTCCCTGAGTATGCACCATTGCTACAGTTCGTCATGCCGAGACACCATGTGATGATCGGGTGTGATAAGCTCTATGTTCACATACAACGGGTGCTAGCCAGTTTTGCACAAGCAGAATACTCAGGTTAAACTTGACAAGCCTAGCATATGCAGATATGGCCTCGGAACACTGAGACCGAAAGGTCAAGCGTGAATCATATAGTAGATATGATCAACATAGTGATGTTCACCATTGAAAACTACTCCATCTCACGTGATGATCGGACATGGTTTAGTTGATATGGATCACGTGATCACTTAGATGATTAGAGGGATGTCTATCTAAGTGGGAGTTCTTAAGTAATCTGATTAATTGATCTTAAATTTATCATGAACTTAGTCCTAATAGTATTTGCATATCCGTGTTGTAGATCAATTGCTCGCGTATAGCTTCCCTGTTTTTTATCATATGTTCCTAGAGAAAACTATGTTGAAAGATGTTAGTAGCAATGATGCGGACTAGCTCTGTGATCTGAGGATTATCCTCATTGGTGCACAAAAGAATTATGTCCTTGATGCACCGCTAGGTGAAAGACCTATTGCAGGAGCAGAGGTAGACATTATGAACGTTTGGCAAGCTCGGTATGATGACTACTTGATAGTTTAGTGCGCTATGATTTACGGCTTAGAACCAGGACTTCAAAAATGTTTTGAATACCACGGAGCATATAAGATGTTCCAAGAGTTTAAATTAGTATTTCAAACTCATGCCCGTGTTGAGAGGTATGAGACCTCTGACAGTACTTTGCTTACACATGGAGGAGAATAGCTCAACCAGTGAGCATGTGCTCAGATTGTCTGGGTACTACAATCGCTTGAATCAAGTGTGAGTTAATCTTCCAGATAAGATAGTGATTGACAGAGTTCTCTAGTCAATATCACCAAGTTACTAGAACCTAGTGATGAACTATAATATGCAAGGGATGACATAAAATGATTCCCAAGATCTTCGTGATGTTGAAATTGGCGAAGGTAGAAATGAAGAAAAACATCAACTGTTGATGGTTGACAAGACCACTAGTTTCAAGTAAAAGGGCAAGGGAAAGAAAGGGAACTTCAAGAAGAATGACAAGCAAGTTGCCACTCCCATGAAGAAGCCCAAAGCTAGACCCAAGCTTGAAACATAGTGCTTCTACTACAAAGGAAATGGTCACTAGAAGCAGAACTGCCCTAAATACTTGGCGGATAAGAAGGATGGCAGAGTGAACAAAAGTATATATGATATACATGTTATTGATGTGTACTTTACTCTTGTTCATAATAGCCCCTGGGTATTTGATACTGGTTCAGTTGCTATGATTAGTAACTTAAAACAGGAGTTACAAAATGAACAGAGACTAGTTGAGGGTGAGGTGACGATGTGTGTTGGAAGTAATTCCAAGGTTGATAAGATCATCATCGCAAACTCCCTTTACCTTCGGGATTAGTGTTGAACCTAAAATAAATGTTATTTGGTGTTTGCATTGAGCATAATATGATTGGATCATGTTTATTGCAATACGGTTATTCATTTAAGTTAAAGAATAATTGTTATTCTATTTACATGAATAAAACCTTCTGTGGTCATACACCCAAAGTGAACGGTTTACTGAATCTCGATCGTAGTAATACACATATTCATAATACTGATGACAAAAGATGCAAAGTTGGTAATGAAAGTGCAAGATACTAGTGGCACTACCGTTTAGGTCATATTGGTGTAAAGCGCATGAAGAAACTCCATGCGGATGGACTTTTGGAATCACTTGTGATAGAGGCAAAGTTGTCATGATGTTTCGATGAGATAGATATCCTTTTCTGTGGGAGTCGACTTTCACGATCCGACTACGAACATGCTAAGACGTCGCGCCTTAGCAATCGCTAAACCAACTTCCGAGGGTTATTGACCACGCCGGAGCACGATCAACCTGACCACGAGGGTCTATTTCCTGTGGGCAAATGAAGAACAAGCAAGAAACTGAGATTGCAATTTGGATATTGCGAATAAAAGAGGAAAGCTTTATTAATGAAGGTAGGGTTCTGTGACACCTTTGTCTGGTCGTTGAACACAAACGAAGTACACGAAGTTGCAGCTATGGCGAACTTTAATCTAAACAAAACCCAAAGTCTAAACGATGCCCTAAGGGCTGTATATATGGAGGAAGAGGGGGGATTTTGTGGCCCTTGGAGGAGGAGTCCGAAACCAACCCTAACTCTTGTTTCCCCACACATATGGACTCTAAAAACAGCCTATACTTAAGTATTTCGGAAATACATGGGCCTGGCCCAATAATAAGGTGATGTAGCACCTAGAATAGCCCCTGGACGAAATTTATGAAGTGGCATCTTGTATATTTCTTCCAAGGCTTCATGCACTCCTTATGGTGGCTTCAAAGTCCTGAAATCATCACTTATAACTCCGTTCTTGATCCCCTTGCACATGCCATCATCTCCATGCTTGAACTTGTTCCAAGGTTCATCTTTCTTGCCCAAGCTAGGCCCTTCATTTGTAAGCAACACAAATGTATCCAATTTAGGCAGCATGATATTCTCATGAACATTAGAATCGTTACCAAGAAACGAAAGTACCTGATAATTCAATTGGCGTGGGCGAGCTCTAGTAATTGGTCCAGTATGTATAGCAGCAGGGGATGTGGGTGTAACAATGGTATTGATTTCCTCATCATCCTCCCCTTCTTGAAATGAAGTCTTCCTCGACGAAAGCTCATCTCCCTCACCCAAATAAGGCTTCAAATCTGCAATGTTAAAAGTGGGACTAACCCCAAAATCTTCAGGCAGCTCAAGTTTATATGCATTATCATTTATTTTCTCTAACACCTTAAATGGACCATCAGCACGTGGCATTAGCTTTGATTTGTGCAAATTAGGAAATCTATCCTTACACAAATGTAACAAAACAAGATCTCCAGGTGCAAGCACAACATGTTTTCTACCCTTATCTCCAGCAAGTTTATATTTAGCATTCATACGCTCAATGTTTTCCTTAGTTAACTTATGCATTTTTAAATCAATTCAACACGTTCTTTAGCATCAAAATTAACCTTCTCCGAAGATGGAAGAGGCAACAAATCAATAGGTGCACGAGGGAGGAAACCATACACAATTTCAAAAGGGCACATCTTAGTAGTAGAATGCAATGAACGATTATAAGCAAATTCAATATGAGGCAAGCATTCTTCCCACATTTTCTTATTATTCTTCAAAACAATCCTAAGCATAGTAGACAATGTTCTATTGACTACTTCAGTTTGTCTATCAGTTTGGGGGTGAAAAGTAGTACTAAAAAGCAGTTTAGTCCCCAATTTAGGCCATAAACATCTCCAAAAGTGGCTAAGAAATTTAGTATCACGATCTGAAATAACAGTATTTGGCACACCATGCAAGCGAATAATTTCATGAAAGAACAAATCAGCAACATTAACAGCATCATCGCTTTTATGACATGGTATAAAGTGTGCCATTTTTGAGAATCTATCCACGACAACAAATATGCTATCCATCCCCTTCTTTGTTCGAGGTAAACCTAAAACAAAGTCCATAGATATATCCTCCCAAGGAACACTAGGTACAGGAAAAGGCATATATAAACCATGAGGATTGAGTCGTGACTTAGCTTTTTGACATGTAGTGCAACAAGCAACAAAACACTCAACATCCTGTCTCATCTTTGGTCAAAAGAAATGTAGCAAGTATATCCTCCGTCTTCTTGACGCTAAAGTGTCCCATTAATCCTCCTCCATGCGCCTCCTGCAACAACAAAAGATAAACGGAGCTAGCTGGAATGCATAGCTTGTTAGCACGAAACACAAATCCATTATTAAGAACGAACTTGTTCCAAGTTCTCCCTTCCTTACAATTCTGCAATACATCTTTAAATTCATCATCATGCATATATTGATCTTTGATGGTCTCCAAACCAAATATTTTAAAGTCAAGTTGTGAAAGCATAGTATAATGACGAGACAAAGCATCAGCAATAACATTTTCTTTACCCTTCTTGTGTTTAATGACATAAGGGAAAGTCACAATGAATTCAACCCATTTAGCATGTCGACGGTTCAGTTTTGCTTGACTTTTAATGTGTTTCAAAGATTCATGATCAGAATGTATAACAAATTCCTTAGGAAATAAATAATGTTGCCATGTTTCTAAGGTCCGAACGAGAGCATATAATTCTTTATCATAAGTAGAATAGTTCAGACTAGGCCCACTCAATTTTTCAGAAAAGTATGCAACAGGTTTGCCATCTTGTAATAACACACCTCCTAATATAATTCTAGTAGCATCACATTCAAGCTCAAAAGTCTTATTACAATCAGGAAGTTGCACTAAAGGAGCATGTGTCAACTTATCTTTTAATACCGTGAAGGCTTCTTCCTGTGCGGTACCCCAAACAAAAGGCACATCCTTCTTTGTAAGCTCGTTGAGAGGTGCGGCAATGGTGCCGAAATCTCTCAAAAAACGCCTATAGAAACCAGTGAGGCCAAGGAAACTCCTCACATGTGTGACCGTTTTGGGTTGCGGACAACTCTCAATAGCTTCAATCTTGGCTTTATCAACTTCAATTCCCTGTTGAGTAACAACATAGCCAAGAAAAGATACTCGGTCGGTGCAAAAAGTGCACTTTCCAAGGTTACCAAACAAATGTGCATCACGTAGAGCAATAAAAACAACACGTAAATGTTCCAAATGTTCCTCCAAAGATTTATTATAAATCAGTATATCATCAAAATAGACTACCACAAATCGTCCAATGAAAGCACGTAAAAGGCATGACTAACCACTCATATAATACAAACTTAGTTTTAAATGTTGTTTTCCATTCATCTCCCAATTTCATACGAATTTGATGGTATCCACTATGCAAATCAACTTTGGGGAATATTTTAGAGCCACTCAATTCATCAAGCATGTCGTCTAGCCTAGGAATAGGATGACGATAACAAACAGTAATATTATCAATGCCTCTACAATCAACACACATACGCGACGTACCATCCTTTTTCGGCACTAAAATGATAGGAACAACACAAGGACTAAGGGATTCGCGTATGTAACCTTTGTCGAGCAGCTCGTGTACTTGACGCATAATCTCCTTCGTCTCCTCTGTATTGGTATGATATGGCGCACTGTTGGGTAATGATGCACCGGGAATTAAGTCAATTTGATGCTCAATCCCTCGAATAGGTGGTAATCCCGGTGGCACGTCTTGTGGAAAGACGTCAGCGAACTCCTGCAAAATGTTAGTGACAGCAGGAGGCAAAGAGGAAGGCACGTCCTCGAATAAAAATAATACCTCTTTGTACACAAAAGCATAGAAACAGATTTGCTGAAATCTAGCTCATCAATATCAGATTTTGTGGCAAGTAAACATGCACTTTTCAATTTCATTTCAGCGGCAACACTAGATGGTTTATTATTAGGTTTCACTTGTTGCTCAAATTCTTTTGCCACAATCTGATTATCACTCTTATTTTTCTCCTGTTTGCTTTATTAGCTCTATTAATATCATCTTTCAAAATGGATTCAGGAGTCATCGGAAGCAAAGTAATATGGCTATCTGTGGTGACCCCGACTCATAAGTCGTGATCACCGAATGCATGTGTACAGTGATCCCAGAGATCAATGCTCAGTGAACACACATAAGCTGAATAACAAGAGTCTTACATCCATACATATCGTCTTACACAAATTATGACATTCTGGTCAAGTCTCACATAGATAAAGCCACAAGGGCTGAATACCAAATAAACTTAAGCAGCGGGAATCTCCGTCGATATGTAGAACCCATGCCATCTGCCTTAACCCTACATGCATTCTGACTGGGAAACGTCCTAGTTCGCATGTTCATCTCCAAAGAACTCTTCATCAAACTCATGTTCTTCCATGCATGGCCAATTAAATAACCAGTGGCAAGCCAATGAGTACTTTGAATGTACTCACAAGCAACCCATGTTTTGGCTCAAGATACAACAATGCATGACATAGGTAAATTTTTGCAGAAAGCTAATTTTGTTTTGTTATGACATGTTCAACAACTGGTAAAACAAGCATCATATGAATTCAAGTAACCTTAGGAACTGGATACAGATATCAACATAAAGGGAGTGGGCTCCAACCCAACTCATCCATATCAAGTCCTTTGACTTGACCCAAGTAGTTCTTCCCACACACACTGGTTTGTAAACAAGTGGACGTAGCCCAAGAGCGGTTACCCAACTATCCTTGACCGTGGACACGGCTATTTGAATAGTTTTACACTCTGCAGAGGTTGCACACTTTACCCACAAGATCCGGGGAACTTCCGTGTCATCCACGACCCGTGGTACCTCAAGTACCCGGGGTAAGCACCCGATCACTATCTTTCCCTAGACGACACTAACATAGAGTCCACTCGATTGGTAGCAACCCCCATGCCCAACATTTCTTATCTTAAGAGTTTGGAGCCACGCTCCCATATTCATCTCATACCACAAGCACGGGGTACCAACGGTGTGTCCGGTGCCCTGTAAAGACAGTCATGGCCGCCCTACCTGGCACGACCCCGTCCCGAGAGAGCGCAATAACAACTCTCCTGTCACTAGTAATGCGGGCTCCAAGCTAGTATCGACCTAGGTAATCAGTAATGCCCTTTCCCATATAAGGGTAGAGTGGTTGCGCATGTAATGTTGGAATAACGGTCGCAACTTAAACAAATCCGTTTTGAAAACAACACACACACGTGCCTCGGTACACCACTTCATCATCAAGTGGTTACCCAACTCATTATCTCCCTCGGGCATAAGTGGCACCCGACGGGGTTTTGGAAAAGTCTTTTGAAAACAATCTTGCTCCCATCACCATGCATATTCCCGTCCCTTTTTGCATAGCAACTACTTTAGCATCCTATCTACTCCCACTGGCATAACCCTCATAGGAAGGTAGGGTCATGCATAATGCAAGTATCAACAAGGAAGTAACAAAGTAACCCATCAAGGTGGTTACCACCTCATCATGATTCCGTCGCAACAACAATATGGTGCTATATGACATGCATAAAAAGGGTTTCTTAGACATGGTCAAAGGGCTGCTTGCCTGGCTCAGCAAAGTCTTCTGGGTCTTCAAAGTCTTCTGGTCCAACTCCTTCGTCAGCAACGCAATCTATCGTCACAAAATAATAACGACAAAATAAGGCAATAATAAAACAAAAAAATCAAAGTGCTCAGAAAAATGTCAACTCATTTTTGTTAAATACTAGGGTTAAAACTAAGAAGGGGAAAATTTTTATTTCTGGATTTGGAGCTACAGAGACACAGTAATGGATTTTCAAACAAGGATTTAATTGCTCAAATTTGAATTTAAATTTGAACAGCATAAAAAAGTTGGTTGGGCATGTATGAAAGTTATAACATTAAATAAGTGGGATTTTTACAGGATTTTAGGAACTGGAATTATTGCATTTGGATTAATATTTAATCCCGTGGAATTTTTGGAAAAGGGATAGAAAAAGAAAAAGAGAAAGGGCACTGTGCCCGCTGGGCCAGAACAACCGCAGTGCAGCAGGCCTAGAGGGGAGAAAGGCCCAGGCGAGCCAGCGCGTGCGTTAGATTTTCAAACCTGACGGGCGGGGCCCGGGCGTCAGCGGGAGAGAGAGGGGAAAGGGAGAGGTGAGGATGACAGGTGGGCTCCACCTATCATCTCTAACCTCGCGACAAAGAGGTCGGCGAGCTCACCGGCGATGCTACATGGCACAACAGGTCGAGCGGGTGGCACCGTTGGACTCAGGGGGATGTCGTCGTTCGGGTGGTGGTGGAGGTGGTCGCCGGGGCAGCCTGGTTCATCGGCAACGAGGCCACGCGGCGGAGGTGCTTCAGGTGTCGGTGGTTCCGGCCATTACCGGCTGCAAAAAGAGTGGGAGAGAGAGAGGGGAAAGGGTTAGTGATGCCGTGTGGTTCCGGATCGAGGGAGAATGGGGGTGGAGGAGGCCTGTACCGTGCGAACGCCGACGAGCCGAGGCGGCGAAGCTCAAGCTCGATCCCGAGCTCATGCGGTTCTGGAGGCAAATGGGTGGTGCGGGAGGTTGATTAGGAGTGTGGGGAGCGACAGGGAGTGAGAGAGAGGCTCGGGGTCGTCTTATATAGGCTGGCCGCGGTCCACCATAGGAGCGGCCTACGGGCGTCCGCTGGACCGGCTCGGGTGGCATTTAGAGAGGAAATGGAGGGCTCAGGGGTGTTCGTGGGAGTAGTTTAGGGTGCAAGGGAGAGAGAGGAGGAGCGGGACGAGCTGCGGGCGGGCCATAGGAGCGGCGCGAGCATTGGCCGAGCGGGGCGGCGTTCTAGCGCGAGCTGCAGGAGAGAGAGGAGGGCGTGGGAGCAAGTGGGCGTCCTGCTGGCGTGGAGCGGACGTCGAGGGGCATCGACTGGTGCGCGGGGGAGGCTCGAGGCGGTCGGGGGACGCGGCGTCAACGGTCGGGTGCTCTGCTAGGCGCCCCAGAGCGTGACTTTGGCCGGCATCCGCAGTTTTCCTGCGTCCTCACGCGTCCACTTGTGTCTGGCAACTGCAGTGAGTGTGGGCAAAAGCTGGGGAGAGCCTTGGATGCTCTGGAAAGCTGAGGGGAGGGAAGGAGGCTGAGAGAGAGGGAGGAATCCACTGTCCAGAGAAGAAAAACGGGGTCCCCCCCCTTCATCATTGCTTCCTCGGGCAGCAAGGTACACAGGTGCTAGAGGGGGACTAGGAGGGGTCGTGGTAGAAAGTTGAGCCTACGGAGATTAGTGGAAGAGGCCAAAAATGGGATTTTGGTAAGGTGGCAGAAGGTGTTTGATGCTGGTTTGGGCAAGTAGATGATTTCCATTTGCCATGATACTCCACAGGGTGAAATGTCACATATAATTAGGGCCTTCCACCAATTTTGAGCTCATTTGGGCAAAGTTGCCAATGCAACTTTTGTTAACACTAGATATTTGCAGAAATGAACTTCTGCATATCTAGTTGAGCAAATCAATTCCCCTTGATGCACCACTTAGTGCGGTGGCTTCATTTGGTCGTGTGAACATGCTCACAAAAGTTGGGGTCAAGGAGAGAAAGTTGGTAGTACAAAGTTGTTCAAATTTGAATCTGGACAGAGATGGTTTTGGGGCACTTTTGTGAACCAAAACAGTTTGAATTGAGTTGAAACTTTGAAATGTCATCATATTATGTATATGTGACTTTCTAGAATTTTATTGGATTTTTATGAAAATATTTCCTGTAGAAATATTTCAAATCCTTAAAATGGGCAGAAATGGTTTTTGGAGGTTTTGTCCAATATTTTGAACATGACCATGTGTTGAAACTCTTATATATGGACAATATATGTCCACAGAGTTTCCATGATTTTTGTCAAATATTTTTGAAACAATAAAATATTTTTTCCCTATTAAAGACCATTTCTGGCCTTAAGAAAAAGCTTTTAAATAAAATAGGAAAATAACCTTTAAAATTATATTTTTGTGGTTTATGGGAATCCTATATCTATTAGGTTTCAAATATACTCTTTGAAATATTTTTCATACCCTAAATCAAGTACTTGTAGTGCAAGCCTCAATTCAGGGGGTTTTGGGAAACTAAATTTTGAAAATACTTTTTGGCCAATTTATTTTTGTAAGAAAATACTATATTGCACTATACACATGGCATGATCATTGGACAGAAGTTTGGGGCAGGGGGATGAAGTATATAAAGTGGAGTAGTTGACTTTAAAGAGCACTTGAAAAATCACAGAGAGAAAACCAACTCCATATAAAAGCCAAATAATGCAAAAGTTTTTGTTGGTCCAAATTTTCATGTTTTATCAATGCAAATGACATGTTACAAAATGCAGGGTCTGACAGACCTACCCCCTTACAAGAATCTCGTCCTGAGATTCCTAAACTAGGCTTTAAAGAGATACAGAAAGTTGGATCTAAGGTAGTCGTCACGTTCCCAGGTTGCTTATGCTTCAGTGTGGTTGCTCCACTAGACCTAGAAGTCCTTGATGGTGCGGATTCGAGTGCATCTCTCAGCCTTGTCCAAAATGCAGATGGGCCTCTCACAGTAGGTCAAATTAGGCTTAAGGTCAATGGCTTTGTGATTGACGTCCTTGTAAAGATCAGGCTTGTCTGGAACATGGAGACACTTCCGGAGTTGTGATACGTGGAATACGTTGTGCACATCGGATAGTTCAGGTGGCAGTTCCAACTGGTAAGCCACTTCTCCTTGCCGTCCAGTGATCTTGAAGGGGCCGATGTATCTTGGTGCGAGCTTTCCTTTGAAATTGAAGCACTGGGTTCCCTTGAGAGGTGTGACTCGGAGATAGACATGGTCTCCAACTCGGAAGGTCATGTCTCTTCGACGTGAGTCAGCGTAGCTCTTCTGTCTTGACTTGGCAGTCTTCAAACGCTCTCTGACAAGCCGGACTTGCTCTTCTGCTTCACGGAGGATATCGGGCCCAAAGACTAGTCCTTCTCCCATCTCTGACCAATTCAGGGGTGTGCGACACTTGCGTCCATACAACATCTCAAATGGTGCCATCTGGAGGCTTGACTGATAGCTGTTGTTGGAGAACTCGGCAAAAGGGAGGCCATCTTCCCACCTAGCTCCATATGCTAAGACACAGGCTCGAAGCATGTCTTCGAGTATCTGATTCACTCGCTCTGTCTGACCTTCGGTCTGTGGGTGGAAAGCAGTGCTGAAGGACAACTTGGTCCCCATGGCCTCTTGGAACTTCTTCCAGAACCTTGAGGTAAATTGGGTCCCTCTATCCGACACAATCTCCTTGGGAACATCATGAAGACTTATGATTCAGTTGATGTAGATACTGGCCAACTGGTTCCCCTTGTGGGTCGTCTTGACAGGAATGAAGTGGGCCACCTTGGTCAAATGGTCAACAATGACCCATATGGAGTCATGCCCCTTGCTTGACATGGGTAATCCGGTGGTGAAGTCCATCCCGACTTTGTCCCACTTCCATTCAGGCACCTTGAGAGGTTGTAGCAATCCAGCGTGTCACTGATGTTCAGCCTTGACTCTCTGGCATACGTCACACTTAGTGATGAAAGAAGCTATCTCTCTCTTCATGCCGTGCCACCAGAATCTTTCCTTCAGGTCTTGATACATCTTGGTCCCTCAAGGATGGATGGAATACGGGGTGTCGTGAGCTTCTTGCAAGATCAAGTTCTTGAGCTCAACCTTGTTGGGTACGCAAATGCGATTCCCGAACCACACAATTCCTTGCTCATCTTCTGAGAATCCTGGGGCCTTGCCTTGCTTCATCTTCTTCTTGATGCCTTCGATGCTTACGTGTCCTTCCTGTGTTTCCTTAATATCATCCATCAAGGTAGGCCTAACTTCGAGGTTGGCAAGAATCCTGGTACAACCAGTTCCAACTTGAAGCTTTCAAGTTCTTCATACAAGGCGGGTAGCCTTCCCTTAATCATAGCGTTCAAGGAACAAGCCTTTCTACTTAAGGCATCTGCTACCAGATTAGCCTTCCCAGGGTGGTATTGAACACTGAGGTCATAATCCTTGATCAACTCTAGCCATCTTCTCTGCCTCATGTTCAATTCTTTCTGAGTGAAAATATACTTCAGACTTTTGTGATCTGTGTATATCTCACACCGCTTCCCTAGGAGGTAATGCCGCCATGTTTTCAGGGCATGAGCTACAACTGCCAACTCGAGGTCATGAGTAGCGTAGTTCTCTTCGTGAGGACGTAGCTGTCTGGATAGATATGTTACAACTCTGCCTTCTTGCATCAGAACACTTCCCAGTCCAGTTCGCGAGGCATCACAATATATCACAAATTCCTTGTGAATATCAGGTGTAGCCAGAACTGGGGCAGTGGTCAATCTCTTCTTCAGCTCCTGGAAGCTTTCTTCGCACTTCAGCGTCCATTCAAACTTCTTGTCCTTCTTCAAGAGCTGGGTCATGGGTCGGGCAAAGCTTGAGAACCCTTCAATGAACTTGCGGTAATATCCCGCGAGTCCAAGGAAGCTTCTGACTTCATTCACATTGCTCGGGGTTTGCCATTCAATCACGGTTTGGATCTTGGTGGGATCAACCGACAATCCTTCGGCAGTCAATTTATGACCCAAGAATCCAACCTCATGCAGCCAAAATTCACACTTGCTGAACTTGGCGTACAGTTGGTGCTCTCGAAGGTTGTCTAGGACCATCCTCAAGTGTTGCTCGTGCTCTTCTTCCGTCTTTGAGAAGACAAGAATGTCATCAATGAAGACGACGACAAACTTGTCCAAATATTCCATGAAGACCTTATTCATGAGATACATGAAGTAAGCCGGGGCATTAGTCAATCTAAAGGACATGACCGTGCACTCATACAAGCCATATCTGGTTAAAAATGCCATCTTCGGATTATCTTGGGGTCTGATTTTCAGCTGGTAGTACCCAGATCTGAGGTCGATCTTGGAGATCAAACATATCTTCAATCTTTGGAAGTGGATACTTGTTCTTGATTGTAACTTCATTGAGGGAGTGGTAGTCAATGCACAAGCGGATGGTATCGTCCTTCTTTGCCACAAATAAAACAGGTGATCCCCAAGGGGAGGCACCAGGGCGGATAAATCCCTTCCTCAACTGCTCTTCTAGTTGCTTCTTCAATCTGCTAACTCTTCCGATCCCATTCTATAAGGCTTCTTATAGATGGGTCCTGCTCCGGGTATGAGCTCGATGATGAACTCAATGTCTCATTCAGGAGGCATTCCCGGTAGCTCATCAGGAAAGACATCGGGGTATTCGCATACTATCGGCACTTGCTCCAATCCAACTTCTGATAGACAGTTGACTTGGGTGCCTTGAGCAGAGGAGGGGTTGGGAGCAAACTTAACTTCAACTCCTTGGTCATTGGTCACTGTGACGGTCCGATTGGCGCAACCTAACAAGCCTTGGTGCTTGATGAGCCAATTCATTCCTAAGATCACATCCAAGCCTTGTGATCTTAAGATGATAAGGTCTACTAGGAAGTCTACCCCGTTAATGACAATTCTGACTCCCTTACAGCCTACCTTGTCTCTCATCTCTGCTCCGGGGGTTTGTACGACCATAGGGTTATTCAGGGGTGTAGGGGTCATGCTACTATTTATTGCAAACTCTTGGGTGACAAATGAATGCGTTGCTCCAGAATCAAACAAGATAGTTGCAGGTGCTGAGTTAACAAGGAACGTACCCAGCACGACGTCCGGGTCTTCCTGGGCTTCTTCCGCGGTGACATGATTCACACGACCCTTGCCATTGTTGGGTGGGTTGCGGGGAGCTTGGTTCCTTGGTGGCATCCCACGGACTTGGCCTTGGTTCTGCATATTGAGGCGCGGGGCGTTGGGCTTCTTGTTGGGGCAATACTTGGAGTAGTGTCCTGCCTGACCACATCCGAAGCAAGTGACTTGATTGGGGTTGCTGCTCTTGCCGGCATTGTTATTGGGCTTCTTGAAAGACGGCCTGGGGTTGGCATACTGCTGAGGCTGATAGTTGGTGCAGGGTGCAGGGGTTCTTGGCTGCTGATAGGTTGGCTTGACCGGGGCTGGCTGCCACGGGCGAGGCTTCTGGTTGCTGGAGCTACCCTTGCTGATCATCTTGCGCTTATGAGTATCATCCAAAGCACATCACTTGTCCTCAAGCATGAGTGCCTTGTTCACCAGATCAGGAAAGGGTGGGCAGTCACACCCAACAAGCGAGTACTGCAGAGTCTGGTTAAGGCCTTCCATGAAGCGCTCTCTTTTGGCAGCATCAGTGCTGACATCCTCAGGAGCATACCTTGAGAGAACACTGAACTTCTGCATGTACTCCTTGACAGTGCTACTTCCTTGGTTCAGGGCTCGGAACTGTCAGGACCTCGATCCTAAGTCTCACAGATCTAGCATGTAACACTTCATATCACTTTGCGGCCTCACGCATGGTATTCCCACGGGTGCCACCTTACTTGGCCCGGGACCGTTTGCGCATTTTGGCTCACGTATGTGATAGTGTCGCTAGCATCCATATGACAGAGAACCCGGGACGACATGACTAGTCATAAACCCAAAGTGGCACTAACTTACGGGGACAGGCATACATGAAACAACATCGAACATGTCGGTCATCAACGTGTAAATCCAGGCTGTAGCAACTGGGCTAACAGGACTCCGGGAACCCGGGCTGTAGCAGGCTAGCAGGACTCCAGAAGTCACCGCGTGACATTTCCCCGAAGGGACAGACACAGGAACAAAGTGAATCACATGCCGGCCAGTCTAAGTGATCTGGAGCAGTAGTACTGGGCTAGCAGGACTCCGATAAACCGGGCTGTAGCAGACTACCAAGGCTCAGTGGAAACACCAGACTACATTTCCCCATAAGAGAGGCTACCAAGGATAAACAACTAGATTGTCAGATCCCACACATACCAAGCATTTCAATAACATACACACAATATGCTCGATATGTGCAAATACAACATGGCATTACAATAAAACTCTACGGCTCAAAGTATTTATTCATTAGGCTCCGAGGAGCGAGATATTACGAACATGGGTCTCATGACCCAACAATCATAGCATACAAATCAAAGCACATGCGGAAGCTTAACATGTCTGAGTACAGACATCTACAAATGAAAAAGGCTGAGAAGCCTGACTATCTACCAGATCCTGCCGAGGACACAAGATCGTAGCTGAGGTATCAAGCTAAATGTCGAAGTCCACACGGAACTACAGCGAGACTAAAGTCTCTCTGCAAAACATAAATTAAGCAAACGTGAGTACAAAAGTACTCAGCAAGACTTACATCAGAACTAGCTACATATGCATTGGCATCAACAATGGGATGGTGGGGTTTAACTACAGCAAGCCAGCTTTGACTCAGTAGCTAACCTGAACTACGACTGCAAGCAACTCTTTTGAGGTGGCGCACACGAGTCCACATATTCACCAATCAATACACCACTATGGATCCGCTCCCGACTACGTACGAGAATGCCATCCATAGCACTCACGGTTATCTTGCGAGTGTTATAGTATCCACTTCAAGTTATCTATGAACTGTTATAGGTAACCCAAAAGTCCTTTACCGCAGACACGGCTATTCGAATAGATCATTTATAACCCTGCAGGGGTGTACTTCGTAACACATGTTTCCACCACTTAGCGTCCACACGACAGGTGCTCGATAGACTTCAAGCGAAAGCCTACGTGGGTGTAGACCACGACCTGACTAACCGCACAAGTCTCTAGTCCAGGTTTATCGCCTATTCGGGTCCCATCCGCAAGGAAATCCGGCCGGGGTGTCCTCAACAGCCCCAAACGATGTGTACAGGGCCCCGAGACGCCAAACGGGCGCCCGGCATACCCGGCCACGGTGTATCTACCGCATCATAGCCCACCCCTAGGGTCCGCGCTACGCATGGCCGCCAACACATATCCTACAAACACCAGAAACTAGTTGCAACTCCTGGACAGAGGACAAGGGCGGTTAATAAGTCGAGAGGGGTCATATTTCAGGGCCCAACGTGTGGTAGTAGCTGTTTCATGGATCACAAACACAGAACTCAGTTCCTGAGGACGGTTTCAGTGAGACAACCCACCATGTACTCCTACATGGCCTCTCACCTCTACCTTTACCAAATCGTGTTCACACACTTAGCTCACACACAGTAGGACATGTTCATCACCATTCCAATTCATTCCCGATGAATCAGACCTGACCCAACTCTAAGCAATAGCAGGCATGACAAACAAGCATGAATGAGTAGTCACATCAGGGCTCAAACAACTCCTACTCATGCTAGTTGGTTTCATCTATTTACTGTGGCAATGACAGGTCATGCAGAGGAAAAGGGGTTCAGCTACCGCAACATGTAACAGTTGAATCATTGTTGTCCTAATGTAGTAAAATAGAGTAGGAGTGAGAGAGTGGGATTGTATCAGAATGAACAAGGGGGATTTGCTTGCCTGGCACTTCTGAAGATGATATAGCTCTTCATCGGTGTCATTGATCACATTGTCGAAACATACGTCTACCAAGGGGGAACAATCACCGGCAACACAGAAAGAATACAATCAATGCAATGCACAATATGATGCATGATCATGACATGTCAATATGCTGTGATTTGAGCTAATGCAGCTAAGAACAGAAGGGTTTGAGTTGAGTTGAACTCAAGATTCAAATTCAGATTCAAACTATGAATCCAATAGTGCATGATCATGTTTTGAACTAAACAGTAAGGTTAATTTGTTTAAACATGCATGGAAATGCCATAAACAGATTCTTTGGATTTTTCTGATAATTTTTCGTATATAATTTGTTTCATTTGGAGTTATGTTTGAATTTCTATGATTTTTAGAAGTTTATACTATTTTCTGGAATTTCCTGGTTATTAAAAAATCCAGAAAATGTAATACTGCGTCAGCATTAGGTCATGCTGACGTCAACAGGTCAACAGGCGCCGTCCAGGTCAAACCTGACCAGTGGGGCCCACTAGTCAGTTTCTCGGTTAGTTAATTGGGTTAATTAGGGTTAGACTAATTCTAACAAGAATGTCAGCATGGCTGGGCGCACATGTCAGTGGCTCAGGGTTAGTTTAGTGAGGGGATTAACACCTGACAACGGTGATTAGCACTAACTAACACCTAACAAAACTAGTTAGGGCCGGGCCCATGCGTGAGTGGCTAACTAAACTAACCTAGTTTAATTAGCACTAACCTAGGTTAAACCAATTTAGTTTAAACCTAAACTAGATTAGTTAGCCGGGCGGGGCCCGCATGTCATACACCCAGGGGAGGTCAAATCCCCTGGTCAACCGGGGCTAAACCACCGGCGGTCAAAGCGGTCAACCCACCGGCGACTCAACGCCGGCGAGGCCAGACGCAATGGAGGGCCTCGGATTTGGTCATCCGGTGACCAAATCGACGGCGGAGACGTGCTACGTGGAGCTGGGGGGCTGCCACATCCAAGGGTGCAAGTGGGAGGACATTGGGACGCCGTAAACGACGCAGGCCGTGGTGGCTCGGGGTGGTCATTGCGACGGCCGTGGTGGCTCGTGCGGGGCACCTACGTGCTCTACGCGGCACGGGGAGGGAGCTGGGCAGGACGACCGGACCAGTAGATGGCCAGAGACACGTCGGTGGCGAGCACAGGCGGTGATGTGTGCGGGCGAGCTCAAGGCGGCACGTACGGTGCACTCAAGAGAAAACAGAAAGGGGGGAAGGATCAGTGGCTCACTGCAGGTGCAGGGGAGCAAACGACGAGCTCGGGGAGGCAGAGATGGCAACGAAACGGCGATGGGGATCTTTGGGTCGGGAGGTTGAAGACGAGCTTGTTGAGGTCGCCCGGGGGCTTCAGGCGTCGCGCGGCTCGGTGAGAAGGTCGAGGAAGAAGTGGCGGGGCTTCTGGGCATGTCGGCGGGGCGTGGGGTGGCCGCGGAAAAGCACGGCGGCGCCCTCTGGTGCGCTCGAGAAAAGAGGGGGAGGGAGCCAGAGGAGGGGAGGAGCTGCGGGTGTGAGAGAGAGGTCAGGGGGGCGTGGCATCGTCTGGAGCTGTCCGGGGTGTCGGCAGAAGCAGGAGGTGGCTCCAGCGCGTGGATCCGCGCGTCGAGCACGCGACTCTCGTCCTTCTGGCGAGAGGAGGGAGATGACTAGCATCGGCCAGCTGGACTGGGCCGTGCTAGGCCAGGCCAGGTGGGCGCTAGGTTAGTTTCCTTTCTCTCTCTCTTTTCTGTTTTCTATTTATTCTGTTTTGTTTTGATTTAGTAAAATACTAAACCATTTTATAAAATCCTCGAAATAATTAGGGGTGCTGTCTGAATTATTCCAGTGACCCATAACAACTTCCAACATTTTTTGAGCACCTAAAATATATATAGCATTTAAATAGCTCCAATTCAAATATGTTTGAATTAATTCAAAGCCCAAATATGTCCTGCAAAAATGTAAACCATTTTTGGTAGATGCTTCCACCTCAATCCATAAATGTTGATCATTTTTAGAGGGAATTTTCAGTTCAATGAAAAAGATTTTATTTTGACCCTAGTTGAATTCATTTGGTGCTAGAGTTTAAGCATCCCCATTTCCAGATTAATTGAAATTGAAAATGATGCATGGATGCAATGCCACTAATTACAAGAAGATTTCTAGGGCTGTGACAACTCACCCCCACTAAACAAGAATCTCGTCCCGAGATTCAAGAAGTGAAGTAAGAAGACAGAGTGGACACAAGGCTGACATGATTCAAGATCCAACTGTCCTTCTCGAAGATGTCGATTCATGGCATCATCTTGATCTCGACGTCTTGCCTTGAGAACTTCATCCAATCATGACAACAAGAAGAAAAAGGAAAGGAGAATTCTAAAAGGATCGATATTCTCAAAGATCGAACAACTCAGGATCAACTCACAGAGTGAGACATATCAACATCTCTCGAGCTGAGAGGCAACATACATCGGGAAGGATGGAGGAAACAGTTTGACAAGGGTTTCAAAGTAGCGAGGAGAAACTGCCATGATCCCATAACGGGGCACCTTGGGGGAGTTGACTCGTGGAATATATACCTTAAGTGGCAAGAAGAATTACTTTTGATAATAGATCATTGAAACTCTCTATACTAGCCTAAGACAATCACAAACGGTCGTTCAAGGAGGTTCGAAAGAATGGCATATATCGACTAGAATGGATGATGTGGACTACCTTGTTGAAAACAATGCAAAGGATGATTTTTTGCTTATCACTGCAAATGGAAGTGACTCATGGGAAGTCCACTTTTGAAGATGATCCTAGACATTAATTACGGAGAAGGCGTACCATAGAAAATGGCACAATGGCAGTGCAAGCTGGGAACAAAATGCAAATGCTAGGAATGTTCCAACCATCATATCTGCCCGAGATTCAGATCTGGTTGGTATCGGGATATTTCAGACAACATGTCTGGAAAAAGAAAGGTAGTAACACAAATCGTCGAGGTGATGTTGCAAAACTCTCGGGGAATGAACTACAGTAGTAAGCACCAAAACATGAGCCGGTTCTGCTACAAGCATGTGAACACGCTGTCCTAGACAAGCATGGTCACCTGGTAGTCTTACAACGAAACACTACCGAGTTCGGGGGGAGAACCATCAATGAGGATATTGAGGTCCTTGTGTAAGTCTAGCTCTCAAGAAGAAACTTCTTCTCCTTGAACAAACCAATCAGTGGCTTGGTGTGCTAGGAACACATACAAAGTGGAGGTAATTAATCTACCAAACCATAGAATACTTCGCACGTACACATGACTGATTTGGGATGATTCCAAGAGAAACAAAACAAACCTCTCTCAAATTCATGGCGGCAACTTACACCTAATGCACGTGAACATGGAAAAAGTTACTTCTTTCATCCAAGCATAAGCTTCATGAACGGAACACGAAGGCATTGCTTACAAAGTTTCCAACACTAGCTGGATGGTCAACATGAATCATGGGGGAGACAAACTGCTGCTGATGGGCTCAACATCAACTCATCTGAATTTCCATATCAGTGGACTTCCACCATCATGTGAACACAGTGATAGCATTGGTCAGACCAAAAGATGTAATGGTGTATGCTCGAGGGATCAACCACGAGTAAGACAACATTATGAACATCGTTGGTTCTGATTTGACTTGACGATAGCCCATACTCAAGTCAAAGTTTTGACAAGGCAATAGATCCGACAAGTGATCACGGGGATCAGTCGATGAAAATATCATCTTTGTTCAACACACACACACACACACACACACTCAAGGATATCCCTTAGCGATGAACTAAGTCGGACAAGCTTTCATCTTCCAACTCTCCAAGTTGTTGTTTGGCTTAACCAACTAGCTCAGGGGTATCCAACACAGATTCTTGGAGAATGGGTGGTTTGGAGGGAAACCAACATGATCACAAACTCAACATAGCGGTCAGGTGACAACCTGGTAATACTTCCGAGAAGATAACCGGAACGTCATGAACCATCGATATGTTACTAAGCTCGAGAACAATCTTGCTTTCAAGGCAAGACGATGTGATCAAAAGAGCAAAGGTTTGACAAAATCCTAACTCATCGATCGAAGAGTGCACCAACAAAAGTGGACAAGGTAGCACAATCTATCTTAGAATGATGATTCAATAAACAACACGCTAAGAATGAGAATATTGCCCATTTACCTACCAAGCAACGGGGTTGCTAGGAGTATTGATTTCATACAACATAGTTCACTTGTCGGCATTCCGGTTGCAACAACACAGGACCAAAAAATGAATGATGATGGCGAGAAGTATCACTGTATCAAGAGTTCATAGGAGGTGGTTCAATTCCCATGACAATCCTGACATAAATGGGGTAATACTCCAGGGTAGAACAGAGCAAAAGCTAGATTGGCATTTGATCTGCAGAACACAACTACTTTGACCCAATCCTGGATATGGATGAGGTACTGGAGTTTGTTTCTCCTAGTCATTCTGAAATAGAATGGCTTAACGGACCACAAGAATAATAAGCATCGATAACACGGATGCACAATTACTCCCGACTATCAATTGATAGGAAATGGTCGGAATACAAATGAAGAGGGACAACTCAAGAGGACATATATCTTTCTGAGTTGTGGATGCATAGATTAATATGTTGGACCAAGTTCAATAGGTTTGTTCTAGATAACCCATGCAAAAAGGTAGAACTGGTAGAATCACAATTACGAACGGAGAACTCCTCAGGAGTACCCTGATTGTGATATTTTGGTTCAAAGAACTTCTGCCTTAATGGTTCATGGTATTTGGAAGAAAGAAATACCACGGACCTCGAGGACTGTCGCAAGGTTACTAATATCCTAAAGGAACGAGTAAACACTATCAACATGAGGTAAGTAGGGTGAATCTCGGGTTCAAGAACCCAGGAATAGAATACCTGCTACTAAATGGCATCACGGGATGCTTTCGAGAATGGTGGCCAGAATCATCACACTGAAACACAAAACATGGCTAGATTACTAGGTGACTCCCTAAAACACCTAGGGTCATAATAATAGCTCCAACATATATATTGAGGCAATAGAGTACCTCAACTCACGGATTAGTGTGGTTGAACTGGGCCAAAGGAACATCAGGAACGGAAAGAAGGGATTTGCAAATGCATCAGACTATTCAGAAACCTGGGATGACTCAGACAACATAACGGCTATAAATGCTCAAAAGATTTGAGACATCCAACTCCAAATAAAAGCCAAATAATGCAAAAGTTTTTGTTGGTCCAAATTTTCATGTTTTATCTATGCAAATGACATGTTACAAAATGCAGGGTGTGACACTATCCTTATGAACAAGAGTATACTGATTATTTCTACCATGGTGTACATAATTTTTATCAAATTGCCATGGTCTACCAAGTAATAAGGAACATGCTTGCATGGGTACCACATCACAATCAACAATCAGCATATGTAGAGATGCTAAAATGCACACGAACAGTATGTGTTACCTTAACCTTGCCACTGTTGTTGAACCATTGGATGTCGTAAGGATGTGGATGTGGTCTTGTGGTGAGAGAGAGCTTCTCCACCATCTCCATGCTAGCCAAGTTGTTGCAGCTCCCTCCATCTATGATGACGTGAATAGAACGTTCCTTCCCAACTCCCTTTGTATGGAACAAATTATGCCTCTGATTTTGCTCAGCTTGTGTAACCTGCACACTCAAAACACGTTGAGCAACTAAACATTCATACTTGTCAGCATCTTCAGCAGCCATGTATTGTGTCTCATGATCAGAATCATCTCCACCGTGTTCTTCATGCGTAATAAGAGCCAAAGTCTCTTCATCATAGTCACTAGCGGACTCATACCCACCATCCTCAGTAACAATCATCACATGCTGAGATTTGCATTCTCTCGCAAAATATCCTCTTCCCTTACAACGACGACAATAATATCACTTGTGTGCCCTGTTGATGCCATGGAAGAAGAAGAGCTATGCGCAGGCCCAACAGGTGTGCTCTTGGCAGATAGTGGTGGTTGTGCTTGCTTTCTTGTATCACGGCTGGAGGTGGCACCTGATGGAGGTGCTGGTCTAGTGGAAGTAGAGGATGCACGTGGTGCCCATGATGGAGATCGACCTGTAGAAAAGTTAGTTCGCGCCAATGCCTATCGATCCTGCACTTCACGTTCAGCTTTACAAGCTGGATGGAATAAAAGAGTGATATTAGTATACTCCTTATACTCTAGAATGGTCTGAATGTCTCTATTTAATCCACCCATAAAACGTGCAAGCATAGCTTCATTCTCCTCAACAATACCACATCTAATCATGCCAGTTTGTAATTCCTGATAATATTCTTCTACAGAATTTTTTCCTTGTCTTAAACGCTGCAATTTTTGAAGTAATTCACGTTGATAATATGGTGGAACCCAACGAGTACGCATAGCAGTTTGCAAACCACCAAACACATGCAAAACTAGTGAAAGCACAAACAGCAGCAGGAACACGTCTCTCCTCTGGATATTGTAAACATGTAAAACGTTGTTCAGTTTCTAACTCCCAAGTAAGATATATATATATATATATATATATATATATATATATATATATATCAGGACATATCTACCCTCAAATGGTGGAATATTCAACTTCAGTTTAGGAAAAAGGTCATGATCTCGTACCTCAGGTGGTGGTGCAGCCCTACCGTTGCGATGATATACCTAAGGACGACCTGGTGGTGGTGGTGCTGGTGGTTGCACGTAGTTCTGATTTTGATCAACCTAATCCTCGTAATGGTCCTCCACCTCTGCAGTAGCAGCAGGAACTACAGAAGCATCAATAACAGCACCAGAATTTTGCCCAGGGTCAATGGGAACGCGCTGTGCTCGCCCCACTTGATTTGGAAGGCGACGTTGTTGTTGTTGTTGTTGTTGTTGTTGTTGTTGTTGTTGTAGAGGTGCATTAGGTGCAGCCGGTGGTGGTGGTGGTGGAAGACGCGCAAGCAATTCATTAAACTTGTTATCGAGCTTTGTTTCGAATGTCTTCTCCATGCCATCTATCTTCTCCATGGCCTCTTCAAATTTGTTTAGCACATCTTGCGCCTGTCCACTCATCATTTGCTGAAATTTATCATGCAACTCCTTATTCGTCATGTTTTCCCAGTCAGTCTCGTCGGCTTGTGATCTTGCCATGGTTAGCAGCAATAGAAACACACAAGAATATGATACTACAGACTATGAACAAGAGATGGTGGTGGGTGTCACAAATCCATCAAGAAAATCTCAAATTCTTACCAGTTCTTACCCAGCAGCAGGCGGTGATCGGCAAGCGTCGTAGTCAAAACTCTCAAAGCATGGATAGAGCGATTACCAGGGACAGTCAAACTCACAACGTAGATGTATGTGGAGCTGGGAAGGCTTATAATATGGTAGCAAAAGGGTCAGCAATAATCAATTCAAAGATGCAAAGTTGAATAAACGCTCAACGATGGTACTGTGCTGGTCCTAGGCTAGACCGTGGTAGAGACGCGAGCCTAGAACACTAACAAAATCACGGCGGTGCACGTAAACAAGGGAAAAGCACACTCTAGAACTTTTTTTCACTCTGTTTTTTTGGAGCTCATCTTTTTTTTGCGAAAAATCACTATAATGGCGAGTGTCTCAAAACTCTTCCCTCGTCAAACTGATAGGATGGGCACGAATTTTTTTTGACTTTTATTTTCGGAAATCAGGGCAGCGATGATGAAAAAGTGCGACAAAAAATCACTATGATGGCACGTGGCTCAAAAGACTCAGAAAAGCCTAAAAATAGGATAGGGAAAAATATTTTTGCCTGCGAAAATTTTAGCCTTAAGACTGCCCGGGGGTCTCCAGACTCTTTTTCCTTCGAAACCTACTCAGTCAAGGAAACACGAAACGGAAATTAGATGGATCTCGAAAACAAACCTAATATGAAAGGAACTCAGATTGGTGGTGGATATATGGTGGTAGGATATGGCAGCGGTGGTGGTATATGGATACGGATTGGTGGTAGTATATGGATATGGATCGGTGGCGGATAAGCGGCAGTGCCAGATGGCAGGGGCGATGATGGTGGTGTGGCGGCGGCGTGACAACTTATGACCAGAACTTGAAACTCCAAAAGACTAGACCCTAAGACCAGCAACTAGACATGACGATGCAACCACAAATTCAACAAAGCAAAATACTGAAAAGACTATGCAAAGGCTCAGACTGGTTCGGATATGATGAACTAACCCTAATTTTTTTTGGCTTTTTCATGGACTGTAGGTATGAAGAACAGACTCGATCTAAACTACGAAAAACTATAAAATCTCACCGAGCAACCCGGAAATATGATACCACTTTATAGAGGCGAAGGTGTCCCGATGTTTCACTGAGACATATATCGTTTTTTGTGGGAGTCGATTTTGACTATCCGACTACGAACATGCTAAGACGTCGCGCCTTAGCAATCGCTAAACCAACTTCCGAGGGTTATTGACCACACCAGAGCACGATCAACCTGACCACGAGGGTCTATTTCCTACGGGCAAACGAAGAACAAGAAAGAAACTGAGATTGCAATCTGGATATTGCGAATAAAAGAGGAAAGCTTTATTAATGAAGGTGGGGTTCTGTGACACCTTTGTCTGGTCGTTGAACACAAATGAAGTACGCAAAGTTGCAGCTATGGCAAACTTTAATCTAAACAAAACCTAAAGTCTAAACGATGCCCTAAGGGCTGTATATATGGAGGATGAGGGGGGGGGGGGATTTCGTGGCCCTTGGAGGAGGGATCCAAAACCAACCCTAACTCTTGTTTCCCCACACATACGGACTCTAAAAACAGCCTATACTTAAGTATTTTGAAAATACATGGGCCTGACCCAATAATAAGGTTACGCAGCACCTAGAATAGCCTCTGGACGAAATTTATGAAGTGGCATCTTGTATATTTTGTCCAAGGCTTCATGCACTCCTTATGGTGGCTTCAAAGTCCTGAACTCATCACTTGTAACTCTGTTCTTGATCCCCCCGCGCATGCCATCATCTCCATGCTTGAACTTGTTCCAAGTTTCATCTTTCTTGTCCAAGCTAGGCCCTTCATTTGTACGCGAAACAAATGTATCCACTTTAGGCAGCATCATATTCTCATGAACATTAGAATCGTTACCAAGAAACGAAAGTACCTGATAATTCAATTGGCGTGCGCGAGCTGGTCCAGTATGTATAGCAACAGGGGCTGTGGGTGTAACAATGGTATTGATGTCCTCATCAACTTGATTATGAATCATTTGATGCTTGCAAACCATGCCTCATGGGCAAGATGACTAAGACTCCATTCTCCGGAACAATGGAGCGAACCAGTGACTTATTGGATATAATACATACCGATGTATGCGGTCCTATGAGTGTTGAGGCTCGTGGTGGGTATCAATATTTTCTGACCTTCACAAATGATTTGAGCATATATGAGTATATCTACTTAATGAAAAACCAGTCTGAAACGTTTGAAAAGTTCAAATAATTTTAGAGTGAAGTGGAGAATCATCGTAACAAGAAAATAAAGTTTCTACAATCTGATCACAGAGATGAAATATTTGTGTTACGAGTTTGGCCTTCAGTTGAAACAATGTCGAATAGTTTCACAACTCACGCCACCTGGAACACCACAGTGTAATGGAGTGTCCGAACGTCATAATCGTACTTTATTAGATATGGAGTGATCTATGTTGTCTCTTACCGATTTACCACTATCGTTTTGGGGTTATGCATTAGAGACAGCTGCATTCACGTTAAATAGGACACCGTCTAAAAATCCGTTGAGAGGACACCGTATGAACTCTGGTTTAGCAAGAAACCTAAGATGTCATTTCTTAAAGTTTGGGGTTGCGATGCTTATGTGAAAAAGTTTCAGCCTGCTAAGCTCAAACCCAAATTAGAGAAGTGCGTCTTCATAGCATACCCAAAAGAAACTGTTGGGTACACCTTCTATCACAGATCCGAAGGCAAGATATTCGTTGCTAAGAGTCGATCCTTTCTAGAGAAGGAGTTTCTCTCAAAAGAAGTGAGTGGGAGGAAAGTAGAACTTGATGAGGTAATTGTACATTCTCCTGAATTGGAAAGTAGTTCATCACAGAAATCAGTTCCAGTGATGCCTACAACAATTAGTGAGGAAGTTAATGATGATGATCATGAAACTTCAGATCAAGTTACCACCGAACCTCATAGGTCAACCAGAGTAAGTTCCGCACCAGAGTGGTACGGTAATCCTGTTCTGGAAGTCTTGTTACTAGACCATGATGAACCTATGACCTATGAGGAAGCGATGATGAGCCCAGATTCCGCGAAATGGCTTAAGGCCATGAAATTTGAGATGGGATCCATGTATGAGAACAAAGTATGGACTTTGATTGACTTGCCTGATGATCGGTGAGCCATTTAGAATAAATGGATCTTCAAGAGGAAGACATACGCTGATACTAGTGTTACTATCTACAAAGCTTGAATTGTCGCAAAGGGTTTTTGACAAGTTCAAGGTGTTGACTACGATGAGATTTTCTTACTCGTATTGATGCTTAAAAGTCTGTCCGAATCATGTTAGCAGTTGCCGCATTTTATGAAATCTAGCTAATGGATATCAAAACTACATTCCTTAATGGATTTATTAAAAAAAGGAGTTGTATATGATGCAACCAGAAGGTTTTGTCAATCCTAAAGGAGTTAACAAAGTGTGCAAGCTCCAGTAATCCATCCATGGACTGGTGCAAACATCTCGGAGTTGGAATATATGCTTTGATGAGTTAATCAAAGGACATAGTTTTATACAGACTTGCGGTTAAGCCTGTATTTACAAGAAAGTGAGTGGGGGCACTACAGCCTTTCTGATAAGTATATGTGAATGACATATTGTTGATCAAAAATGATGTAGAATTTTCTGGAAGGCATAAAGGAGAATTTGAAAGGAATTTTTCAAAGAAAGAATTGTGTAAGGCTACTTACATATTGGGCATCAAGATCTATAAAGATAGATCAAGACGCTTGATAAGACTTTCGATGAGTACATTCCTTGATAAGATTTTGAAGGAGTTCAAAATGGATCAGTCAAAGAAGGAGTTCTCGCATGAGTTGTAAGGTGTGAAATTGAGTAAAGACTCAAAACCCGGCCATGGCAGAAAATAGAAAGAGAATGAAAAGTCATTCCCTATGCCTCAGTCATAGGTTCTATAAAGTATGCTATGCTGTGTACCAGACCTATTGTATACCTTAGCATGATTTTGGCAAAGGAGTACAATAGTGATCTAGGAGTAGATCATTGGACAACGCTCAAAATTATCCTTAGAGGACTAAGGAAATATTTCTCGGTTATGATGGTGATAAAAGAGTTCGTCATAAAGAGTTATGTCGATGCAGGCTTTTTACACTGATCTAGATGCCTCTATGTCTCTATCTAGATACATATTGAAAGTGGGAGCAATTAGCTAGAGTAGCTCCATGCAGAGTATTGTAGACATAGAAATTTGCAAAATACATACGGATCTGAATGTTGGAGACCTGTAAACTAAACTTCTCTCATGAGAAAAACATGATCACTCTTTGGGTGTTAATCACATAGCGATGTGAACTAGATTACTGACTCTAGTAAACCCTTTGGATATTAGGCACATGAAGATGTGAACTAATCACATAAAGATGTGAACTATTGGTGTGAAATCACATGACGACGTGAACTAGATTATTGACTCTAGTGCAAGTGGGAGACTGAAGGATATATGCCCTAGAGGCAATAATAAAGTTGTTATTTATATTTCCTTATATCATGATACATTTCTATTATTCATGCTAGAATTGTATTAACTGGAAACTTAGTACATGTGTGAATACATAGACAAACAAAGTGTCCCTAGTATGCCTCTACTTGACTAGCTCATTAATCAAAGATGGTTTTGTTTCCTGACCATAGACATGTGTTGTCATTTCATGAACGGGATCACATCATTAGAGAATGATGTGATGGACAAGACCCATCCGTTAGCTTAGCACTATGATCGTTTAGTTTATTGCTATTGCTTTCTTCATGACTTATACATGTTCCTTTAACTATGAGATTATGCAACTCCCGAATACCGGAGGAACACTTAGTGTGCTATCAAACATCAAAACGTAACTGGGTGATTATAAAGATGCTCTACAGGTGTCTCTGATGGTGTTGATAGAGGTGAGGGTGTCCCGATCTTTCGATGAGATGATAACTATCGATTTGGTGGAGACGACTTTGATGATTCGACTACAAACGTGCACAACGTTGCACCTTAGCAATCGCTAAACCAATCTTCTGAGGTTACTGACGATGCCGGAAGCACGGTCACCCTGACCATGAAAGTCTATTCCTGTAAGCAATCGAAGAACGAGCAAGATTATGATAAAGCAATCTGAATATCGCGAATATATATGAAGTATTGATAATGGTGGGGATCCATAAGCGGTCTTGGTCTGGTCGTTGGACACAAACGAAGTACGCGAAGTTGCAATGGCTAACTTTTAACTAAACAAATCCCAAGGAAAAAGCTACTATATGGATCTACTTATATAGGAGCAAGGCATGGTGGCCAAGGAGGTGGGAGGACGTCCCAAGGCAGCCTAAAACTAACCCTAGGTCGTACAAGGCTCATGGGGCCAAGTGGAGGTGATGCAACACCTTTGGGCTTGTAGTTTGACTCGGATTCTGTTGCAATGTCAGATTGTTTCATACATAACTCAACACTCTGGATGAATTTGAAGATGAATCAAATTGTGTTGGAAAGAGCACGAAATCTACTTTCAAACAAAAAAGAATCACCCAATTCGGAGTCCGTATGCAAAAGTTGTTGGTGTTTTGAGTCAGGTATGCCTTTGTAGTCCGAATCTGAATCCAGAACATGAGAGACTTGGACTCTATCTTCTCTTGGCCCAAAAGTGACGTGAGAGGACTTTTTGAACAGCACCGAAAACTTCTCTTTTTCCCTTATCTTCATATGTGGATTATAAAAATGTCCTATACACCTGCAATTATACATGGCACAAAAGTTTGTGAAGTATTTTTGTCCTGGATGACATAAATAAATTATTGCATAATTTTCATTAGAAATCACCTCACAAATATAGATGTACGCAATATTTTTGGTCGTATCCAAGGTAGTCGTGTCCTCATCAGGTGTTCGTTGAGTTGGCATAGATCGAGATTAGGATTTGTCACTCCATGTATCGGAGAGGTATCTCTAGGCCCTCTCGGTAATGCACATCACTATGAGCCTTGCAAGCAATGTGACTAATGAGTTAGTCATGGGATGATGCATTACGGAACGAGTAAAGAGACTTGCCGGTGACGAGATTGAACTAGGTATGATGATATCAACGATCGAATCTCGGGCAAGTAACATACCGATGACAAAGGGAACAACATATGTTGTTATGCGGTTTGACCGATAAAGATCTTCATAGAATATGTAGGAGCCAATATGAGCATCCAGGTTCCACTATTGGTTATTGACCGGAGATGTGTCTCGGTCAAGTATACATAGTTCTCGAACCCGTAGGGTCCGCACGCTTAACGTTGGATGACGATTTGTATTATGAGTTTATGTGATTTGATGACCGAAGTTTGTTCGGAGTCTCGGATGAGATCACGGACATGACGAGGAGTCTTGAAATGGTCGAGACATAAAGATCGACATATTGGAAGGCAATGTTTGGACATCGGAATGGTTCCGGATGAGTTCGGGCATTTACCGGCCATATACGGGGGAGGGGACGCTATAGAGAGGGCCGGCTCTCCCCTCCTCCCCTCCTTTATATACAGGGGAGGGGGCACCCCATAGACACACAAGTTGATTGTTTAGCCATGTGCGGTGCCCCCTCCACAGAATTCCACCTCGGTCATATCGTTGTAGTGCTTAGGCGAAGCCCTGCGTCGGTAACTTCATCATCACCGTCATCATGCTGCCGTGCTGACGAAACTCCCCCTCGGCCTCAACTGGGTCAAGAGTACGAGGGACGTCACCGAGCTGAACGTGTGGAGATCGCAGAGGTGCCGTGCATTTGGTACTTGATAGGTTGGATCGCGAAGACGTTCGACTACATCAACCACGTTTCATAATGCTTCCACTTTCGGTCTATGAGGGTACGTAGACATACTCTCCCCCTCTCATTGCTATGCATCTCCTAGATAGATCTTGCGTGATCATAGAATTTTTTTTGAAATACTGCGTTGCCCAACATGCCCCCCATGGAGTTTCACCTAGCAAAGTGCGAAGTAGCAGCCCCCCCCCCCCGACATACACACCCACTTTCAGTCGGTGGGCCAGAGAGGCATCTCAACAAGATGGATCGTAAAGCAGACCAAGAATAATCCACCTTGATCATACAACCTCTCTCTTGTTGTTGGTCAAAGTGATGGCCGCCCATGTGTCCCTGGTGATGGGCTAGCTCACCAATAATCATGCAAGTAGCTAGTCTCCGAAGACAACCACTACATGTGTGATGCGGAGCATCCTATGGACATCACCATGTCAACAGTCCGTTTGGCAAGTGACACGTGCGACATCTACTTCACATACATAAAGGTGAATCATCTCCTTTACACGTGCTCACTTGACCCCTTCGAGGATGGTATACTACTTGACACTCCACTCGTGTGCATGCATAGGTATTGTCAGAACACTAAGGATGACGAGGAGGAGTGCAAGCGCCAAGGAACAACTACACCATCCGCGAGGGAAGCCTGGAAACGAAGACGCAAGAAGAAGAGATGTCGAAGAAGCTCCAGCCACCGAACGACAGGTCAGGTCCGGACGTCCAGCGCCTGAAGATCCACCGGATGACCGGCCCGGACTGGATGACCGACGATCCCGCACCCGAGCTGTGACAGCCTGAGTTTTGCCCTTCTTTTTGCTTGATTTTTTTATTTGAATTTTTTTGAAACTTGAGTTTTTGAATCTTTTCATGTGGACTTCAACACTTGGGCATCCTTGGCTTTCACCCAAGTGCTTCACTTCCCTCCTAAATCATTATTTCACTTCTGACCCACCCCAAAAATAATCTTTGGAATATTTTTCTTAAAAGAAAAATATTCATTTTCTTTCTAAAACCCTAAGCCAGATCTGTTTGCTTCAAAGCAACCCCAATTTTTATGGCTCAGAAAAATCTGAGATAATTCACAAATATTCTGTGAACCCTAGTGCCCCTTCCTGAGCAAAAATATGTCATCACTTTTTGGAATATTTTTGCTACAGAAAATCTTTTCTATTCTGGACAGAAATGGTGGTTTCTACAGCAACTACCATTTTACTTGCTCCATTTGACGTGAAATTTCTTGTGCATCTTTACCTTAGTAACTTATCACTAGCCTCCAAAGCACAGCTTCAAACTCCAAGCCATTTGACCATAGTAACATCACAAAGTTACTGACCAGAAACTTACTTGGTGTGTGAAAACTTCTCTACTGGACCTGGATCCAAACCAAATCGTGGTAACACTCAAAACTATCACGAACAACATGCCAGACATTGAGTTTTTGCTTAGATCGACCTGATGCCATAGTTCACGCGGTGACCGCGTTCGTCCAGGCGTGCTGGCATGCAGCCGAAGCGCTCTGCGATGCGCCCGAGCCGCTGTTGCTCGCGTGCTCGCTTTCTCGCCCGCCCAACCATGCCAAACCTCGCCACCATCATTGTCTCAATGCTCTTAACTCCTCCCTGGCGGTCGCCGACGCCGGAGCTCGCCGCAGCGAGCACAGGCAAGGTCCGGCCAGCCCAACAGTGCGGAGCGCACTATGCTCGTCGCCATCCTCTTGATCATGTGCTCGTCTCCGCCCGCCCACAGTGGCCGCGTGACCTCCGTCGCCTTCTCCCCCTCTTACTGATGCCGCTCGTCGCCGGGCGCCGTGGGCAAGTGTCCACCAGCGGAACCCGAAGCACCCTCGCCGCTCGCCTATATATAGAGCCCTTTCCAGCGTCCTCGAGCACCAACCAGCACTCACACACACCCCACGATCGAGTAGGAAGCCGGAGCCCGGCCGGGCAGGCCTCGGGCAGCCGTCCCCGAGCTCGAGCTCACCGGCGATCCCCTCTGGTCGCCGTGGTAGCTCCAGCTCCTTCCAGGCCTGGGCGACCCCTCCAGGGCCTTCGCCTCTCTCCGGTGAGGTCGTCCCGCCCGCTTGGAGCCCTGGAGTGGCCTCTGCTTGTCGTCTTCCTCAACTCCGGCGACCTCCACATTCTGCCTCCGCTTGCGAGGTTGATTCCGACCCCGTCCGACCGCCCCTAGCTACGCTACGGGTACGGGCAGGTGCGCCTCAACCCCCTCCTGCCATCCCTCCCTCTCGTTTGGGCCAAGGATCCCTCGTCGCCGGCGAGAGCTCCGGCGAAGCCGCGGCCCCCTCTGTTTCCCTCTCCATCTTTCCCCACCTGAATAGCGGGGCCCGCTAGTCAGCCACTCAGTATGCGCGCGAAGCGGTATGAGTGGTGGTGCCCCTGGGCTTTACGCCTTCGACGTCACCCTCAGTCTATTTCGAATTCATTTGAATTTACAGAACACTTCAAACAGTCATAACTCTTCAACCATAAGTCCAAATGAATTGATTCTTTTTGCATTGTGTTCTTTGATAAGAAATCAGCAGCTCAACAAGATGAGAATTTTCTAAGTTGTCTAGAATTTCTGGTGATTTTTAGAAGTGTTCTTGATATTTATTTGTTGTGTTTAAAACCATTTTCAGAAGGTGAAGCTTGTCTTGAGAATCACCAGGAGGCTTGTGAACCTCATCTGCACTAAGGCAAGCCACAACAACATTTTCATGGTGCCATTTCAATATTTGTGATTTTCTTACTTGAATGAAAGGATTAATCCATGCATTTAAATGATTATGGAGTTATTTATATTTTGTTAAATATTGGTTAGTTGTTATGCTTGAGTTACATAATGGTTGAAACTAGTTTAGTGGATAAAGCAAGTTAAGATTTATTTGAGGTGATGTTGTTATGTATGTTAGCAATTATTTAAAGCTATGTTTTTGCCCTCTTAGATTGATAAAAAGTTGTTAGAAAATGTTCTGTTAAATACTTGTTTAATCATATTGTTTGTCTTACAGAATGTTTGAACCCAACTTAGTGATAAAGAAAGTAAGAGTTGTTGATAATGAAATCTTTTTGACAAGCATATGAGAAATTTATCAGAGTTACTTTCTTGCGTAAGAAGTTAATAAAACTTGTTGCAAAATATTTTGGTTAAGTTGTGAGTCATTTGAGCAAGTAGAGTAAATTGAGTTGTTGACGTTATGCTTGGTGTGTATAAGGATGACATCGGTCATTTTATCATTATATGATGCATGTGTTATTTTGCATTTCATGGCATGCTATGACACCGATCATTTTTTAGTTAAACCTGAATATAACTCAACTTGAATATACCGTTGACTGGGTCATGGTGCCGCTGAATCGAGTTTTTTCCAGTGCAACCACATTTGCCTTTGTGGGAAGGCCTTGATTCGGTCCATTGACACGACCTCTGGTCGGTGCCTCCATCTAGGGAAGGTTATGTCGTGCTTGCCCTGGCCCGATGAGCAGACATAATCTTGTGTGCTCGTTGATGAGATTATGGTACCGAGTCCCCGAGTGGGAGTGTCCCCGAGTGGGAGTGTTTTGACCACGACGGTGGTCGGGGTGTCTTTGGTAGACACGGGGCCACCGAGGACCAGCCTGTTGGGGGATTTGGGTCGGAGTGGCCGGGAGAGTGCTGTGGCAATGGAGGGGTTTTGTCGGGATGCCGTTGGTCCACCCGAATGGGAGTGCAAGGCCATGGATTCCGTGGTGTGGGTACAATGTGCTACCTCTGAAGAGTGTGTAATCTATCGATAGCCGAGTCCACGGTTACGGACACCTCATAGTAGGTCCCACCATGAGTCAACGTTTAATAAAAATTGCACACTAAGTGATGAACTTTGCATTGTTGATGGATGGCAGAAAGGCCATCGAGGCATTTGGGACCAAATGATGGTCGTGGTTGTGATCGTCGTAAGGATCACGAGTTGTTCTTCAGAAAGACCACTTTGGTGGTGTGTTTCTGACCACTTTGGTGGTGTGTTTGTGATCTGACCACTTTGGTGGTGTGTTTGTGATCCAAAGATGATCACGGTTGGTAAGCTGTCCCGAGGGACGTTCGAGCATGAGCACAGCATGTTGGCATATAGTGTTGCACTTTTAGTAATTGGTTAAATATCATGATATTGTTTGTCATTATGATGATGCCTGTTGTGAGCTTGCAAGTACATTCAATGTACTGACCTGGCGTGTCATGCCAGATTTCAGGAAAGTATCATTGGAGGAGAGCGCTGTCCGAGTCTAGATCGTGTCCACATCGGTGTCCCTGTGATAGGGAGCTACCGCCACGACGTTATTCCACTGGCACATAGTTGTTCGGATAGAGGCCCATTTATGTTCACTAAATAATGTACATATTGTTCAGCCGCACCGAGTGTGCCGCTTGGCCTCGACAGCTGTTGTAATGTAACTCTGTTCCGCTAGCATCAATAAAGCGGTTGTTATTCTGTACCAAGATGTTGTGCGTTGCCAGAAGACTTGGTCTCTGGGCTGTCAATATATGGTAAACTGGTCGCTCTGAGCCGGGGTGCCACAACGCTTGGTATCAGAGCCGCGCTAACTGTAGGCCACGCTAGGCTACGACGCGCTAGATACGAATTTTAATTGAGTGTCGGTAGTAATTTGTGCTGATTATTGAGTTGCATGCATTCGGTTTATATATATATATATATTTATGCTAACCTGCTAATGGTTGTGGGTGTAGTTGGCTCTGGTGCCGTATCCGTGCCAGTTGCAGCTGATGCCGTACATGTCACCGCACCTCCTTCCCAATGTGTGGCGTCAGTTGTACCCTCTCGGAGACGACCCAGTCGATCGTGTGTACCGGGAGCATCTAGCTGATTTAGTATATGAGTATCACACAGTGGTCACTCTGCGCACTAGTTCTGATTCCAGATCTTACACTCGCACTTCTCGGAGCGGTTATGCCTCCACCACTTCTCAGGCTGTCCAGTTTGCTGCATTCGAGGTCCTTGTAGAGCTTCTTTACAACGAGGTCCGAATGTAGAACCACCCAGGTTTTTACTACTACCTATCTCTGCACGACAACGGTCGTGTCCGTTTCCCTCTCATTGATCCGGAGTCTGATAGTGTTGCTAGCCACCTTGCTCGTTATATCACTGCTAGCTATCTCATGATCCACGAGTTGGCTCGAAAGCTGACTCGTACTGCTTTAGCCACTACTTTGGTCACTGCTAGATCCGCCACTACTCCGTCTTCCCTGGGATTTACCCCTTATGTCCCAGTCAGTTCTAGCTCCCCTATTTCGCCGGTTACTCCTCCGAGTAGCACGGGCGTCTCGACCGCGAGCCCTCTCAGTACTTCTGCCTAGTGGGTCTCACTTCTCGCTACCCCTGTAGCCTCGTTGCTTCATCCTACCCCTGCCCCTGAGGGAGAGCCCTCGAGGCAGCGCCATCATGTTACCTTTAACCCGGAGGTTTCCGTTAACCACGTCAGTTCAGGATCCGAGACCACTTTAGGGGAGGACGCCACAGCACCAGCAAAGTCGTAGTATCTTTGAGTATTCACAGTTGTCTGAATGATGTATGCATGTAGTCGTTCGAGTCATGATGTTTTGTTTCCTGTATGAGAGTAGTGGACCAGTCATGTTGTTTACTTTCATGTATGAGTCTATGTATAATTATGTTGAGACTTTATTCATCGTATTTTTTTCGCTTTTTCTGTTTTCTTTTGGGATTTGTCGCTGGCTTTTCCCCAATTTTATCTTTGGGTGTTTCTCATCTTGATTGTGTTGTCTTGGGAAAAATTCACAATAGGATGACGCAGGGAGGCAGTAGTAGTGGCGTTCGTGAGGGAACTCCTGTTCATTGTTCCGCATGACAGGCAGGACATTCTCCCGAGCCGTATGTTCAGCCACCACCTCCGCCGCCTGATCCTCCCTCCACCGAGCAAATTCTGCGTATGTTTGAAGAGAAAAGAAACAGTGATCTGATTGAAATATTGAGAAGTGTTCAAGCTATGGTTGGACAGAATGGAAATCAGAATGGTCATCATTCAAAGCTGTCAGATTTTTAGAGGACCAATCCACCCAGTTTTAGTCGGGCTGTTGACCCGTTGGATGCCGACGATTCGTTGTGCACAATGGAGAAAAAGCTTGAGATTGCCCGTACTGAAGGGAATGATAAAGTTCCATTTGTAACTCATTACCTTGAAGGCGCAGCTGCCATATGGTGGGAAAATACCAAGGCCATGTGGCCAAGTAATGAGGAACTCACCTGGGAGAAATTTAAGGATAAGTTCCAAAAATACCACATCCCTACTGGAATTATGAAGACCAAGCAGCGTGAATTTCTCGCACTCGTCCAAGGAAATCAGTCTGTGTTTGAATATCTGCAAAAATTCAATCATTTGGCCCGTTACTCTCTGTATGACGTGGCCACTGAAGAAAGGAAGATTGACAGATTTCTTGGAGGTTTAAATCCGCAACTTCGGTGTGCTCTCAGTATGTTTGATTTCACGGAATTCCAAACTCTGGTGGACAAGGCGTTCATTGCTGAATGGGAGCACAACCTGATATCCAATAATAGGCCTGCTAACGACAACAAGCGCAAGTTTGAGTCAAAGAAGGATGGGCCATCTATGCAAAAGGCTCGTACCTGGCAGCAAACTCAGGTAGAATACAGGCCGAATTGGCAACAAAATGTTAACAAGACCACCAGCCAAGTCAAGAATATTGTGACCAATCCAATGCATGAGGAACGTCAGCGCAATAATTCTTGTTTCATTTGTGGGCAGCATGGACATTATGCAAAGCAGTGCCCCAAGAACAACAAGACGAATGCCCTAAGCCGGCCGCAAGTCAATTATATGGAGTCGCGGCCAAGCCAGCAAAACTTCACCGGGCACGTGCATCATATCTCCGCCGATGAAGCCCAAGAGAAGCCAGAAGTCGTCATTGGTATGTTTTCTATTAATGACATACCTGCCATAATTTTATCTAACTCTGGGGCTTCCCATTCTTTTATTTCTCGGAGTTTTGCCACCCAAAACAATTTTCCTTGTAAATTTTGGGCAAAAATATGCTGGTACAAACCCCGGGATCTATAATCAAGAGCAATCTGGTCTGCCGTGATCTGGAGATCAATATCACCGGGGTCTGTTTTCCAACATCCCTGATAATCATTGAGTCTGAAAAGTTGGATATTATATTTGGTATGAATTGGTTGACCAAATATCAAGTTTGCATAAACTGCGCAACCCGAGAAGTCAATCTGACCAGTCTAGATGGGCAGCTCACCAAATTCTATGCTCGCAAGAGGATACCCAGGCCAGAATTAGTGTGCACTGCTGTGGTTGAATTGGAATTTATTCCCGAGGTCAGTGAGTACCCTGATGTGTTTCCAGAAGAACTGCCAGGCATGCCACCAGATCGGGAACTGGAGTTTGCCATAGATCGTGTTCCCGGAACCGCACCATTATACAAGACGTATTACCGTATGCCCTCATCAGAATTAGTGGAGCTAAAGAAACAGCTTGACGAATTACTCCAGAAGGGCTATATTCGTCCCAGCTCTTCACCGTGGGGATCACCTACCATTTTCGTGGGCAAAAAGGATGGTAGTCTCCGTATGTGCATAGACTACCGCCAGCTGAATGAGGTTACCATCAAAAATAAATACCCGATGCCAAGGATTGACGATCTGTTTGATTAGCTCAGTGGGGCTAAGGTATTCTCAAAAATCGATTTATGAACCCGATATCATCAGCTCAAGATTAAAAAGAAAGATATTCCTGAGACCGCATTCACTACTCGGTATGGTCTTTACGAATATACCATGATGTCCTTTGGTCTCACCAATGCCCCTGCTTTCTTCATGCATATGATGAACAAAGTATTTGTGGACTTCCTCGATAAATTCATGGTAGTTTTCATCGATGACATCCTAATTTACTCCAAGGGCGAGGAGGAACACAAGGATCACCTCCGAGCAGTACTACGACGGATCCGCGACCATCAGCTATACGGAAAGTTTAGTAAGTGCAAATTTTGGCTCAAGAAAGTTGGGTTTCTCAGACATGTACTATCCGCCGAAGGTATAGCCGTGGACCCGAGCAAAGTAAAGGATGTGCTCGATTGGGTACCACCCACGACCGTGACACAGATCTGAAGTTTCCACTGATTAGCTGGGTACTATCGTCGTTTTATTGAAGGGTTTTCCAAAATTCCTAGACCCATGATGGAGGTGCTTAAAAAGGATACAAAGTATAAGTAGACAGAGGACTGTGAGAAGAGTTTTAATGAGCTGAAGATACGACTGACAACCGCACCTGTATTGACTCTTCCAGAGATTTGTCACAGTTTTGATGTGTACTGCGATGCTTCCAGACAAGGTATTGGTTGTGTGTTGATGCAAGACAACAAGGTAGTAGCATATGCATCACGACAGCTATGACCTCATGAGGGAAATTATCCTAGTCATGATTTGGAATTGGCCGTAGTGGTTCATGCATTAAAAATTTGGAGACACTACCTCATTGGAAAAAGGTGCCAAATTTTTACCGATCACAAAAGCATCAAGTACATTTTCACTCAGCCAGATTTAAATCTCCATTAGCGAATGTGGTTAGAGTTGGTCAAGGATTATGACCTTGTAATAAATTACCATCCAGGCAAAGCCTACGTCGTTGCTAATGCGCTCAGTCGAAAGCCCATCAGCTTAAATGTCATGGTAAAATCATTGCCCACCAAACTGCAAGAGGAGATCGCTTAGCTCAACTTGGTCATCATAGAGGCTGACCTTGCTAATATTTTGGAAGTTACCCCCACACTTGAGGTGGAGATCTGCAAGGCCCAGCCAGCTGACACCAACCTACAAAAACTGGCCGAAGGCCAAATGGCAAAGCAGGTCTCTGACTTTTCCAAGGACGAATTCGGTACCCTCCGATTCCGTGGACGCATTTGTGTGCCAAATCAACCGGATTTGAAGAAGAAAATCCTGTCAGAAGCCCACGAGTCCGCATATTCCATTCACCCGGGAGGTATGAAAATGTTTGAGGACCTTAGACAAATACTCTGGTGGGATGGTATGAAGGAAGACATTGCTTATTTTGTAGCCTGCTGCGACATATGCAACAAGGTGAAAGCAGATCATCAGAAGCCAACCGGGCTTCTCCAACCACTGCCAGTTTCACAGTGGAAATGGGATGACGTTTGCATGGATTTCATTATAGGATTGCCTAGGACTCAGCGAGGCAAGGATGCAATCTGGGTTATAATAGACACCCTGACCAAGGTTGCTCATCTCATTCCAATCAGCACCAGATACAGATCTGATGAACTTGCACAACTATATGTATCCAGGATCGTTAGTCTGCATGGAGTACCCCGAACTATCACTTCCGACCGAGGTTCTTGTTTACCTCTGCGTTTTGGTCCCGTCTCCATCGAGCCTTGGGGAAAGCACTAAAATATAGTACTGCCTATCACCCTCAGACAGATGGATAGACAGAGCGGGTAAATCAAATACTCGAGGATATGTTGCGAGCCTGTGTGCTAGCCAAAGGTGCTAAATGGGAAGACTGCTTGCCGTATGTCGAGTTCTCTTATAACAACATTTTCTAGACCAGCCTTAAGATGTCACCGTATGAAGCTTTGTATGGTCGTAAGTGCCGCACTCCTCTAAATTGGTCTCAGACTGGGGATAGCTGTATCTTCGAAACGGATCTCATGCTGGAAGCTGAGAAACAAGTTAGGGAAATCCGAGACAGGCTGCAATTGGCCAAATCATGACAGAAGAGTTATTATGATGCCAAACGTCGGCAGGTCAGTTTTGAACCCGGAGAACACGTATACCTCCGAGTTACTCCTATGAAAGAGGTCAAGAGATTTCAAACTCGTGGAAAGCTGTCACCCGGATTCATTGGTCCATTCCCGATTATGTCTCGAGTGGGTACGGTTGCATATCAACTGGAACTACCCCCGGAATTGGCAGACATACACAACGTGTTCCATGTTTCACAATTGAGACGATGCATATCCCCGCCTGAGAAAAGGACTGCAATGGCTGAGATAGAATTGGCAGAAGATTTAACTTATGAGGAAAGACCGTTCAAAATTTTGGATCAAATGGAAAGGGTCACTCGCAGTAAAGTCAGAAAATTTTACAAGGTTTAGTGGGAGCATCACACAGAGTCAGAAGCAACGTGGGAGCAGGAAGAATTCCTTAGGGATCAGTATCAAGAGTGGTTTTCCCAAGCAACCGAATCTCGAGGACGAGATTCATTCTAAGTGGGGGAGGTTTGTGACATCCTTGGTTTTGCCCCTTCTTTTTGCTTGATTTTTTTATTTGAAATTGTTTGAAACTTGAGTTTCTGAATCTTTTCATATGGACTTCAACACTTGGGCATCCTTGGCTTTCACCCAACTGCTTCACTTCCCTCCTAAATCATTTTTTGACTTCTGACCCACCCCAAAAATAATCTTTGGAATATTTTTCTTAAAAGAAAAATATTCATTTTTCTTTCTAAAACCCTAAGCCAGATCTATTTTCTTCAAAGCAACCCCAATTTTTATAGCTCAGAAAAATCTGAGATAATTCACAAATATTCTGTGAACCCTAGTGCACCTTCTTGAGCAAAAATATTTCATCAATTTTTGGAATATTTTTGCAACAGAAAATCTTTTCTATTCTGGACAGAAATGGTGGTTTCTACAGCAACTACCATTTTACTTGCTCCATTTGCCTGAAATTTCTTGTGCATCTTTACCTTGGTAACTTATCACTAGCCTCCAAAGCACAGCTTCAAACTCCAAGCCATTTAACCACAGTAACATCACAAAGTTACTGACCAGAAACTTACTTGGTGTGTGAAAACTTCTCTACTGCACCTGGATCCAAACCAAATCGTGGTAACACTCAAAACTACCATGAACAACATGCCAAACATTGATTTTTTGCTTAGATCGACCTGATGTCGTAGTGCACGCGGTGATCGCATTCGTCTAGGCGTGCTGGCATGCAGCCGACGCGCTCTACGACACGCTCGAGCCTCTGTTGCTCACGTGCTCGCTTCCCCGCCTGCCCAACCATGCCAAACCTCGCCACCATGATCGTCTCAATGCTCTTAACTCCTCCCTGGCGCTCGCCGGCACCGGAGCTCGCCGCAGCGAGCACGGGCAAGGTCCGGCCAGCCCAATAGTGCGGAGCGCACTGTGCTCGTCGCCATCCTCTTGATCCTGTGCTCGTCTCCACCCGCCCATAGTGGCCGCGTGACCTCCATCGCCTTCTCCCCCTCTCACTGACGCCGCTCGTTGCCAGGCGCCGTGGACAGGTGTCCACCAGCGGAACCCGAAGCACCCTCGCCGCTCGCATATATATAGAGCCCTTCCAGCCTCCTCGAGCACCAGCCAACACTCACACACACCCCACGATCGAGTAGGAAACCGGAGCCCAGCCGGGCAGGCCTCGGGCCGCCGTCCCCGAGCTCGAGCTCACCGGCGATCCCCTCTGGTCGCCGCGGTAGCTCCAGCTCCTTCCAGGCATGGGCGACCCCTCCAGGGCCTCCGCCTCTCTCCGGTGAGGCCGTCCCGCCCGCTTGGAGCCCCTGGAGTGGCCTCTACTCGCCGTCTTCCTCAACTCCGGCGACCTCCACGTTCTGCCTCCGCTTGCGAGGTTGATTCCGACGCCGACCGCCCCTTGCTACGCTACGGGTACGGGCAGTAGCGCCTCAACCCCCTCCTACCATCCCTCCCTCTCGTTTGGGCCAAGGAGCCCTCGTCGCCGGCGAGAGCTCCGGCAAAGCCGCGGCCCCCTCTATTTCCCTCTCCCTCTTTCCCCACCAGACTAGCGGGGCCCGCTAGTCAGCCACTCAGTACGCGCGTGAAGCGGTACGAGCATTGTTGAGTAAATCGTTAACTGGTAGCTGCTCGGTTGGCTGACGAGTAGGGGATTAATAGGCTAATCGGCAAGTTAATCGGCCATTTAATCAATTAATCGGATGATTTATCGGTTTATCCGCTACTCGGTGACCCTACGAGTAGGGATTAATCGGCAAGTTAACTGGTTAATCGGATGGATTCTTGAACAGGGGGTACGAGTGGTGGCGCCCCTGGGCTTTACGCCTTCGACGTCACCCCCAGTCTGTTTCAAATTCATTTGAATTTATAGAACAATTCAAACAGTCATAACTCTTCAACCATAACTCCAAATGAATTGATTCTTTTTACATTGTGTTCTTTGATAAGAAATCTAGCAGCTCACCAAAGATGAGAATTTTCTAAGCTATCTAGAATTTTTGGTGATTTTCAGAAGTGTTCTTGATATTTTCTTGTTGTGTTTAAAACCATTTTTAGAAGGTGAAGCTTGTCTTGAGGATCACCAGGAGGCTTGTGAACCTCATCTGCACTAAGGCAAGCCACAGCAACATTTTCATGGTTCCATTTCAATATTTGTGATTTTCTTACTTGAATGAAAGGATTAATCCATGCATTTAAATGATTATGGAGTTATTTATATTTGTTAAATATTGGTTAGTTGTTATGCTTGAGTTACATAATGGTCGAAACTTGTTTAGTGGATAAAGCAAGTTAAGATTTATTTGAGGTGATGTTAGAAATAATTTTGTTATGTATGTTAGCAATTATTTAAAGCTGTGTTTTTGCCCTCTTATATTGATAAAAAGTTGTTAGAAAATGTTCTGTTAAATACTTGTTTAATCATATTATTTGTCTTATAGAATGTTTGATCCCAACTTAGTGATAAAGAAAGGAAGAGTTGTTGATAATGAAATCTTTTTGACAAGCATATGCGAAATTTATCAGAGTTACTTTCTTGCGTAAGAAGTTAATAAACTTGTGGCAAAATATTTTGGTTAAGTTGTGAGTCATTTGAGCAAGTAGAGTAAATTGAGTTGTTGATGTTATGCTTGGTGTGTATAAGGATGGCATTTGTCATTTTTATCATTATATGATGCATGTGTTATTTTGCATTTCATGGCATGATATGACACCGGTCATTTTTTTATTAAACCTGAATATAACTCAACTTGAATATACCGTTGACTAGGTCATGGTGCCACTGAATCGAGTTTCTTTCCAGTGCAACCACATTTGCCTTTGTGGGAAGGCCTTGATTCGGTCCATTGACATGGCCTCTGGTCGGAGCATCCATCTAGGGAAGTTTATGTCGTGCTTGTCCTGGCCCGGTGAGCAGACATAATTTTGTGTGCTCGTTGGTGATATTATGGTACCGAGTCCCCGAGTGGGAGTGTTTTGACCACAACGGTGGTCGGGGTGTCTTTGGTAGACATAGGGCCACCCAGGACCAGCCCATTGGGGGATTTGGGTCGGAGTGGCCGGGAGAGTGCTATGGCAATGGAGGGGTTTTGTCGGGATGCCGTTGGTCCACCCGAATGGGAGTGCGAGGCCATGGGTTCCGTGGTGTGGGTAGAGTGTGCTACCTCTGCAGAGTGTGTAATCTATCGATAGCTGAGTCCACGGTTACGGACACCTCGTAGTAGGTCCCACCATGAGTCAATGTTTAATAAAAATTGCACACTAAGTGATGAACTTTGCATTGTTGATGGATGGCAGAAAGGCCATCGAGGCATTTGGGACCAAATGATGGTCGTGGTTGTGATCGTCGTAAGGATCACGAGTTGTTCTTGAGAAAGACCACTTTGGTGGTGTGTTCTGACCACTTTGGTGGCGTGTTTGTGATATGACCACTTTGGTGGTGTGTTTGTGATCCAGAGATGATCACGGTTGGTAAGCTGTCCCGCGGGACGTTCGAGCATGAGCACAGCATGTTGGCATATAGTGTTGCACTTTTAGTAATTGGTTAAATATCATGATATTGTTTGTCATTATGATGATGCCTGTTGTGAGCTTGCAAGTACATTCAATATAGTGACCTGGCGTGTCATGCCAGATTTCAGGAAAGTATCATTGGAGGAGAGCGCTGTCCGAGTCTAGATCGTGTCCACATCAGTGTCCCTGTGATAGGGAGCTACCACCACGACGTTATTCCGCTGGCACATAGTTGTTCGGATAGAGGCCCATTTATGTTCACTAAATAATGTACATATTGTTCAGCCGCACCGAGTGTGCCGCTTGGCCTCGACAGCTGTTGTAATGTAACTCTGTTCCGCTAGCATCAATAAAGTGGTTGTTATTCTGTACCAAGATGTTGTGCGTTGCCAGAAGACATGGTCTCTGGGCTGGCAATGTATGGTGAACCGGTCGCTCTGAGCCGGGGTGCCACACGAGCCAAATGAGCGGACGTCCGACGCCAGCGAACGATCGACAACCGGACGACCAGACACCTCCGGAAATCCGGCACTCCAGCGTCCGAGCTAGATCGAGCGGATGTCCTACGTCTATCGGACGTCCGGCCGCCCGTGAGTCGCGGACGTCCGATGCCCTCCGGACGTCCGACCCCTGGCTGTGTCCAGTTGTGGGCTGAGGCCCATGTACCCCTTCACTTCACCCTCATTTGCACTAAGACTATAAATAGACCTCTCCCTCCTCCTTTCTTGGGTTAGCAAAGCGATAGCTCATTTGATAGGGAGCTTTGCTCCTTGTACCACTCTACTCTTGAGAGAGAGAGAGAGACTACTACTCCATTGGAGTCCAAGACCTCCATCTAGGAGAAGATCCTGCGGGATATATCGTCAAGACCCCTTCATGGGAAGATCCGTCTAGGATATCATCAAGACCTCCTTTTGGAGATGAACCTTACCTTGTATCTTTCCCTTTGTTGTTCATGTACCATGTGGATCTTGTGTGTTTGATTGTCTAGTGGATGTGTGATTGCACTTATTCTTGAGTGTTTCCCCTGGTATTTTCTCTCTGTTCTTCCTCGTGTTCTTCGTGTTCTTCGCGGGATCCGCTCCTTTCGTGAAAGATCAGACATACAGGGTTCCGCCCTACATCATCTTGGTATCATGAGCCATGTTGATCACGATTTTGGAGCCTCCCCGTTGTGTTTTCTAGCCTAATTTTGTTGTGTTCTTCCCCAAAATCGAAAATCCCCAACAAAAATAGCCCCAATTTTTTTGTGATTTGTTGGTTTGAAGAAGTTTAGTTGATTTTGATCCATGGATTTGCTTGGTTTCGACTAGATCTAGCATTTCCCCAATTTTGCCCACTTTCCTTCCACGAAATCTCATCAATTTTGACCCCAAAATCATCATTTTCCACCCAAAATCGCGCCCCGGATCTCTAATCTCGCGTTGACCCCGACCCATCGGACGACCGGCCTTTTACGGACGTCGGGAGCCCCTGGAACGACCAGACGTTCGACCTTTTCTGGACGACCGGAACCCCTAACCCGAGCCGAATTTACGGATTTCCGAGCCCGCCCGGACGTCCGGCCCCCGGACATCCGACCTAGTCCGGACGTCCGTAACCTGTAAAAACTGATTTCGCTCAAATGTTCTTTCGGCCATAACTAATTCATCCAAACTCCGATTTTCGCGTTCTTTAGCTCGTTTTGAAGCTCTTGACATTCTCCTTACCACAAAAATACCACCAAAACCTTTTGAATCCATCAAAGTTTTGGAACTTTGGCATCTTTGCCTAGGGCTTCCACTACATCATCCGCTGCACCACCACCGACTTCCGCAACCTAACCCATTGTGTTCCATATCACATTAGTGGTTGCTTGAGGAGTGATTCGAGTATCCTAAGGTGTCTAGGCTACTTAGGGACGGTTGCTTCTTCATCAACCACCACCACCACCATAACTTCCGCATAGTTTTGCCCACCTTACACTCCCGTCACCCCAACTTAACACAATTTTGTTTGTGTTGTGAGTTGTGTATCCTAAGGTGTTTTGGCTACTTAGGGACCGTGCTTACAACTCCGACACCATGTATACTACACAACCATAACCTCCACTTCCGCATTGCCTACTCGCGTAACCCATCATTCCACCACCGCATCCCGCTACCACCATTTTTACACTTCACGTTTGAGATTTTGAGTTCACGGTTTTTTCGTTTCCTAAGGTGTTTCATGATGCGGAGCATCCCACGTTCATCCCCATGTACACTCCAACAACTCTCTAAGCCCCAAGGATACATAAGATGAGACCTCGACTATACACCATTGGACACAAGGTGAACTCGCTCCTCTCCGAACATTCACTTTCTACATGTGAGACATGGCTACTACCTCCAACGTGTGTGCTATGCATGATCAGGTACTTAGAGGAAAGCCACTAGCCACCACATCCAATGGACGAGCTAGCGAAGACGCCAAGTACAAGGACTAAGAGAAGTCTTCAGCCACTAGATGACCGGGCAACGCCGGACGTCCAACACCTGGGCACTCATCCGGCAAGAAGGGTCAGCCAACGGAAGCTACAGCGGCCGGACGTCCGACCGTCTCCGGAACTCCGGCGCCACCTCAACCGAGCCTAAACGCCGGACGTCCAACAAGAACCGGACGTCCGGTACCTGTCGGACGACCGGCCCCTGGCTGTGTCTAGTGTTGCGGGCTGAAGCCCATGTACCACTCACTTACCCCTTCATGTCCCTAGACTATATATACTCCTCCACCACCTCCTAGTTAGGGTTAGCATTGGTTTAGCTCATTTGAGAGATAGAGCATTGCTCATCCACATCGGATCTACTCCTCGAGAGAGACCACGACCTCTTGGGAGAAGATCTCTTTGGATTCAAGACCTCCTTGCGGAGAAGATCATCAAGACCCCCTCTTGGGCGGCCCCATCAAGACCCCCACACAGAGAAGATCGTTAACTCTTGTATCGTCCGTTGTTGACTTTGGATCTTGTATCTCCCTTTATGTTCATGGATCTAGCACTTGTGTGATCATTCTTGTTGGTTTGAGTGTTCTCTTGTGTTCCCCTTGTGATTTTCCCCTCGTTTCCCTCCTTGTGTTCATCGCGGGATCCGCTCCTTTCGTGAAAGATCGGGCGATTAGGCTTCTACCCTACATCATCTTGGTATCATGAGCCACGTTGATCATGATTTCGGAGCCTCCCCTCTTCGTTTTCTAGCCTAATTTTGTTGTGTTCTTCCCCAATTTCATAAATTCCCCACCAAAAATAGCCGCAATTTTTTTTTGTGATTTGTTGGTGTGAAGAAGTTTTGTTGATTTTGATCCATGAATTTGCTTGGTTTCAAGTGGATCTAGCATCTCCCCAAGTTTCTCCATCTTTCACCCAGGAAATCTCATCAATTTTGACCCCAAAATCCCCAAATTCCACCTAAAATCACGCCCCAAATCTCACATCTCGCATTGACACCGACCCACCGGACGTCCGGAGCCCCTGGTACGACCGGACGTCCGACCTTTTCCGGACGACCAGAACCCCTAACCCGAGCCGAATTTATGGATTTCCGAGCCCGCCCGAACGTCCGGCCCCCGGACATCCAACCTTGTCCGGACGTCCGTAACCTGTAGTTTCAGATTTGAGCTGATTTTTGTTTCGGCCATAACTAATTCATCCAGAGTCTGATTTTCGCGTTCTTTAGCTCGTTGGAAATCTATTGACATCCCCTTCCCACAAAAATACGACCAACCTCTTTTGAATCCATCAAATTTTGTGAATTTTGGCATCTTTACCTAGGGCTTTCACCACATCCTCCGCTACTCCACCACCGACTTCCGCAACTTAACCAATTTTGTTCCCCATTGCATTAGTGGTTGCTTGAGGAGTGATTTGAGTCTCCTAAGGTGTCTAGGCTACTTAGGGACGGTTGCTTCTTCATCAACCACCACCACCACCATAACTTCCACATCGTTTTGCCCACCTCACACTCCCGCCACCCCAACTTAACCCAATTTTGTTTGTGTTGTGAGTTGTGTCTCCTAAGGTGTTTGGGCTACTTAGGGACCGTGCTTCCAACTCCGACACCGTGTATAGTCCACAACCTTACCCTCCATTTCCGCATTGCGTACTCCGCAACCCATCATTGCCATTTCGCATTTCTATTGAGCTTCCACAAAACCACCACCGCACTACCGCTACAACCATTTGACGTTTGAGATTTTGAGTTCGCGGTTTTTCTGTTTCCTAAGGTGTTTCGGCTACTTAGGGACGAGTCTCCATCACCTTGGTATCTCCATCAAGATCACCGCCACTCATCATCGCCACGGACAGTAACCTCCATATCATCTTGGTATCGTGGTATCCCTCCATTGTATATTCCCTTGACATTGCATTGATAACCCCTAGCCCATTTTGTGTCACTAGCCTATCGAGACTAGCCATTTGAGTATTGCCGGCAATGTTACTTGTGCACATTAGTGATCTACACCCTACATTGCATACATACCATATCATATTGGTATCATCATATCATCTCTTGTGCCTCAAGTTTGTTCCCGCATATATAAAATTGCTATCTTGGTTTGTGCATCGTGCAAAAGTGGCCACTCAAAAAAAAGAATAAGCTTTTAAGAAAAAGAGTGAACAAAGAGCTCGTAAGCAATAGCCATAGCATCATACCACCTTGCATATAAGATCATCTTCGATCACCTTGTGAGAAACACCGGGAACCATACATACATAGCATACTTGGGATAGAAAGTTATCCATTTTGCATCTAATAGGTTGTGCATAAGTGTCGTATCCGCCTATTGAGCAATCGTGCTAGCGTCTCTCTTGAGTTGTGCAACACGAGCGTTTTCCGTGCATTCCACATTTTGTGTTCATCCTTGGTTGCACGACCCCATTTATCTATCCGTGTGTGTGTTTCCGTGTGCCACATATTGCTATTGGTCTACTTGTTTCACTTGAAAATTTGTGAATCTCTTTCGACATTATTGAATCTTGCTAACATTTTGCATCAAATTTTTGTGCCACTACCGTCACCGAGCTCCACCATAAGCCTTAATTGTGTAGGTGTGAGAAACCGACAAGAATTGGTACCAATTGTGCTATTTCCTTGTCCACATTGGAGTGATCATTGATCCACTTTCAACTTCGGTCAAACTACATTTGGTATTTGTTCTTCTCTTTCTACCACTCACATTTTTCTCTTGGAGTGATGGATAGGCAAGGCATTTCATATCCGGTCTTCCACAACAATGACGGCGTGAACAACTACATCACCAAAGCGTCAATCTTTGATCTACAAGGACAAATGCAAGGCGCACAACCAAGATTGTGAGAGCGCATCGACAACCTCTCCATTGACATTCGCCACTCTGAAGCGAGTAAAAGGGACTACATCGACAACAAGCTTTCCGCACAAAAGGAGGAGCAAGATGTAAGGATGGAGGAGATTCGGGCCTTGATCAAGTCTACTTCCCCTTTGTCATCTTCAAGGCGGCGGCGAGCAAGTCGATCATCTTCGGAGCGCCCAAGCGATGCAAGCGCAAGTCGTCCACGTCCACATCTCCATGGCGACCACCATCACGTTCGTGATCCACCTCGTCATGAAGGGCAAGTCACCTCCAAGCAACATGTGCACGAGGAAGACGAACGGCATCTACTACGAGCTCAAGTGCGACAACGACACCATCATCATGAAGATGCTTGCCAAGCGCAAATGAACAAGTCCCACCAAGCTCTACTTCACGCCAAGTCCAAGATTCATGAGCAAAAGAGAAGACCGCGAGACAAGCACCACCAAGACGGAGCTACGGCTACACGAACCACTTCGGCATCTTCGCCAAGTGCTATCAAGGCATCTTCTCCTTTGGACGTACGACATCTTCGCCTACTTCCCGTGACTTCACCTACATCGACATCATCAAGTACAAGGCGACCAACTGCGAGCGAGGATGACACTTCCATCTTCAGAAGCCCCACAAAGAATATGGCCGAGCATGGGAATTTCCCTTCGGTCATGGAGACAAGCTACGCGGTGCCACATCATATGGGCCTCCAACAACAAGACGGTGACCAGAAGGTCGAGCAAGGGCCATCCCCTTCGACCACGGCGACGAGCATGAAGCTCTTCAACCACTTGAAGATGGCGCCCATATTGGACTCATACTCCGAGTCAAGCTACGAGACCGCACATGAGACCTTATCTTTGGTCTTAGAGGAGAGTGATGATGTGCCATCTTCGGCCTTCACCCACGGCTACGACCATGTCACGATTGAGCATGGAGACATTTGCACCTACATCTCTCCGACACCCACATATGCCGAGATGCCCAAATTGCCATGTGAGGAGAGCCACCACAACATGAGTGACATGAGTGACTCCACCACACGCGACATTGAGAGCATTTCCTATGAGAGGATGAGTGTGACCACCACTAGCCCCACACTTGAGAGCATCCAAGAGGGAGTGAGTGAGCCACCACACTTAGTGAGTGAGTTAGTTGACACGGCACGTGAGGCCACTATGATTCCTAACGACTTAACCTCTACTCCGAGTGTGTTTTCTTCTTTGGTGCTAGGTCTCCTACATGACGACACGCCTATCCTCGACGAGTCCATGCCTCCAATGGAGACAACGATGGCAATGGTGGACGATGATGCACCCCCCACATGGTTCCATCAAGATGAAGATGACCACGACTTGGTCTTCAACACCTCACCTACAACACATGAGCGATGCCCCAAAGGTAACATAGGTGATGGTTCTTCTCTTGTCCCACTAGTGGACTATTTTACGAATGATTGCTTGCATGATGTTGACACACCTATTCCCATGCTTCATGCTAGTGCGACTTCCTCATGTCATGACTTACCTATTTATGATGACTATGATGACGAGCATGTCGAGTTGCCTAGTTGTGATGCTATGCTCCATAGGATATCATGTGAAAATCCTATCGGTCACATCATGTTTGGCAATCCATTGAACTTGTCATATGCTATGAGTGAGATATGCCATATTGCATCATTTCAATCTCAACATAGTAGCTATGCATGCCCCATTAACATAAATCCCATTTGCACATATGGCATAGATGACGAGATGATGGTCATTGGATTTCGTTTTTCATGTGATGACATTGCCATGCTTCCTTTACATGATTTGCACAATTCATCTACTATGCCATGCCATGATCACAATGTACCAAATATGCTTTGTTTTGGATGTTGTCAATATTCTCCATGTGATGTTTACACTAATGATCACGAGGAGACCCCCATAGTTTCCTCATACATATTAGGAGATTTTGATGCATTCCAAACTTTGCATGTTTGCCATGATTGCTTGCACTATATGCATTCCATGAATAACAATGCTATACATATTTCTTGTGATGCATTACACAAGTTGAGTCTCCATTATGCTATACATAACAACAAACCTATCATGATGGATGACATGTTTCTATATCACGCATCTCATTTATTTGAGCATTGGATATTTTGTGCTAACTGACACAAACACATGCGCATCATGATGGATGATGTGTACATCTACCACGCACACATTGTCTTTGTTTTGTGTAGGTACTCCCGTATACTCGTCAACCTCTCAATCCCAAGAGTTGACGAAACGAGCTCTTGAGAGCAAAGATGACTTGGGATCCCGTGGACTATCCTTACCACCATTCCTTTCGCGCACTGACTACGCGCATCTCCCTCACTTGGCTCTCACACGGCTATGGGCTATATACCGCTTGTCGCTTCATGCTCATTTTACCGTGTTCACTTTGCATGCTATGCTTTCTTCTTTGCCATGCAATTGTGACCCTTCCTATGTGTATTTGCATGCTTGGTGGAGATCCTTGTTGCTATTTCCATGTTTATCATGTACATCATGCTATTGATGCTATTTTGCTCATATCCTCCTTTCATGCTTGTGCTATGTCATGTGAATTATTCATGCACACTATTTGCCCCCATGACATGCTTGCTATGATTCCCTCTAGTATGTTGCATCTTTGCACTACTAGCTCACACCACTTGATTGCTATGTCACACCCTAGCCAGCTCAAGCATTAGAGTGTGCATCATGTTTAAATTTCCCTTAAATTTGAAATGGGGATGACAGAACCCCCAGCACCCCCCTGGAACAACTAGGGTTTACTAAAAACTTTTTCAATAAACCTGAAATGCCCTTCTAAAAAGCCCACCCTTTTTGTTTTGGGTTAAAACCTTTGACAAAAATGGTGCACATTTTTCTAGGACATCTAAGGTCATTGGATTAATCCTTATGGTATTTGCATTTGGGCATTTAAATGCTATAAAATATTTTAAATACTCAAATAATCATAAACTAAAATGTTTGCTGTTGGATATATTCTAAGTAGTAGCCATGATTAATTTTATGATTTATGGAAATGCCCTGGCATTTTTAATAAAGCCCTGAAGCTATAGAAATAATAGAATAAATATGAAAAATAGAAAAAAAGAGAGAAACTTACCTGGCGCAGCCCAGCTAACTCACCAGCCGGCCCACCTGGCGGCCCAGCACTGTGCTGGCCCGCGCCAACCAGGTGCTTCTTCCCCGCCAGGCAGGCAGGGTGGTGACGCCGGCGTGCCCGAGCTCACCACGGCGTCACCTGCTTGCCGCCCGCACCTTGGACGCCTGGACGCCTCCACGTCGCACCCCGAAGCCCTGGACACGCCATTCCCCCCTGTCTCTCTCCCTTCGCCGTTCCCCACCATGGCCGACGCCCCTGTCGCCGCACCGTCGTCATAGCCGCGCCCTCTGTTGTCCTCACGCCGCTCCATCATGTCCCCGAGCTTCGCCGTCGTCGATTACATTGAGTGGGTCGAGCCCCGAGCGCTCGCTCGCCCCGGAGACGCTACACCGAGCTTGCCCTCAACTCCGGCCACCGGAGATCCCCTTCGCCGTCCCTGCCGCATCAGCTCATCCCCGACCTCGCCGACTGCCTCGACGAGACCCTCGTGAGCTCAGCCACCTCTCCACCCTCTCCGTTCTCCCTCTCGAGCCCCATAGCGACCGCACGTAGCTCACCCGCACGCACCGCCATGGAGCTCGTCGCCGACGAGGCTCCGGCCACCCAATGGCCACGCCACCCTGTCCACTAGTCCTACCGCACCTCCAGGAGCTCAACGCACCAAACCACATGCCTCCCCGTGCCCCCTAGCGACTAGTTCATCCTCACCCGAGCTCCGGCCGCCGCCAAACTTGTCGCCGGCGATGTTTCTGGCCACCCCAGCTCCACCCACTGCCACCACTCGATGCGGCTTCCTCCCCGCATCACATAGATAGTCTCCGCCGCCCTTTTGGTCGCCGGAGTGCAAATCCCGCGTTGCTCCGCCACGTCTGGCCTCGCTGGCGGCTAGACGCCAGCGAGTTGACCCTGTTTGACCCCGTGTGGGTCCAGGTTGACCCCCCTGAGTCTATGACAGGTGGGGCCGGCCTGTTAGTTAGTTTAGGATTAATTCTAACTAATTTTAATTAGTCAAGTCACTGACATGTGGGCCCAGGCCCCACTGACAGTAGTTAGTGTTAACTTAATCCTGTTAAATTAACTGAGACTCTGACAGACAGGGCCCACCAGTCAGGTTTGACCTGGCCGACCCAGTTGACCGCTGACGTCACACCTATGTCATGCTGACGCATTAATTCAATTACTGGAATTATTCTTATATAGCAAATTGCAGAAAATAACCAAAACTTCTAAAAATCATAGAAAATCAACCATAGCTCCAAATCAAACAAGTTATATATGAAAAATGATCAGAAAAATTCAATCTATCCATCTATAAAGGTTTCATGCATGACAAAACAAGTTAACCTTGATGTTTAAGAAGAATAAGGTAATGCACTAATAAGGCTATATTAAATGAGCTAACATATGAATCTTTGATTCAAATGAGTTCATCCCCTTCTGTTTTAGCTTGCATTAGGCCAAGACACATTCATCCTGCCATGTCATAGCATGCATCATATTGTTGCATATTGTCATGTGTTGATTATGTTCGGTGTGCTTTTCGTGGTAGGTTCTGCCTCCGAGGATAACCCCGAGTATCCGTCTGAAGGGCAGTACCCTACTACCACTACATCAGGCAAGCAACCATTGATCATTCTGATACAAACCCATGTTCTCGCTTATGCTCTTGTTTACTGCATTAAGACAACGTGATTCAAACTGCTGTGTGCTACGGTAGTTGAACCCTTATCCTCTGCATGACCTATCATTGCCACAGTAACTAGATGAAACCCACTAGCATGTGTAGGAGTTGATTGAGCCATGTATGTGATTCCTACCTTGCTATGCCTGCTATGCCTAGAGTTGTGTCAGGTCTGGTTCATCTGGGTGATGGGCTAGAGTGAAAGGATTATGTCGGTAGTGTGAGGGATGTGTTGAACATGACTTGGTAAAGGTATCGATGAGAGGCCATGTAGGAGTACATGGTGGGTTTTTTCATTGAGACCGTCCCTAAGAACTGAGATCTGTATGTGTGATTTTAAGAATCAGCTACTACCATGCATTCGGATCCTTAATTGACCCTCTCGGCTTCTTAATCACCCTAGTACTCTGTCCAGGAGTTGCAAATAGTTTCTGGTGTTTGTAGGTTATGTGTTGGTGGCCGTGCATAGCACTGACCCTAGGGGTGGGCTATGTTGTGGTAGATACACCGTGGCCGGGTATGCCGGGCGCCCGTTTGGCGTCTCGGGGCCCTGTTCACATCGTTCGGGGCCGTATGTGGAAACCTCGGCCGGACTCCCTGCGGATGGAACCTGGATAGGCGATGAACCTAGACTAGAGACTTGAGTGTTTAGGTAGGCCGTGGCCGACACCCTCGTTGGGCTCCCGCTTGAAGGTTGCCGAGTACATGTCGTGTAAACGACGGTAAGTGGTGAAAGCCTGTATGAAGAAGTACACCCCTGCAGGGTATAAAACTATTCGAATAGCCGCATCCGCGGTAAAGGACTACTTGGTTTCCTATACAGTTCATAGACAAGTTAATGGTTACTACTAAAAGACTCAAGATAAGTGTGAGTACCGAGGATGGCCCTCTCGTAGGATGACGAGGGAGGATCCCCGGTGGAGTATTGTGTTGGTGAGTAGTGGACTTGTGTGCGAAAACTATTTTACTAGTGGAGTTCCGTAGGATAGCCTAGCCAAGAGTCAAAGATGGCTTGCTGCAATAACCCCACCACCTTCTTGAGAATGAGCATGTATAGTAGGTTCTGTTGTAAGACTTGCTGAGTACCTTTGTACTCATGTTTGCTTAATTACTGTTTTCAGACGACAACACCGCCCCCTCCGATGGGTTCTACGTAGACCTTGATGTCGACGAGTGACTTGCCACCCAGGTGGTGATCCTGGCCATGGAGGGCCCTATGTAGATAGACAGGCTTCGGAATCCTTCTTGCTTTCTAGTGTCTATACTCAGACTATTTACTTCCGCTTGTGCTTGTATGCTTGTATGACTTGAGTGTCGGGTCATGTGACCCCTACCTGTATGAACTTGTTATGTATGGCTCTCTGGAGCCTTTAAATAAAGTACTTGAGTTGTAGAGTTTTGTTGTGATGCCATGTTGTATGTACTCATATCGGGCATATTGTGTGTATGATTGAAATGCTTGGTATGAGTGGGATCCGACAATCTAGTTGTTTATCCTTGGCAGCCTTTCTTATGGGGAAATGTAGTCTAGTGTTCCTCGAGCCATAGTAGTCCGCTACAGCCCGGTTCACCGGAGTCCTGCTAGCCTAGCACTACTGCTCAGGACAGTTGACTGGCCGGCATGTGTTTCATTTCATTCCTATGTCTGTCCCTTCGGGGAAATGTCATGCGGTGACCTCCGGAGTCCTGCCTAGCCTGCCACAGCTCGGGTTCCCCGGAGTCCTGTTAGCCCAGTGCTACAGCCCGGATTCACTCGCTGATGACCGACATGCTCGATGTGCTTCATGTATGCCTGTCTCCATAGGTCTCCGCCGCTTTGGGTTAACGACTAGCCATGTCGGCCCGGGTTCTCTGTCATATGGATGCTAGCGACACTATCATATACATGAGCCAAAAGGCGCAAACGGTCCCAGGTCATGGTAAGGCGACACCCGTGGGGATACCGTGCGTGAGGCCGCAATGTGATATGAGGTGTTACCGGCTAGATCGATGTGACTTGGAATCGGGTTCCTGACAGCGTTGGCATCAGAGCCGGACTGCCTGTAGGTTCATTGAGCCAAACTGGTCGATGTCGAGTCTAGAAATGCTTTAGTTATATGTAGGGGAATTGATTGTGGGAGGGAATGTAAGGCTCTTTTACTCCTTTACCTTATGCCCTCTGATCTGAGTCATTCTATTCTTATTCAACGTGGGTTAAGGACTAGGCTCTCTCTTTCTATCAGTTTCACGTGTTACTAATCCATAGTAGCTTATAGGATTGTTGTTACAAGCCTTAGTACAGTTTCTACTACTTTTAGTATGTTGCCAGTTGAATCAGAACCTTGATATGATGTTGTTGAGTGGTATTGCAAACTGTTGTGGATGTCTCAAATATTTTCCTGAGCATTTACAACTGTTATGCCGTCCAATTTTCCCTAGAAATTCTAATGTCTTTGCATTGTGGTTCTGCTTTTAGATGGCCACTCGTGCTCAAAACCAAGTGGTTCGCCTGACCCGGTGCCTCGATGTGCCCGATCATACTGCTATGTTAGTCCGGGTAATGATCGAGACGGGTTACCATTGATATGCCGAATACACTGTCGAAGAGCAGTTCCGAGACTTTAATCAAAGCCAATATTTCTGCACCGTCAGGATATTTCCTTCTTATCCTGGATCTACCGAGCCCCTCCACTGTTCCTATGGACTCGGGGTTACTGTTGAGATGGCTGTGCGGGATGCTGCCCATTCCATGATGACCATCATGCGAGTCCGGACTGGCCTACTTCGGAACACCGACTTCCGTTACATGCCAGCTTCACTTCCGGGAGCGCAAGGGTATCTTCAGGCTATCTATGCTGACTCCACTCAGGAGGACTCACTAACTCGTACCACTGCCGAGATGCTCGAGGATAAGGACCGAGAGAATCAGGCCTTGAGGCTGGAGCTTTTCAACACCCGTGCTGATCATTGGGCCACATTGACTCGGTTTGCACCTACGGTGCAAGCTGGATGTATGGATACAAGGGATCTGTATCCTGTGAGATCTGCTCTGCCAGACATGGTGGATTGGCGTGATGTGGGAGGCATCACCCCACCACGTGGTCCCCGCAGGCCACCGTTTTTTGGTCCAAGACCTCATCCTAGCCCCTTTGGTCCACAAGCTCCTTAGGACCGTCTGTTTCTGGATGTTCATGTTGAACTTCCAGGCTATGGAGGTGACTTCTATGAGGACTACTACGGAGCTGTGTGAGTTAGTAGTAGTATCACTAGTATTGTAATAGTTGTATCTCCACTGTCCTGCGTGACTTGTGGAATATGACTTTGTGTGTAATCAATCCTGGAGGTCTAGACAAATATTGTATAGGAGCTTGGAATGCCTTCGATGAGATGTAACGTCTTTCATCATAGTTGTACTATAGTCTGGGCTTGTACTTGTAAGTGCATCTAGTGCCACCCCTAGTTGGTTTTGGAGTATTGATGACAAACTTAGTTGAGGAACTAATGTGTTTGTGAGAATTGCAGGATAACACAAGTAGAAGTCCCTCATTGATTCGGTTTTCCTACTAGAGATTACCCCTAAAAATGTATGAAGACATTGATGTCAAAGGTGGTTTATGAAGATATTCTCATTGAAGACTATGACAAGAGAAGACATCGCATGAAGCCTATGGAGCTCGAAGACTTAGATCTTTCGTAGTTCTTTTTCTTCTCTGTTGAGTCATAGGAACCACCGTACTGTTAAGTGGGGTCCAAGAGAACCAGTCAGAATGACTGAAGTGATGCTTAACCAAAACCTATGTCTTCGAGAGAAGACTATGAGAGCGAATCTTGTCCAGAGTTGGACAAGTCAGCTTTGCTTGTAGCCCAAGTAAAGTTGATGTGTGAGTTTGAAATCTGACCGTTGAACACGTGTCAGTTCCTTAGTGACCCAGGGTCATTTTGGAAAAATCAAGTCAGGTTGCCTAGTGGCTATAAATAGCCCACCCCCTACAACCATAAACGGTTGGCTGCTCAGAGTTAGTATACGGCTTTTGTCGTTTGAGAGCAACCCACCTCGAAGCCTTTGAGAGAGAATTCCTTGCGAGGATAAAGCCCTAACCACCCAGAGCCTAAGAGTGTTAGGCATCACTTAAGTCTTCTTGTCTGTGTGATCTGAAGACTTATTACACTTGAGGACTGTGAATCCTCCAGCCGGTTAGGCGTCGCGTTCCGAGCATCCAAGAGACATTGTGGATCACCGGTGAACAAAGTCTGTGAAGGTTTGGGAGTCTACCTTGAAGACTTACCAGAGTGATTGGGCAAGGTCTATGTGACCATAGCTCAAGGGGAATACGGTTAGGACTGGCTGTCCTGAGCTGCGTGTTCAGGACTGGGTGTTTGGGACTGTGTGTCCTCAGGTTTAAATACCTAGCTGCCCTAACCAGACGTACAATTGTCACAGCAACTGGAACTGGTCCAACAAATCATTGTCTTCAATGAGTCACTGGTTTCATCCTTCCCTTCCCTTTACTTACTGTTGGTCCTTGTGAAGTCATTGTATGATTGCACTATCTTGTGTCTTCACTGAGTAACTGCATGTTCTGTTTGGCTTCATAATATCTTCCTACCCGATCCTTACTACCTAGCTGCTATTAGTCATTGTGCTTTCACTTCATTGAAAACTTGACTATGGTTTACCTAGTGTAGTCTACCTTCCGCGGAATGGTAATAAGTTTATTTCTATCGTTTGTCTTCGAAACTTCCACGTTTTGAAAACTTTCATAAAAATCGCCTATTCACCCCCCTCTAGTCGATATAACGCACTTTCAATTGGTATTAGAGCAAGGTACTCCCTTGTTCTGTGTGATTCAGTTTAACCACCTGGAGTTTTAGCTATGTCGACTGCAGGGATAATCAAAGTCTCCGCTGCGTGCCCCGTCTTCGATGGAACTGAATATCCCTACTAGAAGAATAAGATGTGCATGCATCTTGAAGCCATTGACTTCGACCTATGGTATGTCGTCAAGAACGGCGTTCCCAAGGCTGGAGAAGGTGTCACTGCTGCTGATGTCAAGAAGTTCGTTCAACTGGACTCTACTGCCAAGAATATTATCTGTGGTCATCTGACCAAAGGACAGTATGGCCGTGTGAGTGCTTTGGAAACATCTAAGCTAGTCTGGGACTGGCTCTCCAAGGTCAACGAAGGCGTCTCAACCCAGAGAGATCAGAGAAGCAGTGTCCTTCGCAACCTCTTCAACCGCTTCAAGCGAAATGACAATGAGAATGTCCAGCTCACGTTTGATCGACTCACTGACATCACAAATGAGCTTCAAGCCCTCGGCGCTACTGAGATCACCAAGCATGAAGTCGTCAAGACACTACTGAGATCACTTGACAGCTCGTTTGACACCCTAGCCCTGATGATTCAAGAACATCCTGATTTCAAGATAGTCGATCCGTCTGACATACTTGAGAGGCTCAACACACATGAGTTTCAGCTTTCTGAGAAAAGAGATATCTACAGTCCAAACTATGGGCGAACTCCTGCCTTCAAGGCAAAAGTTGTCTCCTCATCTGAAGAAGAATCTGACAGCAATTCTGATGACCCTGAAGACATTGGAAAGGAACTTGCTATGCTTGTCAAGAAGTTTCAAAAATTCACCAAGAAGAAAGGCTTTAGGAAATCTTCACGATCAAGCTCAAGGAATGATGAAGCTTCTGCTCATGACTACAAGAAGAAAACATGCCACAAGCGCAAGAAAACTGGCCACTTCATCTCTGAGTGTCCGCAGTGGGACAATGAGAACAAAAAGAAGAAGAAGAGCAAGGAATATGACTCTGACGACAAGAAGAAGAAGAAGAAATACTCAAAGTCTTCTTCCAAGTCTTCCTCAAAGTCTTCATCACACAAGAAGAGCTCATCTGGCAAGGCACGTGCGTTTGTTTGCAAGGAAATGGATTCAGAGGAGGAGTCCGCTTCTGAGGAGGCGTAGGTGGGGTCTGAGGAGGAGTCTGATTCTGGCATTGCAAGTCTGGCTACAATATACGTTGCCAAGTCCATCTTCAACACTGAAGACAATGACTTCATCACCGACACCAATGCAAATGACAAGAACTACTCCGCTCCTACCTACTGCTTCATGGCATGCGGTGCCAAGGTAAACACACGCACTACTCACTATCAAACATCTAGTGAAGATGACTCTGATTGTGGTTCAAGACCCAGCTACAAAACACTTGCTAAAATTGCAACTGAACAACAGAAAGCTATGGAACATATTCAAAAACTGTTAGACAAAAGCGATGATCTGTTAGGTGCTGAAATGACTCGATCTGAGTCCTTAATTGAAGACATAAACAATCTTCATGTTAAGTATGAGGAACTTGAAAGTCATCATGAAACGCTCTCAACAACTCATGAAAACCTTTCCTATGATTATCTTCAAAGGAAGCAAGATCTTGAGATATTGAGAGCGGCTCATGAAGATCTTCAAAAGGAAAACGAGTCACTTCGCGCTGAACAGATCAGTTCCGCTTAGGAAGGATTTGAACCACCATGTCTTAAATGCATTGAGCGTGACAATGCTACTTCTGTTGCTGAATGTTCTACTGCCGCTACTGTTGCAATATCTTCAACTATTGATGTGGGAACTAGCCCCTCTGCTGAGGATACCACTGCTATTGCTGATGAAAATGCTAGGTTGAAGACATTGCTTGAAACAGGGATGTACAAAAGTCTTAAAGGGCATCAGACACTATGTGATGTCCTCAAAAGGCAGATTCTGAACCGAAACCCGAGGAAAGAGGGTGTTGGGTTCGTAAGGAAAATGAATGCTGATGGCTCTTACTGGAAACCTGAGTAGTACCCCAAAACCACATGGGTTGCTGCAAAGGAACCTTCAGCAGATCCAGCCAATCTATCTGGCTTCACTTGTGATAACCCCATTGTCATTGATGAATCCTTTGATGCAAACTATAAACTGTTTAAGAATCAGAATGGTGAAGTGTTTGCCAGGTATATTGGCACTAACTGCAGGAATGGGCCGCCTATGAAGAAGATCTGGGTGCCGAAAAAGTGTTTGGAAAATCTTCCTGTGAATGTCATCATGACACCACAGGTGAAGAAGACAAACCCCAGACCACAGGCTTCGTACGGTCCAAAGGCTTCATACAGACAGAGGACTCTCCTGAGTCGCACTAACGCAAATGTTTTGCAGGGAAACCATACTCAGGCCTATGAATATGAGCGCGGTTCATCGAACTGCCATGTTCATAAGACCAAGAACTATTCTGCTTATTCTTATGAGTACTATTGTCCACCTGCAAGACTTTTTGCTAGGGCTTCAAAGCCAAAATTCTCAGATGCTGCACTTAGACTCATTGCTTCGAAGCCACCCCTAAAGATGTGGGTGGCTAAGAAGGCTTAACTCTCTTTTGCAGGGAAAGGTCTCCAGCAGAAAACCAAAATCGCCTGACGCTATTGCTGGGGACCTTAAACAGCTTGTAGGGCACAAGATCAAATGCCCAAATGGTCTTATTATGTACTTTGTTCCTGAGTCGCTTGCTACCTGCCCTATCAGTCCTAATCTCGATCTAAGCTTTAATAATCCACTGGTTTGTCAAATGTTTTTGCTTCACAACTCCCTTCGTGAAGCCTATCCCCTTAACTGCACTGTAGGGTACGACACCAGCGTCTTCAGAATGGATTATTGATAGTGGGTGTACCAATCACATGACTGGCAAAAGAAGCCTTCTTATGGACTCAACCTTACGTCCATCCCACAAGAGTCACATCACATTTGCTGACACTGGTAAAAGTAAGGTATTGGGTCTAGGTAGAGTTGCAATCTCAAAGGATCAACACATGGATAAAGTCATGCTTGTTGAATCCCTTGGCTTCAACTTAATGTCTGTCTCAATGCTTTGCGATTTGAACATGATCGTAATATTTGGAAAATATCGTTGCCTTGTTCTAATGGAATCTGACAAGTCTCTAGTGTTTGAAGGGTATCGGAAAGATGATTTGTACGTGGTAGATTTCTCAGCAGGACCACAGCTTGTCGTATGTCTTCTAGCAAAAGCTTCAGAATGCTGGCTCTGGCATCGGAGGCTAGGGCATGCTGGCATGAGGAACCTCCACACCCTTGCAAAGAAGAAGCATGTCATAGCCATCGAGGGCGTCAAGTTCAAGAAATATCACTTATGCGGTGCCTGTGAAGCAGGAAAGATGACGAGGGCCAAACATCCCTCGAAGACAATCATGAGTACTACTCGACCCTTCGAACTACTCCACATGGATCTTTTCGGTCCCACTCATTACTCAACTCTTACTACTACTGCTTGTCTCTATGGCTTTGTCATTGTTGATGATTATTCTAGATATACTTGGGTGCACATAATCCTCTACAAGATTGAAGTGCAGGACGTCTTCAGACGCTTCGCCAATCGAGCAATGAACAACTATGGCGCCAAGATAAAGCACATCAGAAGTGACAATGGCACTGAATTCAAGAACATTGGCCTTGATACATATCTTGATACTTTGTGCATCACACATGAATTCTCAGCTCCGTACACGCCACAGCAGAATGGCGTCGTCGAACGCAAGAATAGAACACTCATTGAGATGGCCCGAACGATGCTTCATGAATACAAGACTCCAAGAAAATTCTGGCCTGAAGCCATTGATACTGCATGCCATACAATCAATCATGTTTATCTTCACAAGATTCTGAACAAGACATCTTATGAGCTCCTTACTTGCGAGAAGCCAAATGTCAGTTACTTCAGAGTATTTGGCGCCAGGTGCTGGATCAAGGACCCACATCACACTTCAAAATTTGCACCAAAAGCACATGAGGGTTTTATGCTTGGATATGGAAAAGATTCGCACTCCTACAGAGTCTTCAATCTCTTTCATTATAAAGTGGTTGAAACAGTGGATGTGCGGTTCGATGAGACTAACGGTTCACAAAGAGAGCACCTGCCAAATGTGCTAGATGAAGTTCCATCCAGTGAATCAATCAAGCTAATGGGAACTAAAGAAATCATACCTTCTGAAGCTCAACCTGAAGAAGAACTTATCATCTCCGCACCTGATCAACCTGAAGACAATGCTCAGCCTGAAGACATTCCCTCTAACAACGACAATGATCAGCAAGAGCAAAATCTTCGCCCTGTACATCCTCGTGTTGCCTATGAAGTGCAGATTGAGAGAATAATTGGTAGCATCAATGCACCCGGTCCGCTCACTCGTTCAAGGGCAACTCAACTAGCAAATTTCTGTGGGCACTTCGCATTCGCCTCAATAACAGAACCCAAGAAAGTTGAAGAAGCCTGCATGGAACCTGAATGGATTCAAGCTATGCAAGAAGAGCTTCAACAGTTTGAGCTGAATAATGTATGGGCACTGGTTAAGCGTCCTGATCCTCGGAAGCACAACATAATAGGCACCAGATGGATATACCGCAACAAGCAAGATGAGCATGGTCAAGTTGTCAGAAACAAAGCCTGTCTCGTTGCTCAAGGATATACTCAAGTGGAAGGCATTGACTTCGATGAAACATTTGCTCCTGTGCCTAGACTCGAAGCCATACGCATACTGCTGGCCTATGCAAATCATCATAACATACTTCTATATCAAATGGATGTGAAGAGTGCTTTTCTCAATGGCAAGATTGAAGAAGAAGTGTATGTTGCACAACCGCTTGGCTTTGAACATCCAAAACATCTTGACATGGTATACAAGCTCAACAAGGCACTATATGGCCTCAAACAAGCCCCTCGGGCCTGGTATGACACACTCAAATACTTCCTGAAGAGCAAAGGCTTCATACCTGGTTCCCTCGACCCCACTCTCTTCACGAAGACATATGATGGTGAACTGTTTCTGTGCCAAATATATGTGGATGACATTATCTTCGGCTGCACCAATCAGAAGTACAGTGAAGAGTTTGGATATATGATGCAAAAGCAATATCAGATGTCCATGATGGGAGAGCTGAAGTTCTTCCTCAATCTTCAAATACGACAGCAACGCAACGGCATCTTCATATCTAAAGAGAAGTATCTCAAAGATTGCCTGAAGAAGTTCGGTATGCAAGACTGCAAAGGCTTCACGATGCCAATGCCAGCCAAGCATCATCTGGGTCCTGACGACAATGGTAAAGAGTTCGATCAAAAGGTATACCGCTCCATGATTGGTTCTTTGCTTTATCTATGTGCATCTAGGCCAGATATTATGCTTAGTGTTTGCATGTGTGCTCGGTTTCAAGCGGCACCAAAGGAGTCGCATCACTTAGCTGTGAAGCGAATTCTTCGATATTTGGCTCACACCCCAACTCTAGGATTATGGTATCCAAAGGGCTTAGAGTTTGATCTGGTTGGATTCTCAGATGCTGATTATGCTGGTGACAAGGTGGATCACAAGTCTACATCAGGCACATGTCATTTTGTGGGACGATCACTTGTATGTTGGTCTTCAAAGAAGCAGAACTATGTATCTCTCTCCACTGCTGAATCTGAATACATTGCTGCTGGATCTTGCTGCGCTCAGCTTCTGTGGATGAAGCAAACACTCAAGGACTATGGCATTCATCTGAAGCAAGTGCCACTCTACTGCGACAACGAAAGCGCCATCAAGATTGCCAACAACCCAGTTCAGCACTCGAAGACAAAGCACATTGAAATTCGTCATCACTTTCTTAGAGATCATGTTGTGAAGGAAGATATTGATATCATACACGTCAACACTGAAGAGCAATTGGAAGATATCTTCACCAAGCCCTTGGATGAGAAGAGATTTTGCAAGTTACGGGGTGAGCTAAATATCTTGGAATCCTCAAATGTCCTGTGATCAGGCACACATCCTAACACTTATGCATATTGATGACTTAGATGTGCAACACACGAAGTAAAGTATATCTTCCATAAATGAAGACATACATTCTAAGTGTGAATACATTAATGTGGAATTTGACTTCGGAGCGCCACGATAATTGTGCGCCGTGTCTGGGTCTAATACTTCCTATACGGTGGGTAACGCCACCACCAAATGTTCTGTTTGAAGAGTTTCACTCATGGCGTTACATTTGCTATGTCTTCACATTTGGTTTGGCTTCAATCTCAACATGTCTTCATGATTATCTTCACTTTGTTGATTATATATATATACTAGTGTTCTGTCCTCTACAACATTCACTTATAGCTATGTCTTCTTGTTGAATCTTTTGAACTAAGTGAATGTGATCGAACCCTAACCTCTCTATGCTTTCTATCTCAAACTCTATCTCTCCAAATCATATGCATTCTATTGAAACTGTTGAATGTCTTCTCTGCGTCCTTGTTAGCAGAAGATACAGAGACATACATTAAGTCTGTTTTCAATGCTCATTCCTTCACCTGAAACCCGGAGAAGCGGGAACGACCACCTGACAATCCAGGCGTGCGTGGGACGTGGAACAACCCCCGATATGCTGCATGACGGCCACGTGTCCCTCAGATGTGAATTGCCAGGGGCACCTGTGTAATAACGCAGTGCCGCCCCTATACCTATAAATACACGCCTCACCATAGTCATTATCTCTTCTTCCACTCTCGCACGAACCCTAGCGCCACTGCTAGCCCCCAATGACGCCGGCGACGAAGCGCTTCGCTGCCGCAACCTCTCCGACACGGTCTTCACACCGACCGCGGACATCGTCCTCTCCGCCGTCGTCGTAGGTGTCCTCCGTCGCCAAGTTAGGGCACGGAAGATTGAACTGCTCGGCCTCCTTTTCACTCCGTCTAGCAGTTCTTCGTGTGGTAAATAAAACTTCCTTTTTACGGCCCTGTTGATCCTTTAGCTCTATCACTTTCTACCACAAGCAGTTTCTATTCACACAAGTTGGATCTATTTCATACTGCATCTCATAACATGCCTAGTATATTCACTTATGCTTCACAAAGTAGTTAGATTCCTCACTTGTACTGATCCGTGGATTCATACAAATCTGGAACCAACTCCTTATCTATGAGTGAATGTCTTCGCACGATGAGGTCAATGTCTTCTAAACTGATTTATCTTCAAAATCTTCTGAGAATGCATATGACCTCTTCCCCTTCCCTCGCACCTTAATGCTGTCACAGGTACATGTCCGTGGGAGAATCCCTTGGTTCTCATAGTCTGCATTCATTTGCAGAATTCTTACAGTATCACATAAATTCTCCCGAAGCCAGTTCCTGTCTGTCCAGCAAGCGAAAGCCTTTGAAGCCTTTGAATGTATTAAAGCCTTTCAGTTTAAAGTTCATGGCTTCAGAGAAATCAGCAAGGAAGGGTGGCAGAAAGCGTCGTGGAGAAACATCAAGAGATCTGCCGGATGACCTCTTAGAACTGTACAAGACAGATCCTGAAGAGGATTACAATCAGCGCAAGACTCGAATCCAATGGATTCGACGCTATTGGGCAGAACAGTGGTTCAAGTACAGATTTGTGACAAAGGAATATGCTGAAAAGAATGCCATCAAGCGACCATGGGGAGACATCCTCTACAAAAATCTTCAACCAAGGACCAGAGATGAAGCCGTTGAATAAGGCTTCTATCCCTGCATGGTCCGTGGGCCACAGCCTGCAGATGCACACTCATCGTCACTACTATGGTGTCGTGACGACATTATGTTCAAGCGCAACTTCCAGTTTGCCCAGAACTCAGCAAAGCAGAACAAGAAGTCATTGGGACTAGACTTCAACCCTGGTCCTTCTGCTCCAAGGGCTGATGGCACACCAGATGCAGAACCCAATGTCGTCGGTCCTTTCTACAACCTTGAAGGTCTCATCACCCATATCTTGGTTCAAGGGACAGCCGTGAATGAGCCTGCAGATGATGCTGAATCAGATGAAGCGCCTGCAGTGCCAAAGCCAAAGAAGCAGCCTAAAGCTTCAAAGCCTGCCTCTGCTCCAAAAATCTCATGGGCGAAGCCACTGGCAACTGCACCTCCTGAACACAGTGTGCAGTCTGAAGATTTGTCACGCATCTCCAAGCCCCAGAAGCTCAAGATGCCTCTGCCACACACCGTCCAAAAACTGACAGCTGCTGCTGTTCTGCGTAATGATGCCATTGATCTGTCAAGTGATGAAGATCTTGCAGATGACGCTCTTGAGCAACTGATCAAGAGCAAAGAAGAAGCAGAAATCTTCAATAATCTGCCTCTCTTTGACGTGGCAATCATCCACAACTTCATTGATGAATGGTTTGACACGCCCAACATCAGCTTCGAAGATCTGCAACTACCCATTGGCCTCAGTGTCGCCTTCCATGGCACCATTGCTTCAGAGCTAGCTATCGCCCAGTGCATAGTTGAACTGAAGCAGAAGATTGAAGTTGAGAAATCTCAGTTCAAGAAGCATATGGCAAAGCTCAGCGTGCAAGAGGTGAAGAACTTCAAGATTATGCTGCATGAGCTCAAAGAAGCCTTTCTCAAGAAACGTGCAGAAGCTCAAGGTTCTCGTGAGCGCATGAAGGTCCTGGCTGACAAGTGTGTGCAAGCCTACAATGAGGCTGAGAAGCGCAAGGCCCTTGGGCGTCCTGGCATCAACCCCAGGATGGCTGCAAAGAAGAAGAAGAAGCCCGCTATGGCTGAACCCGACGCACCAAGGCAGGAAGCAGCTCCCATTGTCTTCCCAACTAGCATGACTAGCTCGAAGCCAAAAGCCAGGTCTACTGCTTCAGAACTGAAGAAGACGAGGACTGCTGAGGCTGAAGCAAGGAAGAGGAAACATCCTGAAGCCTCTGCTACTGCCCCCTCCAAGAAGAAGAGAAAGACCAAGAAGGAACGGTCTGCTCCCACAGAGCCCTTGATTGTTGAACCCATCTCCATGGTTCACCCTGACACTGAACCTCAAGAGCGCCAACTGACCGTCCATGAGCCTGCTTTCACAGGGGCTCACGAAGATGAAGACATTCCAGCAGCTGATCCCATCGCTGCTGAAGACATTGGTCATCATGACCATGTTGAAGATGATGCAGTTCTTCCTCAGCTCGAGCACCAACAGGTATCATCGCCTGTGCTAACGCACAGCGAACTCATCAGCATTGGTCGTCCTCTGACGCCAATTGCTCAGGATGCATCATGGGTTGATCGCCCACAAGCACAAGAGGAAGAAGACTTTGAGGCCCAGCCAACTCCAACTCCACAGGCATCGCCAGCATTACGCAGGCTTCGCAAAGGACCAAGGCCTCCAGTCTCTGAGTCTGAAGCTAAAGCTGCTGAACACATTCCGGTTGCATCAGCCGATGTAGAAGAAACACCAAGCGCTGCTACACCCCCGTCTCACCAAGAAGCTGTTCTCAAGGAGAACATGACTGTGACCGACCCTCCAGCTCGTCAAGTGGAGGTTGAGAATCTCCAGGCTGCCACCACTAACACCAATGAAGCCAATGACGCTGTCATGGCTGAAGCTAATGTGGAGCCTTCACCAACTCAAGCACCAGAAGTCAGCGAAGCCACTGATCCCACTGCCTCTGTTCCAGCGCCTGCTGCTGGTCCTTAGTTCGATTATCATGTTGAGCACAGGCCTCAGGTCCAGAAGCCAATTCCCAGATTGCACAGGTTTCCAGGTCCTGCATCAGCACCTGGATCCTTCAATGTAAATGGCTTCAAAGCAGACAACACCTTCTTCAATAGCTTCAGGAACCCCTACTCAAGGGAAAGGATATCATCTGATCGGTTCTGGAGCTATCCACAGTGAAGCTATTACTCCTGCATTCTATACAATCAAGGTTGCATCTTTCCACATAAGCGTCTTGACATTGAAGCAATAGCTGGTCTGCCCTGTTTGGAAGAAGCTCTGGATTGCTTCGAGGTTGGATTGCTGTCGTTCGTCACCGACCAAGAGCATTGGAATGAAGAGTTGCTGCTCCAATTTTATGCCACACTTCACATCCGTGGGTACAACAGAGATCCGAAGACTTGGGTCCTGGAGTGGATGACAGGAAATGTTCATCACGAAGCCAAAGCCTTTGACATCATTGAGCTCACTGGTTTGCCCACTCCTGGTGATCTCTACGAACATGGCTGTCAGCTTCATAGTTAAGCTGTTGAGAGCATCTTTCAGAAGCCTGAACCTAACATGAGTCAGATGCTCAGTATGATGAAGCCATTGCCCCAAGATGCTGCATATCCTACGGAGTTCTTCGTTGAAGACCTTGAGTATCTGCCAAGGACTATTTATCACATCATAAGGCGAACTCTCTGGCCAATCAAAGGACATTCTCCACATGCCAAGTTGGAAGGTGCAATGAAGACTTTGGTCTTCTATATTCTTCATGGCAAATGCTTTAATGCACATGACTTCATCATTCGCCAGCTTGATGCATCAGGCTCTGATCTTTTTGGCTTGAAGTTCTACGCTCCATGGATAATGCGGCTGATTAAACTCCACTCTGCCATCTCATATCAGCTGTCTGCTCGCGATCATCGGATTTTTCTGCCTGATGTGGATATGTCCGTGGAAGCCATTTATCCTGAGCCTGCCAAGGAACCTCTAAGTCTTCAGAATGCGGAGCATCAAAGTTTTTCTCAGAACATTGAAGGAGTTGAAGCAGTCACTCATGTGTATCCTTTGGCTGGCACTACACGTGCATCGCATCCTGCTCTCACTGAAGCCACTGATAGCACAATTGCCCAACGACCCAAGAAGCGCACTCGTGTTCTCAATGACCGAGAGCTTCTTGTGGCTCTTCATCAGAAACAGGATAGGCATCATGACTGGCTGAAGCGTCAAATGCAAAGCCTCTTGGTGGATGTTAATCTCATTCGCAATCTTGCCACCAAGAATGCCTTTGTTGCACACGAAACCTCTCGACGCACCTGGAAAGGGCTGACGCTAATGTGCTCTGAAGATGATCTTCAAGAGGATGGCTTCTTTGAACGATTCAAGTTTGACTCCACACCTCCTCGAAGGGCAGTGCTGCGACGAACTCCATCTCTTGAAGACTCTGAGTTCTCTTCCTCTGCTGCAACTATGAATGCCAGAGTGATCGAGGATGAAGACGATGCTACTTCACCGCCACCTCCTTCAGCCCGCTTCAACACTGCTCCAAGCTCTTCTGCACCACCGAACACCACCGACGACCCTACTGCTTCACCTACTCTTCATGGGAACGAGTAGATGCTCTATGTCTTCGAACCTTTTTTGTCCTTACTGACAAAAGGGGGAGAAGCATATGAGTTTGATAGTCTTCAAACGGGTCCATATGGGCGGGTGCTTTATATTTTGCTTCGTGTTTACAACTCTCATTTTGATACATTTGGTTCTTTGAGTTGTAACACTTAAACTCAATGGTCGTCTGCTACTTATTTGCCACCTTGTGATGCGATGATAAATTCCACATGTGCGACGATAAATTCCGCACTTAGATCATTTTGCAGACGTCCATTTTCCATTATGCATGCCATTATTTTCACATACCTTCTGATGCATAATGGATTGTCATCATAAGTTGAAGAGGATCTCCACAAGCACAACCTGCCATGTGCATTTGCATTCCGAAAGCAAATGACTTATATGCACATCTTCAGGGGGAGCCCTCACAGCTTATGAAGACAATTCCCTATCCTCTTACAATTTCACATATTATATTCCCCATTGAAAACTTCACCTAGTTTGTCATCAATCACCAAAAGGGGGAGATTGTAAGTGCATCTAGTGCCACCCCTAGTTGGTTTTGGAGTATTGACGACAAACTTAGTTGAGGAACTAATGTGTTTGTGAGAATTGCAGGATAACACAGGTAGAAGTCCCTCATTGATTCGGTTTTCCTACCAGAGATGACCCCTAAAAATGTATGAAGACATTGATGTCAAAGGTGGTTTATGAAGATATTCTCATTGAAGACTATGACAAGAGAAGACATCGCATGAAGCCTATGGAGCTCGAAGACTTAGATCTTTCGTAGTTCTTTTTCTTCTCTGTTGAGTCACAGGAACCACCGTACTGTTAAGTGGGGTCCAAGAGAACCAGTCAGAATGACTGAAGTGATGCTTAACCAAAACCTATGTCTTCGAGTGAAGACTATGAGAGCGAATCTTGTCCAGAGTCAGACAAGTCAGCATTGCTTGTAGCCCAAGTAAAGTTGCCGTGTGAGTTTGAAATCTAACCGTTGGAACACGTGTCAGTTTCTTAGTGACCCAGGGTCATTTCAGACAAATCAGGTCGGGTTGCCTAGTGGCTATAAATAGCCCACCCCCTACAACCATAAACGGTTGGCTGCTCAGAGTTAGTATACGGCTTTTGTCGTTTGAGAGCAACCCACCTCGAAGCCTTTGAGAGAGAATTCCTTGCGAGGATAAAGCCCTAACCACCCAGAGCCTAAGAGTGTTAGGCATCACTTAAGTCTTCTTGTCTGTGTGATCTGAAGACTTATTACACTTGAGGACTATGAATCCTCCATCCGGTTAGGCGTCGCGTTCTGAGCGTCCAAGAGACATTGTGAATCGCCGGTGAATGAAGTCTGTGAAGGTTTGGGAGTCTACCTTGAAGACTTACCAGAGTGATTGGGCGAGGTCTATGTGACCTTAGCTCAAGGGGAATACGGTGAGGACTGGATGTCCTAAGCTGCGTGTTCAGGACTGAGTGTCCAGGACTGTGTGTCCTCAGGTTTAAATACCTAGCCGCCCTAACCAGACGTACAGTTGTCACAGCAACTGGAACTGGTCCAACAAATCATTGTCTTCAACGAGTCACTGGTTTCATCCTTCCCTTCCCTTTACTTACTGTTGGTCCTTGTGAAGTCATTGTATGATTGCACTATCTTGTGTCTTCACTGAGTAACTGCGTGTTCTGTTTGGCTTCATAACATCTTCCTACCTGATCCTTACTACCTAGCTGCTATTAGTCATTGTGCTTTCACTTCATTGAATACTTGACTATGGTTTCCCTAGTGTAGTCTACCTTCCGCTGCATGGTAATAGGTTTATTTCTATCGTTTGTCTTTGAAACTTCCACGTTTTGAGGACTTTCATAAAAATCGCCTATTCACCCCCCCTCTAGTCGATATAACGCACTTTCAGTACTAAACTATGTACGGTGTGTATGACCAATGGTATATATATGGCAGTTTCTATATTACCATGTCGTGCACTGAACATCTCTGCATTCCATGTTATCCATTATATTCTGCACTTCCTTGCTAAGTTTGAGCCATCCTTACCTAAATCGTTGTCTTGTTTTCTCCTAGGATGGTCAACACCCGCAGCAACCCTGCTGCCCCGGATGGTGGCCCCGCTGCTAATGCTGCTCCACGTCCCAATGTGGTGACGTGTTTCAAGTGTGGAGAGCCGGGTCACTAAAGTCGAGAGTGTCCCCAGAACAACCCCAATCAGACTGGAAAGTCCGTTGGCCGTGGTAAGCCAGCGGGAAAGACATTCTACGCCAAGCCGGTCACCACTGCACGTGGCCATATTAACTATGTTTCAGCCGAGGAGGCTCATGAGGATCCTAACGTCGTCCTTGGTTCGCTCCTTGTTAATTGCCATCCAGCATCTGTTCTTTTCGATACTGGAGCATCTCATTCATTCATATCCGAGAACTATGCTCGATTGCATAACACGACATTCTATGACATGCCCTCTACCATGGAAATTCAAATCCCTGGCTCTAGATGGCAAACTTCTAGAGTAAGCCATGGGAACGAAATTCTTGTCGATAGACTTGTCTTCCTTGCATCCTTAATAGCTCTCAAGTCCTCGAACATAAACATCATCTTGGGTATGGACTGGATGTCAGATCATTATGCTAAGATTGATTGTGCCACAAGAACCGTTCAACTTACTCACCCATCGGGCAAGACAGTCAATGTCTTAACTCGAGTGGCCAAGCGCCAACTTTACTCCCTAAACGCCAACCCCCTTCCAGACCTTGAGGATGTTCCGGTAGTCCGAGACTTTCCGGATATCTTTCCAGAAGAACTGCCAGGTGTACCACCTGACAGGGATGTCGAGTTTGTGATAGACCTTGTTCCAGGAACCGTTCCAATTTCTAGGAGACCCTATAAGATGGCACCCTTAGAACTAGCCGAGCTTAAGAACCAACTCGATGAGTCCTTGAAAAAGGGTTTCATCTGTCCTAGTTCCTCTCCTTGGGCTTGCCCCGTCCTCTTCGTCAAGAAGAAGGATGGAACGGATCGAATGGTTGTAGATTACCGACCTGTCAAGTTGGTCACTATCAAGAACAAGTATCCGCTTCCCAGGATCAACGATCTGTATGATCAGCTCGCTGGATCCTCAGTCTTTTCCAAGATGGATTTGAGGTTGGGCTACCATCAAATCAAAATCAGAAATGGGGACATTCCCAAAACGGCCTTTGTTACTCGTTATGGCCAATACGAGTACACCGTTATGTCCTTCGGTTCAACCAATGCCCCAGCCACCTTCTCTCGGTTAATGAACTCGGTCTTCATGGAGTATTTGGATAAATTCGTCGTAGTATACCTCGATGACATACTCATCTACTCCAAGAATGAAGAGGAACATGCCGAACATCTAAGGCTGGTATTGACGAAACTTCGAGAGCATCGCCTTTATGCCAAATTCTCCAAGTGTGAATTTTGGTTGCCAGAAGTGACCTATCTAGGCCATGTAATCTCTGGTAAGGGTATTGCTGTCAATCCCGAGCGAGTTCAAGCTGTCCTTGATTCGACTCCACCTGAGACGGTCAAGCAAGTTCGGAGCTTCCTTGGCTTAGCGAGCTACTGCCGCTGCTTCGTCGAGAATTTCTCGAAGGTTGCTAAACCTCTAACTGAACTCCTCAAGAAATATAAAAGGTTCAAGTGGATTCCACAGTGCGAGTTCAACTTTCAGGAACTGAAAAGACGCCTGACATCTACTCCCGTACTGGTACCACCAGATTTCTCCAAGGACTTTATTATCTATTGCGACGCCTCACGACAAGGACTAGGTTGCATACTCATGCAAGATCGTCAGTTAATTGCCTATGCTTCACGGCAATTACACCCACATGAGGAAAATTATCCCACACATGATCTAGAGCTTGCAGTTGTAGTCCATGCACTTAAAAACTTGGCGACATTACCTCCTCGGTAATCGTTGCGAGATCTTCACCGATCACCAAAGTTTGAAATATATCTTCACCCAACCAGATTTGAATCTCAGGCAAAGACGTTGGGTCGAGTTGATCTCGGATTACGACTTAGGAATAACTTACACCCCGGGCAAAGCCAATGTCATGGCTGATGCACTAAGTCGTAAGTCCTATTGTAACAACCTGATGTTATAACAAAGTCAACCACCTCTCCATGAGGAATTTCGTAAGCTTAATCTTCACATTGTTCCTCGAGGATTCCTATCCACCCTGGTGGCGAAGCCTAATATTATGGATTAGATCATAACCGCCCAACGGTATGATAAGGGCATATCCCGGATTAAGGAAAACATCGCTAGCGGAGTTGCTAAATGTTTTTCCATGGATGAGCGAGATGCTGTCTTCTTCGAGAACCGCTTGGTGGTTCCCAAGAAACAACATCTATGCCGGTTGATCCTTAAGGAAGCTCATGACTCCCCTCTCACCATTCATCCCGGTAGTACTAAAATGTATCAGGACCTACGCCAGAGGTTTTGGTGGACTAGGATGAAGAGAGAAATCGCTCAATACATTGCTAATTGCGACGTTTGTCGTCGTGTTAAAGCAGAGCATCAACGGCCTGCTGGCACCCTTCAACCTTTGGCTATTCCTGAGTGGAAGTGGGATAAAATCAGTATGGATTTCATCACTGGGTTTCCCAGGACCAAGAGAGGGAATAATGCCATCTTCGTCGTGATCGACCGTCTTTCCAAAGTAGCCCACTTTCTACCTGTTCGTGAGAGTATCACCGCTAGCCAGCTAGCCGACTTATACATCTCCCAAATAGTGTCTCTTCATGGTGTTCCATTGGAAATTAACTCAGTCCGTGGGAGTCTCTTCACCTCTCGATTTTGGGAAAGTTTCCAAAATGCTATGGGAACTCGTCTCTCTTTTAGCACCGCCTTCCATCCTCAATCAAGTGGTCAAGTAGAGCGAGTCAATCAAATTATAAAAGATATGCTTCGAGGTTCTGTCATCTCGTTCGGAATGGGTTGGGAGAATTGCCTTCCATTCGCGGAGTTTGCTTATAACAATAGTTATCAAGCTAGCTTGGGCAAGGCTCCTTTCGAAGTTCTCCATGGACGAAAATGTCTAACGCCTCTTAACTGGTCAGAAACCGGGGAAAGACAACTCTTTGGCCCGGATATGATTCGGGAAGCAGAAGAGCAGGTTCGCGTTATTCGTGAGAAATTGAGAACAGCCCAATCTCGTCAAAAGAGCCAATATGATCGTAAACATAAGCTCATGACTTATGTAGTCGGCGAGAAGGCTTACCTTCGGGTTACTCCGTTAAAGGGAACCCATCGTTTCGGTATCAAAGGCAAGTTGGCTCCACGTTACATTGGACCCTTTTGCATTCTTGCCAAACGAGGAGAAGTTGCCTACCAATTGGAACTACCTTCGCATCTTTCCAGAGTTCACGATGTCTTCCACGTTTCTCAACTCAGGCGTTGCTTCACGGATCCTATCCGTGGAGTGGACCACGAAACGCTTGATCTACAAGATAACCTCTCATATCGGGAATATCCCGTTCTTATCCTTGATCAAGCTGAGCGTACCACTCGACGTCATAATATCAAGTTTCTCAAGGTTCAATGGTCACACCATTCCGAGAAAGAAGCCACTTGGGAAAGGGAGGATCATCTTCGACTCGAGTACCCCACCTTCTTCCCGGAGGATCCTAAATCTCGGGATGAGATTCTTTTGAGTGGGGGTGAGTTGTCACACCCTAGCCAGCTCAAGCATTAGAGTGTGCATCATGTTTAAATTTCCCTTAAATTTGAAACGGGGATGACAGAACCCCCAGCACCCCCCTGGAACAACTAGGTTTTACTAAAAACTTTTTCAATAAACCTGAAATGCCTTTCTAAAAAGCCCACCCTTTTTGTTTTGGGTTAAAACCTTTGACAAAAATGGTGCACATTTTTCTAGGACATCTAAGGTCATTGGATTAATCCTTATGGTATTTGCATTTGGGCATTTAAATGCTATAAAATATTTTAAATGCTTAAATAATCATAAACTAAAATGTTTGCTGTTGGATATATTCTAAGCAGTAGCCATGATTAATTTTATGATTTATGGAAATGCCCTGGAATTTTTAATAAACCTCTGAAGCTACAGAAATAATAGAATAAATAAGAAAAACAGAAATAGAGATAGAGAGAAACTTACCTGGCGCAGCCCAGCTAACTCACCAGCCGGCCCACCTGGCGGCCCAGCACTGTGCTGGCCCGCGCCAGCGAGCTGCTTCTTCCCCGCCAGGCAGGCAGGGAGGTGACGCCGGCGTGCCCAAGCTCGCCACGGCGTCACCTGCTTGCCGCCCGAGCCCTGGACGCCTAGATGCCTCCACGTCGCACCCCGAAGCCCTGGACACGCCATTCCCCCCTGTCTCTCTCCCTTCGCCGTTCCCCACCATGGCCGACGCCCCTGTCGCCGCACCGTCGTCATAGCCGTGCCCTCCGTCATCCTTGCGTCGCGCCATCGTGTCCCCGAGCTTCGCCATCATCGATTACATCGAGTGGGTCGAGCCCCGAGCGCTCGCTCGCCCCGGAGACGCTGCACCGAGCTCGCCCTCAACTCCGGCCACCGGAGATCCTCTTCGCCATCCCCGCCGCATCAGCTCATCCCCGACCTCGCTGACTGCCTCGACGAGACCCTCGTGAGCTCAGCCACCTGTCCACCCTCTCCATTCTCTCTCTCGAGCCCCGTAGCGACCGCACGTAGCTCACCCGCACGCACCGCCGCGGAGCTCGTCGCCAACGAGGCTCCGGCCACCCAATGGCCACGCCACCCTGTCCACTAGTCCTACCGCACCTCCAGGAGCTCAACGCACCAAACCACGCGCCTCCCCGTGCCCCCTAGCGACTAGTTCATCCTCACCCGAGCTCCGGCCGCCGCCAAACTCGTCGCCGGTGACGTTTCCGACCACCCCAGCTCCACCCACTACCACCACTCAACGCGGCTTCCTCCCTGCATCACGTAGATAGTCTCCTCCACCCTTTTGGTCGCCGGAGTGCAAATCTCGCATTGCTCCGCCACGTCTGGCCTCGCCAGCGGCTAGACGCCGGCGAGTTGACCTTGTTTGACCCCGTGTGGGTCCAGGTTGACCCCCTGAGTCTATGATAGGTGGGGCCGGCCTGTTAGTTAGTTTAGGATTAATTCTAACTAATTTTAATTAGTCAAGTCACTGACATGTGGGCCCAGGCCCCACTGACAGTAGTGAGTGTTAACTTAATCCTGTTAAATTAACTGAGACACTGACAAACAGGGCCCACCAGTCAGGTTTGACCTGGCCGACCCAGTTGACCGCTGACATCACACCTATGTCATGCTGACGCATTAATTCAATTATTGGAATTATTCTTATATAGGAAATTCCAGAAAATAACCAAAACTTCTAAAAATCATAGAAAATCAACCATAACTCCAAATCAAACAAGTTATATATGAAAAATGATTAGAAAAATTCAATCTATCCATCTGTAATTGTTTCATGCATGACCAAACAAGTTAACCTTGCTGTTTAAGCAGAATAAGGTAATGCACTAATAAGGCTATATTAAATGAGCTAACATTTGAATCTTTGATTCAAATGAGTTCATCCCCTTCTGTTTTAGTTTGCATTAGGCCAAGACACATTCATCCTGCCATGTCATAGCATGCATCATATTGTTGCATATTGTCATGTGTTGATTATGTTCGGTGTGCTTTTCGTGGTAGGTTCTGCCTCCGAGGATAACCCCGAGTATCCGTCTGAAGGGCAGTACCCTACTACCACTACATCAGGCAAGCAACCATTGATCATTCCGATACAAACCCATGTTCTCCCTTCTGCTCTTGTTTACTGCATTAAGACAACGCGATTCAAACTGCTGTGTGCTATGGTAGTTGAACCCTTATCCTCTGCATGACCTGTCATTGCCACAGTAACTAGATGAAACCCACTAGCATGTCTAGGAGTTGATTGAGCCATGTATGTGATTCTATGCCTGCTATGCTTAGAGTTGTGTCAGGTCTGGTTCATCTGGGTGATGGGCTAGAGTGAAAGTATTATGTCGGTAATGTGAGTGATGTCTTGAACATGACTTGGTAAAGGTGTCGATGAGAGGCTATGTAGGAGTACATGGTGGGTTGTTTCATTGAGACCGTCCCTAAGAACTGAGATCTGTATGTGTGGTTTTAAGAATCAGCTACTACCATGCATTGGGATCCTTAATTGACCCTCTCGGCTTCTTAATCACCCTAGTACTCTGTCCAGGAGTTGCAAATAGTTTCTCGTGTTTGTAGGTTATGTGTTGGTGGCCGTGCGTAGCGCTGACCCTAGGGGTGGGCTATGTTGCGGTAGATACACCGTGGCCAGGTATGCCGGGCACCCGTTTGGCATCTCGGGACCCTGTTCACATCGTTCGGGGCCGTATGTGGAAACCTCGGCCGGACTCCCTGCGGATGGAACCTGGATAGGCGATGAACCTGGACTAGAGACTTGAGTGTTTAGGTAGGCCGTGGCCGACACCCTCGTTGGGCTCCCGCTTGAAGGTTGACGAGTACATGTCGTGTAAACGGCGGTAAGTGGTGAAAGCGTGTATGAAGAAGTACACCCCTGTAGGGTATAAAACTATTTGAATAGCCGCGTCCGCGGTAAAGGACTACTTGGTTGCCTATACAGTTCATAGACAAGTTAATGGTTACTAGTAAAAGACTCAAGATAAGTGTGAGTACCGAGGATGGCCCTCTCATAGGATGACGAGGGAGGATCCCCGGTGGAGTATTGTGTTGGTGAGTAGTGGACTCGTGTGCGAAAACTATTTTACTAGTGGAGTTCCGTAGGATAGGCTAGCCAAGAGTCAAAGCTGGCTTGCTGCAATAACCCCACCACCTTCTTGAGAATGAGCATGTATAGTAGGTTCTGTTGTAAGACTTGTTGAGTACCTTTGTACTCATGTTTGCTTAATTACTGTTTTCAGACGACAACACCGCCCCCTCCGATGGGTTCTACGTAGACCTTGATGTTGACGAGTGACTAGCCACCCAGGTGGTGATCCTGGCCATGGAGGGCCTTATGTAGATAGACAGGCTTCGGAAGCCTTCTTGCTTTCTAGTGTCTGTACTCAGACTATTTACTTCCGCTTGTGCTTGTATGCTTGTATGACTTGAATGTCGGGTCATGTGACCCCTACCTGTATGAACTTGTTGTGTATGGCTCTCTGGAGCCTTTAAATAAAGTACTTGAGTTGTAGAGTTTTGTTGTGATGCCATGTTGTATGTACTCATATCGGGCATATTGTATGTATGATTGAAATGCTTGGTATGAGTGGGATCCAACAATCTAGTTGCTTATCCTTAGCAGCCTTTCTTATGGGGAAATGTAGTCTAGTGTTCCTCGAGCCATAGTAGTCCGCTACACCCCGGTTCACCGGAGTCCTGCTAGCCGAGCACTACTGCTCAGGACAGTTGACTGGCCGGCATGTGTTTCATTTCGTTCCTATGTCTGTCCCTTCGGGGAAATGTCACGCGGTGACCTCCGGAGTCCTGCCTAGCCTGCTACAGCCCGGGTTCCCCGGAGTCCTGTTAGCCCAGTGCTACAGCCCGGATTCACTCGCTGATGACTGACATGCTCGATGTGATTCATGTATGCCTGTCTCCATAGGTCTGCGCCACTTTGGGTTCACGACTAGCCATGTCGGCCCGGGTTCTCTATCATATGGATGCTAGCGACACTATCATATACGTGAGCCAAAAGGCGCAAACGGTCCCGGGCCAAGGTAAGGCGACAGCCGTGGGGATACCGTGTGTGAGGCCGCAATGTGATATGAGGTGTTACCGGCTAGATCGATGTGACATGGAATCGAGGTCCTGACATGCTATGATTTCTTGCTTTGTCGCATCACCCATGTTCCATTATTACTTGCTTTCTTGGGTTGATGACGCATATGTTCATTCCTCCCACATGATATATTTTGTTCATTGTCGCTTGCCTCCAATTGTTGCATCTATGCTTATTGATCGTGGAGACTTGGACACCTTACTTGTGATGCATGCTTGCTTGATTATGCCTATTCTATTTGGTTGTTCTCGCATCATATGCCTCCACACTATGAAATTCTCCCTTGTCCTTTGTTATGATGAGCATGATGCATACACTTGTTGGGTATCTTACCACATGAATGATAGGTTTTGCACTACCGCTAACCTCATTTGTTTTTCCGACTGTTTGTCATGTTCTTTCGTTTTGAAGGATTCATAAGGTGGTACCATCACGAGACAACTTGGTCATGTCAAGGCGTACACGATGCGCGACACCGACATTTTTGACATTCTCCTAAAGGTGAACTCCTTCCCTTTGAGCCATCCTCAAATATGCATATTGGATGGGTCACTCTTTCATTGTTGTCTCCTTCTTGTTGTCTACATGATACATCTCACGAACGGAGGAGCGACATGGGAGATTGGCTCTATGGACCTTCACATTGAGGAGCGCTCGGACTTATGGGATGCACCTTCGAACCGCCAGTCATGCCACGACATCGAGCATTGGCACACCATCACCTCCATATTTGTTGATTGTGCTCACACATGTCATGCTCGATGGACATATCATACACATGACAAATTTGCATATTATGCATGGATTGACTCACATTATGATTGCCTTGTTGCATCTTGTATTCCCATGTTATCCATGATATATGAGCTTCTGCATTTCCTTAGCAAATTTCTTGTGATCTTTCTTGATGGCATATTCATACATCATGATCTTATTGCCTACCATCGATTGCATGATCACATCACATTGAGCATCCATTACCATATTCTTGCTATTGATAAACCGTCTCATTACGACATCATTTTGCACCATGGTTGCATTGATCATATTCTTGCTTTCACTCCCATGAATGTTGTGCATACATTTCCATATCTGTTGGATAAGCTTCATGCACCTTGTCATGATCAATATTGTCGCACGGACACATGTTTACTTGATGGACACTTTGTGTGTGCTAACCATTCTATTTCCAAGTGTACTTCATGTTTGCTCATTTTGCATGTACCATATACCGGAGACACCTTGGAGTACTTGGATTGTGCCATGCCTTCAACTCTGTCCAACTACAAGTCCGTCCACGACAACTGTTTCCATGGTGATGAGGATCACGATCCGAGGTCGGATCTTTCCCAAGGGGGGGGGGGAGATGATGCGGAGCATCCCACGTTCATCCCCATGTACACTCCAACTAATCTCCAAGCCCCAAGGATACATAAGATGAGACCTCGACTATACACCATTGGACACAAGGTGAACTCGCTCCTCTCCAAACTTTCACTTTCAACATGTGAGACATGGCTACTACCTCCAACGTGTGTCCTATGCATGATCAGGTACTTAGAGGAAAGCCACGGAGCCACCACATCCAACGGACGAGCTAGCGAAGACGCCAAGTACAAGGACCAAGAGAAGTCTTCAACCACCGGACGACCGGGCAACGCCGGACGTCCGACACCTGGGCACTCATCCGGCAAGAAAAGTCAGCCAACGGAAGCTACAGCGGCCGGACGCATGACAAGAACCGGACGTCCGACACACCCCAGCGACCGGACGTCCGACCGTCTCCGGAAATCCGGCGCCACCTCAACCGAGCCAAAACGTCGGACGTTCGACAAGTACCGAATGACCGGACCCTCGCGAGCCACCGGACGTCCGGTACCTGTCCGACAACCAGCCCCTGGCTGTGTCCAGTGTTGCGGGCCGAAGCCCATGTACCCCTCACTTACCCCTTCATGTCCCTAGACTATATATACTCCTCCACCACCTCCTAGTTAGGGTTAGCATTGGTTTAGCTCATTTGAGAGATAGAGTATTGCTCATCCACATCGGATCTACTCCTCGAGAGAGACCACGGCCTCTTCGGAGAAAATCCCTTTGGATTCAAGACCTCCTTGCGGAGAAGATCATCAAGACCCCCTCTTGGGCGGCCCCATCAACACCTCCTCACGGAGAAGACCATTACCTCTTGTATCGTCTGTTGTTGACTTTGGATCTTGTATCTCCCTTTATGTTCATGGATCTAGCGCTTGTGTGATCATTCTTGTTGGTTTGAGTGTTCTCTTGTGTTCCCCTTGTGATTTTCCCCCTCGTTTCCCTCCTCGTGTTCACCGCGGGATCCGCTCCTTTCGTGAAAGATCGGGCGATTAGGGTTCTACCCTACATTATTTCGACTACTTAGGGACGAGTCTCCATCATCTTGGTACTTCCATCAAGATTACCGCCACTTATCATCGCGAAGGACGGTAACCTCCATATCATCTTGGTATCATGGTATCCCTCCATTGTATATTCCTTTTCCATTGCATTGATAACCCCTAGCCCATTTTGCGTCACTTGCCTATCGAGACTAGCCATTTGAGTATTGCCGGCAACGTTACTTGTGCACGTTAGTGATCTACACCATACATTGCATACATACCATATAATATTGGTATCATATCATCTCGTGTCCCTGAAGTTTGTTCCTGCATATACACAATTACTATCTTGGTTTGTGCGTTTCGCAAAGTGGCCATACAAAAAAAAGAATAAGCTTTTAAGCAAAAGAGAGAAACAAAAGAAGCTTGTAAGCAAGTGGCATAGCATCATACCCCATTGCATATAAGGTTTTCATATCCGATCATCTTGGATCATACCACCAAAACATCATACACATAGCATACTTGGGATAGAAGTTGTTGCATTTTTCATCCTATAGGTTGTGCACAAGTGTTGTTTCCGCCTATTGAGCAATCGTGCTAGAGTCTCTCTTGAGTTGTGCAACACGAGTGTTTTCCGTGGATTCCACATTTTATGCTCATTTCTTGGTTGCACGGCCCCATTTTATCTATCCTTGTGTGTGTTTCCGTGTGCCACCCATATTGCTATTGGTCTACTTGTTTCACTTGCGAATTTGTGAATCTCTTTCAACATTATTGACCCTTGCTAACATTTTTCATTAAATTTTTGTGCCCCTATCCTCACCGAGCTCCACCATAAGCTTTAGTTTGTACGTGTGAGTGAACAAGTCCGGTACCAATTCCACTATTCTTTCATCTCACATTGAGTGAAACGGGATACATCCTCAATTTTGGGAAAAGGTAACTTGGTATTGTTTATCTCATTTCCTACTCACCTCTACTCGAGTCTTGTGATGGATAGGCAAGACATTTCATCTTTGGTCTACAACAACAACGACGAGTTCGATGCCACGAACAACTCCTACGACACCAAGATGCAAGCTCAAATGGAGGAGATCAAAGCCCTCATCAAGTCCTACAAGCGATCTTCCTCGTCTTCGAGAAGATGCTCAAGAGCACATGTCTCCGAGCTACCATCTCCGGTAAAATCAAATCGGCGTTGACACCATCACCAACAAGGACGTGAAGGTCAAGAGCTCAACACCAACAACCTCTCAATGACTTCACCATCTCCCTTGGCATCTTCGCCAAGTGACTTCAAGGCATCTCGCCTATGGACATACGACATCTTCGCCCACAAGCACTTCAAGAGATGCTCGCCAAGCTCAAGTCCGCGACTTCCACGGGCTACTACGACCTCGACATTGACCATGAGATTCCTTTCTATGGGACTCTAGAACCCGAGGAGTATCTTGAGTGGGAGCGTTTGATGGACGACTACCTCAAGCTACATCAAGTTCCTCCCGAAGATCAAGTGAAGTGCGCCACAAAGAACTTCCACGACTACGTGTCCACATGGTGGCTTCATGCATCTTCGGAGACCTACGACATGAGTTGGCCCAAGACGAAGAGAGCTTTGCGGCGAGTGTTCGTGCCTCCAACCTACACGAAACAAGTTCTACGCCAATTGGAGAACACCACCCAAGGATCCAAGTCCATCGACGAGTACTTCAAGGAGATGAAGATTGCCTTGCGACGAGCCAGCGTGGACGACCCCATTTTGATGAAGTTCTACTTCATGATGGGATTGCACAACGACATCTCCAAGATGATCTTCCTCGAGAACTATAAGTCCCTCGACGACAACTACATCGGTGCTCTCAAGGAGGAACAAGAACTCATGAAGGCCAAGGCTTCTCAACACCAAGCACACTTCTCTAAGACCAAGCTCCAAGGTGACGAGCATGAGGCTAGTACCACCACGATGTCCAAGCCCGACGAGCTCGAAGACGATGCTCCCAAGTTCGACTTCACCGCCATACGTCTTTGTGGCATTGATGATGCCGAGTCCTCCATGACTCTTTTTCAAGATAGTGCGGCAAGGAGTATGACTATGGAGACCCTCAATGATCAAGCTTTGGAGGCGAGCGACAAGGTGGCGAGCAAGGATGATGCTTCCATCTTACGAGGCGAGAGTGATGATGTGCCATCTTCGGCCTTCATCCACGACGACGACAACGAGATGGTTGAGCATGGGATTTTCCCTTCGACCACAGCGACATGTGATGATTTGAGTGACTTTAGCCACCATATTGAGAGTGATAGTGACTTCACCACTAGCCCCATATATGATGTGTTGCCACTATTCCCATGTGAAGAGAGCCACAACCCCCACCACTTCAGTGAGATGAGTGACTCCACCATACGTGAGATTGAGTGCACCTATTTTGAGGGAGTGAGCGAACCACCACATAGAGAGTGTGAGATAGTTGATAGGTCACGTGAGGCCACTTTCAACACTAACGACTTGACCTCTACCTCTATTGTGTCTTCTCATTAGGTGCTAGGTCCCATCTATGATGATGGGCCGATTCGCGACGAGTTCGTCCTCCCTTTGGACAAGACTATGGCCATGGTGGAATATGATGCACCCCCACATGGTTCCATCAAGATGAATATGACCACCATTTGGTCTTTCCCACCTCACCTACACCATTTGAGTGGAATGAAAACAGTAACATAGGTGATGGTGATGCTCTAGTCCCACTAGTGGACATTCTTGACATTGATTGCTTTCATGATGTTGATCCCCCTATTGACATGCTTCATGCTAGTATGATTTCCCCATGCGATGATTTACCCATTTGTAATGAGTATGATGATTGCCATGTGGAGTCTCTTAGTTGTGATACCATGTTACATAGGATTTCTTGTGACAATTCTCTAGGTCACATCATGTTTGACAATCCGCTTGACTTGTCATATGCTATGCATGAGATCAATCATATGTCATATTTGCAATCTCTTCATAGTGACTATGCATATGCCATTAAAATTAACACAATTTGCACATATGGCATAGATGACAAGCCTATGGTTATTGGCATTTGTTTCTCTTTTGATGATATTGATATGCTCCCTTTGCATCATTTATCTCATATGCCATGCCATGACCACCTAGCTTCGGATATGCATTGCTTTGGATATTGTCCATTTTCTCCATATGATGTTTCCAACATTGCTCATGAGGAGACCCCCATAGTTTCCTCATACATTTTAGGAGATTTTGATTCATCACATTCATTGCATGATCCCAATACTTGTGTGCACAATGTGCTCCCCATGAATAAAAATGCTATTGTTGTGCCTTATACTTGTATGCTCAATTTGCATCCCCATCGTGTTATACACAATAACTATTCTTTCATGATGGATGACATGTTCTTATACCATGCATCAAATTTCTTTGAGCGATGGTTTTCTTATACTAAATCTCACGTGCACATTCACATCATGATGGATGATGTGTACATTTACCACATACACAATTTCTTTCGTTTGTGTTTCTTTTGTGTAGGTACACATGAATACTTGTCAACCTCGCAATCCCACGAGTTGACAAAACGAGCTCTAGAGAGCAACGATGACTTGGGATCCCATGGATTGTCTTTCCCACCACTCTCTCCGTGCAAAGACTTCGCACATTTCTTCTACATGACCCTCACTTGGCTTTGGGTTCTTGTCCATTACATATTCTATGCCCATCTTGCCATGTTCACTTTGCATGCTATGCTCATTACTATGCTCTTGCCATGCATTCGTGACCCATGCTTTGCATTACACATGCTGATAGATCATCATACTTGTATGTGTATTTGCAAGCTTGGTGGAGATATTGCTTGTTATTGCCATGTTTGCTTTGCGCCCCATGCCTATGATGATATTATGATCTTTCTTTGTGTTCGTGCTTGTGATATGTCATGTGCATTGCCTATGCCTATTATTTGCTCACATGACATGATTGCCATGATTTCCTATAGTATGTTGCATCTTCGCACTACTAGCTTGCACGACTTGATTACTACTTGCCTTGTTGCATCACCGGTGATTCATACCTGCTCATTTCATGCGGTTGATAACAACCATCTACATGATTTGCACATGATTATTATTGTTTGTCGTCATATATCTCCATATGTTGCCTCTCTCATGCTAGATGATTTTCCATGTATTGAGCGCAGCCATGATTTTAGTCTTGCTAATGAGATTGCCCCCATAGAATTCTCACATATGTTTGGAGATTTCGACATATTCCTTGTGAAGCATGCTTGTCTTACCTCTTTATACTATATTCCCCGTGGCATGAATATTGCTATTACTGCATCATATTGTTCATGCACTTGTGCTTCTAATGGTTATGTGCAAGAAAAGAGAACCATCATGATGGATGATGTGTTTATCTACCATGCGCATACGTTCTTTGTTTTATTGTGTGCATGTGTAGGATACTTGGACCTTGTGTCAACTTCCACATCAGGTGAGTTGACAATCCGAGCTCTTGAGAAGGACGCACAACAACATGCTTTCAAGGTGATATCCTTCTCTTTTGAGAACCCCCAAACCATGAGCATGCATATTGTGGATCATACTACTTGTGTTGCTTGAACCATGAGACTTCTTTGTCATCTTGGACCCCTTGCTTGCGCACATGTTAGAGATCTTGCTTCAACTTGTCATTTTCACCATTCCATGCAACATGATATATATGCCTTGTGTGCTGCATCCAATTCTTGGATTACTTGCTCCTATCACATGTTTGGTTGCAACAATGTCATCACTTCACATATGCCATGTCCCATTGATTGCTCCATGCTTGCCTTGATTACCTCACACATGATGAACAATTGCTCTTTCTATTGTGTTGAGTGCCACACAATATTCACTACACCCAATGCACATTATGCTTGGATTGTCTTGCACTTGACCCATGTGTTTAGACACTTCATTTCTTTTGGTGTTGTGAATGATTCCTATGCCTACCATAGACCTTTCATTGAGCGCTTTGCCCATGTTTGCTATGATCTTGGGGTAGATGCTTATCCACTTGTCCAACATATTTGCATCACTACCTCACATTTACATGCTTGTCCCCATGATATCCTTGCTTGTGCTCAATTTATGTGCTTATATGCCATGTCACAATCATTTGTCAAACCATATGCTTTGCATGATGATGACACTTGTTTGGTGAATCACCTCTTGAATGCTTGGTTTTGCACTAACAATAACCACATTTGTTTTTCCAAGTGTTTGTTCTCTTTGCTCCTTTTGAAGGAATCCCAAGATGGTGCGACATTGGAGAGTGCCCATTTCGAGCTTCAAGATCACGAGAACTTGGTGATCGACAACTCCTACACGGCGACGCCATCTCTTTCCCATGGGGAGTTGGATTTCAATCTGAGGTCAGATCTTTCTCAAGGGAGGGGAGATGACGTGGAGCATTGTATGGACATCACCATGTAAAGAGTCCGTTTGGCAAGTGACACGTGCGACATCTACTTCACATACATAAAGGTGAATAATCTCCTTTACACGTGCTCACTTGAACCCTTCGAGGATGGTATACTACTTGACACTCCACTCGTGTGCATGCATAGGTATTGTGGGAACACTAAGGATGATGAGGAGGGGTGCAAGCGCCAAGGAACAACTACACCATCCGCGAGGGAAGCCTGGAAACGAAGACGCAAGAAGATGAGCTGTCGAAGAAGCTCCAGCCACCGAACGACCGGTCAGGTCCGGAGGTCGGGCGCCTGAAGATCCACCAGACGACCGGCCCGGACCGGACGACTGGAAATCCCGCACCCGAGCCAAATGAGCAGACGTCTGACGCTAGCGGACGACCGACGACCGGACGACCAGCCACCTCCGGAAATCCGACACTCCAGCTTCCGAGCTAGATCGAGCGGACGTCCGACGTCTACCGGACGTCCGGCCGCCCGTGAGTCTCCGGACGTCCAACGCCCTCTGGATGTCCGACCCCTGGCTGTGTCTAGTTGCGGGCTGAGGCCCATGTACCCGTTCACTTCACCCCCCATTTGCACTAAGACTATAAATAGACCTCTCCCTCCTCCTTTCTAGGGTTAGCAAAGTGATATCTCATTTGATAGAGAGCTTTGCTCCTTGTACCACTCTACTCTTGAGAGAGAGAGAGAGACTACTACTCCATTGGAGGCCAAGACCTCCATCTAGGATAAGATCCTGCGGGATATATCGTCAAGACCCCTTCATGGGAAGATCCGTCTAGGATATCATCAAGACCTCCTTTTGGAGATGAACCTTACCTTGTATCTTTCCCTTTGTTGTTCATGTACCTTGTGGATCTTGTGTGTTTGATTGTCTAGTGTATGTGTGATTGGACTTGTCCTTGAGTGTTTCCCCTTGTGTTTTCTCTCCGTTCTTCCCCTTGTTCTTCGTGTTCTTCACGGGATCCGCTCCTTTCGTGGAAGATCGGCCGTGGAGGATTCCACCCTACATCAATGTGTGTGGCCCAAACATATGTGTGGAGAGGTGTGTCTGAATACACAATGAACAACTTTCATGTGGCACAGTGCTTTCGAACCAGTAATCCCCACACTGAGTGAGGGTTAGTTGACGATGCATATGCATGTCACACCACACTTCAAGCTGATGACATGTATTCATGCATGCATGCATGCATAGTATGCGCTCAAACTTAATTAGGTATGAATCTCACCATGACCTATACTACGATAACACGAACCAACGGAAGAATCCGCCATGGTAACCTATCTTGTTGTCGGTCAAGGTGATCATGGATGTCCACGCGGGCCCACGAATATATAGGCTTGTCGCCGATAACCACACGAGGGAGTGTACCGTTCGAAGAGAACCACTATATGCATATGTATGGAGGTGATTCGTGCATGCATGTTTGAATACCATTTCACAACATTGATGTGGCGCATGCATCAAAAATCATAGAGTCCCCACACAAAGCGAGATCGGTTCATGACGTGTCATGGTACTAGCCACTTCGACTCGATGGGAGGAATTCATGCGTACACATGCATGTTTGTGCTCAAACTGTATCATGTCATCCCAGAGCATGACCAATATATATATTGTATTAGAAACAAAAAATCCCCTCCCAAGTCAAATTAACCTCTCTTATTGTCAGGCAAAGTAGTGATGGCCCACAAATGGAAAGCATCAATATCGCTGATAAATGCTTAAGTGGGTGCGAGAGGACAACCACCATCGCTTTGCATGTGGGCCAAACATATGTTGAATACTCAAAATGCATAACTTTGATGTGGCACATGCCTCGAAAACCGTAAAGTCCCCACACAGAGCGAGGTTCATGAAGCATACTACATATGATGGTCCTGAGCCTTCCCCATCTTCGACACATACTATATGCTCCTACCATAATACAACCCAAAAGAATCCTCCTTGATGGTGCAATTAACTAACCTCTCCCGATGTAGGTCAAAGTGATGCATGCATCGATGATGGGCTCGTGGGCCCATAGATGGAAGCGTCACACGTGAGTGTCCTAGGATAACCACCGCCCGCATGCATGTGGCCCAAAGAGGTGTTGTATGATGTTTGAATAACCAATTTCACAACTTTGATGTGGCACGTGCCCCAAAAACCAAAAAGTCCTGACACTGAGTGAGGTGTCCTTATTCACGGACGACTAGTGTATTTATCTAGTTTCAAATTAAGCCATATTAAGCGGAAAGGAGGCCGTATGGACCACTAGCATTACTTTTTTGTGTCCCATCCACTTTTAGAACGAGGAGAAGCTTGCACGTGGTGGCTCGCAGGACAACGAGAAACTTTTGACTAATGCAAGCTCTCCCTCGCTTAGGCCGTGGACGTGCAACTATTAATTCAGTGTCAGATTGCCAGAAGCATACACTGTACTAGTACCATCATTGTTCGACTTCCTGAAGAGGCGAAGAGCCAAGCGCAAAGTTTACTACAGTAGTACTTATTATGTATACATGCACTACTAGGAACCGCATGGTTGAGCGTCTGCACTGTTATGCCTCCTTTGGTTTGTAGGAATTTCATAGGATTTCTATATGATCGGATTTGCAAAGGAAAATTTCTTTAAAGCCATTTGGTTTGTAGGAATGGATTCATATTTCTATGTAGGATAGGAATCAATCCTTCACATTTTGGAGGAAAAACATTAGCTAAGACTCAATGGAAAAATTCCTATCCTATGCATCAAATGACATCTCTTTCTCTATAAGAATTGAGATGCATGTCATCTCACTTCCTATGACTTTCATATTCCTATAACATTCCTACCCTATGAACCAAAGGAGGCCTTATTTTATTTTAATCTATGATAAAGCAATCTTCAACACATTTTCTTCTCTTTGAGGGTTCTCGCATGTGATAATGGAAGTTGATTGCATGGAACACTCGCCACAATTCTCGCTTAATTCTGGCTCCTATCCTCTTAGAAATAGGAGTGATCGGTAATATTTTCTCTTTTTCTGTTATTCAGCATGGAAACATGTCAGCATGCCTCGCGGCGCATCTTTGTGTGAACCGTTCATGCTGCACTTTGAATGTGACCGAGAGCTGGCTTGATAAAACACCTCGCTTCCTTTGTTGCAGGGCACCTCACTTCCTAGTGACCAGTCTCTTGGCTGATTGTCCTAAGAATGCCTATATATGAATAAAGCTCTCTCATTTACCCGCAAAAAAATTAAGCCATATTAACTGGAAAGGATGCGGTATGGACAAGCACTACTTTGATGTGTCCCGTCAACTCACAGACCAAGGAGAAGCTTGCAGGACAAGGTGAAGCTTGCTTCCGCCCTCTCCGTCAAGTGCTCCTACCTCAAGCGTGGTGGCTTGTAGGACGAGGAGAAGCTTTTGACTAATGCAACCTACCCTCGCCCAGGCGGTGGACGTGCACCAGTTCATTCGGTGTCAGATTACCAGAAGCATACACTGTAGTACCATCATTGTTCGACTTCCCGAAGAGGCGAAGAGCCATGCACAAGGTTTAGTAGTACGAGTTGTACAATACTACTAGTATACAGGCACTAGGAACCGCATGGTGGAGCGTATGTACTCTTATTTTATTTTGATCTCTGATAAAGTACACATTTATTCGGGAGAAGTGCGGAAAACAACATCCCAATAGTACTATTAAAAAACATCGAACATGTGATGATGACATCGATCAACCATGCTCGAATATATCTTGTCCTCCTTGAGACACGTAGCAGGGGTTGGACATTTTGCCGTCAATTGATATCGTTTTTCTCAAACTCTGGTCCCACATGTCAGTGATATGCCAAGAGGAAGCACGTTGACCTACAGGCCATACGCAGACTTGGTTTTGCACCTTCATACTAGTATGAGCGGATTCAAAGAAGAGCGTACTAATGGTTGCTTCTTCCGAGGAACTTATAGTGGGAAAGGTGATGTAGGGTAGGAACCCTAGGGGCTGATCTTTCACGAAAGGAGCGGATCCCGCGATGAACACGAAGAACACGAGAGGAAACACGAGGGGAAATCACAAAGGGGCACAAAGAGAAACACTCAAACCAACAAGAAATAGTCACACATATGCTAGATCCTCGAGTACATAAGAGATCACATGATCCACGGTCAACAAAGGACGATACAAAGGTAGCCAGTTCTTCTCCGTGAGGAGGTCTTGATGGGGCCGCCCAAAGGGGGGTCTTGAATCCAAAGGGATCTTCTCCGAAGAGGGGTCGCGGTCTCTCTCGTGGAGTAGATCCGATGTGGATGAGAAAAGCTCTATCTCTAATGAGATACTACTTTGCTAACCCTAGTACGGAGCTAAGGGACAAGTATATATAGTCCAAGGGGTAAGTTGGGGGATACATGGGGTGAAACCCCTTTCACTGTGCATAGGCAGGGCGGTAGTACCGGTCATGGGGGCAGTTGTACCGCTGGGCACTCAGGTACCGGTTCCTGGAGGTGCTTCCGGATGTGCTCAGCGGTTGTACCGGTGCTTGGGGCGGTTCTACCAGTCAGGTGGCTGTTACGGGCATAAACCGGTGCTGCATCGGCCTTGCACCGCTCGATCACAGAAGCTTGGCCGGTTGTTGGGCGGTGGTTGAGTGGTTGTACCTCTTATGGGCCTTCAGCGGTAGTACCGCTTGGTGTGGGCGGTAGCTGGCTCTCCTTCCCTTGCTCCCGCACAAACTTGGCCTTGGTCCTTAGGCTCTCCATGATCTCCTCAGATGGACCTAAGTATGCATAAGGTTCGCGCTTGAGGTAGCATCCATGTCTTACATGCAGAAAGGGAAGATTCGGAAAGGACCGAGTTCACCTTGTGTCCAATGGCGTATGCTTGAGGTCTCAACATGTGGGCACTAGGGGCTTGGGGAGAAGTCGTAGTGTACATGGGGATGATCATAGGATGCTTCGCATCATCTCCCCACCCTTGGGAAAGATCCGACCTCGGATCGAAAACCACATCACCATGGAAATAGCTGTCGTGGACAGACTTTTAGTTGGACGAAGTGGAAGACATGGCGCAATCCAAGTACTCCAAGGTGTCTCCGAAGTGGTACACATGCAAAAATAGCAAACACAAATGACACTCGGAAATACAAAGGTTAGCACACACAAAGTGTCCATCATGTAAGAATGAGTCCGTGCGACAAGATTGATTATGACATGGTGCATGAAGCTTATCCAAAAGATATGGAATTGTATGCAAAGCATTCATGGGAGCAAAAGTAATCATTGTGTACACAAATGTGTTATGAATACGATAAATGCAACCACGGTACAAAATGGTGTCATAGTGAGACGGTTTATCAAAAGCATGAATATGGTAATGGATTCTCAATATGAATAAGATATCATGCAACTGATGGCGGGCAAGATGATCATGATGTATGAATATGCCATCAAGGAAGATCACAACAAATTTGCTAAGGAATTGCACAAGCTCATATATCATGGGTGACATGGGAATACAAGATGCAACAAGGCAATCATAATGTGAGTCAATCCATGCATAAGATGCAAATTTGTCATGTGTATGATATGTCCATCTGATGTACGGTGGAACCCTAGATGACCGACCTTTCACGAAAGGAGCGGATCCCGCGAAGAACACGAGGGGAAACACGAGGGGAAAATCACAAGGGGAACACAAGAGAACACACAAACCAACAAGTATGATCACACATGTGCTAGATCCTCGAAACACAAAGAGATACAAAATCCGAATCCAACAAAGGACAATACATAGGGTAACCAGTTCTTCTCCGTGAGGAGGTCTTGATGGGGCCGCCCAAGAGGGGGGTCTTGAATCCAAGGTGGGTCTTCTCCAAAGAGGGGCCACGGTCTCTCTCAAGGAGTAGGTCCGTATGGATGAGCGAAGCTCTGTCTCTCAAATGAGCTATCACAATGCTAACCCTAAAACGTAGGTGGAAGGGGAGTATATATAGTCTAAGGGGCGAAGGGGTACATGGGCCTCGGCCCAGATCCACAGCACGCAGGCAGGGAAGGCCGGACGTCCGGGCAACGGGCCGGATGTGCGGGGCTTCACCGAGAGTCGGATGTCCGGGCTGGAGGAGCTGACTGTTGCTGTCTGTTTGGAGGGTGCTGGATTCCTCGGGGCGAGGCCGAATGTCCGGGACTTGGCGAGGCACCGGATGTCTGGGGTTGACGCCGGATGTTCGGGGCCTGTAGCACTTGGCGGCTGGGAGGCTGTTGCTGTAGGGGTCATCTCCAGCGACCGGATGTCCGGGCCTGGGGCCGGATGTCCGGGTCCTGGAGTTGTCTCCGTCTTCTTCCGTCATCGCTTCCGTGCACGCTTGGCCTTGGTCCTTGGGTTCTCCATGGTCTCCTCGGGTGTACCTTAGTATGCACAAGGTCCGCGCATGAAGTAGCATCCATGTCTTACATGCGGAAAGGGAAGATTCGGAAAGGAGCGAGTTCACCTTAGGCCCAAAGGCGTATGCTTTAGTCTACATGGGGATGATCGTAGGATGCTCCCCATCACCATCGAGCATGACATGTGTGAGCACAATCAACAAATATGGAGGTGTTGGTGCAATGTGTCAAAGGAGTGTTGATGTACCAATGCTCGATGTCGTGGCATGAGTGGAGTTCCGGAGGTGCATCCAATAAATCCAAGCGCTCCTCAATGTGAAGGTCCATAGAGCCAATCTTCAATGTCGCTCCTTCGTTCACGAGATGTATCATGTAGACAACAAGAAGGAAACAATAATGAAAGAGTGACCCATCCAATATGCGTATTTGAGGATGGCTCAAAGGGAATGATTTCACCTTTATGAGAACGTCGAAAATGTTGGTGTCACGCATCGTGTACGCCTTCACATGACCAAGTTGTCTCGTGATGGTACCACCTTCTGAATCTTTCAAAACGAAAGAACATGACAAACACTCAGAAAAACAAATGAGGTAAGCGAAACTGCAAAACCTATCATTCATGTGGTAAGATACCCAACAAGTGTATGCATCATGCTCATCATAAGAAAGGACAAGGGAGCATTTCATCGTATGGAGGCAAATGATGCAAGAACAACCAAACACAATAGGCGCAATCAAACAAGCATGCATCACAAGTAAAGTGACCAAGTCTCTAAGATGAATAACCATAGATGCAACTATTGGAGGCAAGCAACAATGAACAAGATGTATCATGTGAGAGGCATGAACATAAATGTCATCAACCCAAGAAAGCGAGTAATAGTGGAACATGGGTGATGCGACAAAGCAAGCAATCATAGTGATCAAGTTACGCAAGTGAGTAGTGCGAAGATGCAACATACTAGAAGGGATCATGGAAAGCATGTCATGGGTGCAAATAGTGTGCATGAATAATTCACATGACATAGCACAAGCACGGAAAGAAGATATGAGCAAAATATCATCAATATATTGGTGAGAGGCCATATGTAAATAGCAATAGGACATCGTGACTCTCCCAACACAACAAGCATCAATAGCATGAGGCACATGATAAACATGGCAATAGCAACAAGGAGCTCCACCAAGCATGCAAATACACATAGGAGTATAAGGATGAATCATGGGCAAGTGCAAGCAAGGGTCACAATTGCATGGAAAAGACACACAAACAAGCATAGCATGCAAAGTGAACACAATATAATGGGCATAAGGAGACAAGTGATATATAGCCCATAGTCGTGTGAGAACCAAGTAGAAGAGATGCACTATAGAAAAAAGACACATCCGTGACATTTTGGGCCGAACAGAATTTTTTTCTGTCATACATATGACACTTCTATGACGATAATTGTGACAAAACCCGGTATCATCATAGATGTGGTGGGATCCTACTTCTATGACAAAAAATCATGATAGAAAATGGGATTTTCATCCTGGGCGGGCCGGAGACGCAGCTGCGTGACATTCTTTGGGCCATCCATGAAGAAAAAAACCGTGGTAGAAGCGAGGGGGAGGAAAATTTCGGGGAGTTCCCGGTTACGGTGGGAGGTCGGGGGCCGAGCGATGCGCGTTTCTCTCGTACACGTACGCACATGTGTGCGAGGTGTTGGCTCTAACTGAACCCGAGCGAGGCGTTGGGCTCTAACTGAACCCGAGCGATTGCACTGCAGGCTACGCGTTACTGAACCCGAGCGATCGATCGATGGATGTTAACTGAACCCGATTGAGTGATTCCTTCACTACTACTGCTAACTGAAGCTGATCGATGCTGCCTCTGGGATGAACAGTGAGCGTTGCGGGGGGGGGGGGGGTTGGATGAACAGTGAGCGGTGGTGTTTCCTCTGGATGAACAGGACCCCGTGTTGTGGTGGAGGGCTGGATGAACAGTAGACGGTGGAGGGGTGCCCGTGGAGGGGTGGTTGAACAGGACCCCGTGATGTGGAGGGCTGGATGAATACTAGACGGTGGAGGGGTGCCCGTGGAGGGGTGGTTGAATAGGAGCCCATGGTGTGGAGGGCTGGATGAACAGTAGACGGTGGAGGGGTGGTTGAACAGTAGCCGGTGGAGTAGAGCGCGATGGAGGTTGGATGAACAGGAGCTCGTGGAGGCTGGAGGAGGTCGACGGTAGCCCGTGGAGGCTGGAGGAGGTCGGCGGTAGAGATGAACAGTATCCCATGGAGTCCCATTTTGCGGTACGCCACACCCGTCCCGATGAACATGACCCCCGTTTCGGCCATAGCGCTCCAACACAAGTCCGTTTCGTCCATTTTGCGGTACGCCACACCCCTCCCGATTAACAGGACCCCTGTTTCGATCGTAGGAGGTCCGTTTCCTCCGTTTTGCGGTACGCCAGACCCCTCCCGATCAACAGGACCCCGTTCCGAACGTAGGAGGTAAGTTTCCTCCGTTGTGCGGTACGCCAGGCCTCGTTTCCATCGCTTGTTCCGTCCAAGCCCTCCCGATGAACATGACCACACATTCCGTTCCGACCCAGCCGGTTGGCTCCCACGCGTTCCGTTGCCTCCCGATGAACACGACGCGTTCCGTTGCCTCCCCATGAACACGACGCATTTCGTTGCCTCCCCATGAACACGACGACGATGTTGTTTCCCCGTTCCGACCCAGCCATGTACACGAGCCCTGGCCGTACGTATGCGCGAGTAGGCGTTCGAGACCCTGCCCGTATGTAGGTATGTGGCCGTATTTTCTTTCTTGCACCCTCGCCGATGTACGTACGTGTACATGCTACGTGCACGCCTCTACTACGACACATACGTGCCTCTACATCGACCAGTATATATGTACGTACACGTTCGCGACCAGAATGACAACGCTACGTACGATTCGACCAGGTGGGTCCCAACTGTCAGGCACTTCCTTGCCTGCGAAGATGTCGCTGGTGGGTCCTAGCAGTCAGGGGGGCGAATCGTTTTTTTGCCCGGACACACTTCCTTGCGTGCGAAGATGTAGCTACTGGGTCCCAGCAGTCAGGGGGGAATCGTTTTGTTTTTTTGTTTTTGCTGAAACGCACTTCCTTGCATGCGAAGATGCAGCTGGTGGGTCCCAGCAGTCAGGGGGGCGAATCATTTTTTTTGGACGCACTTCCTTGCGTGCAAAGATGTAGCTAGTGGGTCCCAGCAGTTAGGGGGGCGAATCGTTTTTTTGGACGCACTTCCTTGCGTGCAAAGATGTAGCTCGTGGGTCCTAGCAGTCAGGGGAAACGTTTTTTCGTGAAATACAGTGGCCCGTCCGGTGGGTCCCCGATGTTAGGTGGAGGAATAATTATTTTGCACGTAATAAGGAGTCACTTCCTTGCTGCGGCCGTGGACCCAGCTGTCAGCCTCTCCACGTATAGTCCATGTCCGATGGAAGCCATTCCTTGACCACGTTGACCACGCCGTGCCGAGAGCACCAGGGCGGTGGATAACGGTGAGGCCTAGGAAGGGGGCGACGTGGAGCCGGGGAAGACGCGGCAGTGGATGCCCACGCGTAGAGGAGTATGAGGGTTCACTCATTCGGCTGCAGTGTGAGGCTGCCGTCGCCGCAGAATAACAGGTGGTGTGGGTGCATAGAGGGATGGCCTGGCAAGCGGTGGGAGTAGTAGGGGCTGTGAGGCCTCCGCGGCATCACAGCCGGCCACGGGCGGCAGGAGCAGGCGGCACGACCGGCGCTGCTTTGGGCGGCTGGAGCAAGAAGACCAGAGGTTGAAGAAGCACTACGGCCGTTGGATGGACATCGCACGGTCACTAGAGCTAGAATCGTTCATATATAGAGTAAAGTTGACAAAGGTCTCCATCCAGTCAACTTAGTAGGCCCACAAGTCAGCCTCCCACGAAGGTGGGTCCCAGGTAGCAGGAGGTATTCATTTTTTTGTGCGTAATAAGGAGGCACTTCCGATGGGTCCGAGCTAACAACGGGGGGACATTTTTTTCACGAAATACGATAGCCCGTCCTGTGGGTCCCAACAGTTAGGGGGAAACATTTTTTTCGTGAAATACTGGTGGCCCTCTCGGTGGGTCCCTGCTGTCAGGTGGAGGAATAATTATTTTCCGCGTAATAAGGAGGCACTTCCTTGTAGCTGCCGTGGACCCAGCTGTTAGCCTCTCCACGTACAGTACTCTTCTGATGGAAGTCGGTCGTTGACCACGTTGACCATGCCGTGCCGAGAGCACCACGGTGGTGGACGACGGCGAGGCCTAGGAAGGGGACGACACGGAGCCGGGGAAGACGCTGCAGTGGAAGCCCGCGCGGAGAGGAGTACGAGGGTTCACCGGTTCGGCTGCGGTGTGAGGCTGCCGTTGCCGTAGAATAACAGGGGGTGTGGGTGAGTATGAGGATGCCCTGGCCAGCGGTGGGAGTAGTAGGGGGCGCTGAGGCCTGCGCGGCAGCACAACTAGCCACGGGAGGTGGGAGTAGGCGGTCCCGCCGGCGCTGCTTTGGCGGCTGGAGCAAGAAGATCAGAGATTGAAGAAACACGACGGGCGTTGGATTGACATCTAACGGTTACGTCTGCTAGAATCGTTTGTTGACGTATATAATAACTAAAAAAATCTTGCATACGCGTCAACTCAATAGGCCCACAAGTTAGACCACTCCCTCTTTTTTTTAATAATTTATATATAGCTCATGGCAACTTCTTATGCAATTTATTGCAGTCGTTTTTTGGTTGGCCAGGGCCAATTTCGCATATTTCTGTGGGTTCCAAACTATTTTTAATACCGAAATGTTGAGCCAGATTTAAAGTACTTTGAAGATATATTTAAATTAGGTTAATGCCCAGTGAAATAGGAATCTGAAAATGTGAAAAAATTCAGAAATTATGAAGTAATTGCCAATTTGTCATCTGTTTTTATATTTACAACCCATTTCATATTACTTTCAAGATTTGCAGGCGTCTTGAAAGAGTTGCATCCCATTAGGGCGTAGAAAAATAAGTAGGCCTGGATTGGGTATTCTTAAGAAAAAATAAACTGGGCTCATTTTCACAAAGAAAAAATAGCTGGGCTGGTCACATGGTGAACATAAAATATAAGCTTGGGCTAGACGGGCCACAGCCCAGTTCAAACCCTACTCCATCTCAACAATACCAAACAAAAAAATACTGCTCGAGTAGCTACGTCCCAGGAGTCAGCCGATCTTGTGTTGTTCTCTTGTCTATTGACTATATACGCTCACAATGTCGTGGGTCCCAGATGTCAGGAAAACACTAGGAGGAAGCATTTTATTTTTCCATACGTTGACGTGGTCGGCCCCTACTGTCATCCTTTCCACGTACTTCTGCCGATTCCTGTTGTTTGTTGACCATGTTGACAACGAGAGAGGGTGGCGCCGCGGCGAGCGCACCAAAGCGCATGGAGGACGTCGGCGTTAACGATTTTGGAGACGATGGTGCGGCGATGCATGTGCGTTGAGGCGCAGCCAGCCGAGGGAGGCGGAAGCAGGCGGCCCCGCTGGCGCTGGTTTGGTTTTGGCAGCAGGAGGAAGACAGGACTAAAGAAACACGACAGACTGTAAAAGCAGCAGGAGTACTTAACAACCTTAACTAAAACCAGCAGGGGCACTTAACAACCAAAGCTGAGAGCAGTATGAGTACTTATACAGGTTCAATCGTACAAAGCACGCCTCGAACAGTGCTACTTTGCCTACAGTTAACCAAGGTTGAGACTGCCAAGCCCCAGGACAATGCCCAGGCGCCACCCCGCGCATCCACAACCTTCTGAAAGCAGCTTCATCTTGCAACATGGTCAATAAACAGGATATTCGCTTTTGAGCCATGGAAAAGCATGAACATAATCTTCTGTCCTATTCTCCAACATGGTCGGGCCTTCATTATTTGAGACCACCCATGAATAAGTATCTTTTCACCTCCAAGGGGAATTGAGTAGGTCGACATAAACATCATGTTGCGACCAAGTGCAAGTCTGACCCGACCATGGTCAGGCATCTGTATAGGAACAATAGAACTCGGCAGTTCCTGTTTCAAGAAGATCACAACTGTAAAACTGTGTATAAGCAATAGTTTATGAACAACATATATAACAGAAAACAGCTCGTACCATAAGTTTCTCGACATAGTTGGACCTGTTCAACGAGTGCAGCAGTGGCACACATATCCCACGTGGCCTTCACCATTGAAACGCCCCACAAGGACCTCGAGACGATCAATAAAGTGTAGGAACTTGTGGATGTCAATCCAGTCAACTTTAGTGCCATTAGTAACAGCCGAGTTTACAGAGTAACAAACGAGCAGACTGCTAAACTCTGAAAAAACCTACACGTGCCACCAATTATAAGAAAATGTTAGTTATAAGTAGCATCTTCGTGAGAGATTCGTTGCTACTTCTAAAGTTAAATTGTGATTAGTTAGATAGAATAGGTGGATTAAGAAGTAATCGAGGCAACAAGCAAGAACCAAATACAAAACTAACATGGATGAACAATTGGAACGACGTCGGGGTGGAAGATCGCAGTGAAGATGAGACCAGGTTCTTCTACTTCCATCAACATTCGTGCGCCAACTTTCAGTCCGTAACACTTGAGAAAGTTTATCCAAGTTCGGCCATAAAAAAAGCAGCGATATTCTTGGTTCATGAACCCAACTCGGAACTTATATCCACGGCTTGTCTTCACTATGACCATTAAACTAGTGTATTCAGTTATGGCAAGGCCGAGCAAATAATACACTGCAGGAAAAATAATATGAGAACACATCATGTTCAAAAAAACCCCACCCTCCCGGATAGAAAAGAGGATTCTAGGAACATACTGTGCATGCTTCAAAATCATGTGTTAGGATGAGAAGGAACAAGTGTGGCGTCCCGCCGAGGGCGCAGAAACCTGTAGGGTACTCGCACTTTGGGCACTACAAATGAAACACACTAGATTCAGTAGGAAGAAAAATGCATCAACGGCGGCGGCTGCCATCCTAGGATTACCTACGACCATGGGACTTGGATTTATCGGGGATGGATGAAGAATTCGTACCTGGTTATCCATGAGAAAATCCTATGCAATCGCCGAGAGGGGGTTTTCTCTGAACAAGCAGACGAGGGAGAGGGGGTTCAGGCCCAGTGAAATATTGCCGCTTCGTCCATCCAGCTTACTGCTAAAGATGGAAAGGGCGGGTTGTGATTTGACGGCTCATTAGGCATTACTGTGGCGCTATGACAGGGGTGTGTCTACCGTGAAGTTGTGCACTCTAATTTGTGCATATGGCATGTGGACCCCGTTGTCGGTTGCCCCACATATCAGCGAAAGGAAGTAGAAAGATAGGAGTAACTAGTTACACATAAATAATTTTGATAGAGAGTGAAAGTGCTAGTGATCGACTAGAGGGGGGGTGAATAGGCGATTTTTATGAAAGTCTTCAAAACATGGAAGTTTCGAAGACAAACGATAGAAATAAACCTATTACCATGCATCGGAAGGTAGACTACACTAGGCAAACCATAGTCAAGTATTCAATGACGTGAAAGCACAATGACTAATAGCAGCTAGGCAGTAAGGATCAGGTAGGAAGATATTGTGAAGCCAATCAGAACAAGCAGTCACTCAGTGAAGACAGAAGATAATGCAATCATACAATGACTTCACAAGGACCAACAGTAAGTAAAGGGGAGGGAAGGATGAAACCAGTGACTCGTTGAAGACAATGATTTGTTGGACCAGTTCCAGTTGCTGTGACGACTGTACGTCTGGTTGGGGAGGCTGACATTCAACTCAGAAGACCTCGTCTTCACCTTATTCCCCTTGAGCTAAGGACACCCAGTCCTCGCCCAATCACTCTGGTAAGTCTTCAAGGTAGACTTCCAAACCTTCACAGACTTCATTCACCGGCGATCCACAATGACTCTTGGATGCTCAGAACGCGACGCCTAACCGGCTAGAGGATTCACAGTCCTCAAGTCTAATAAGTCTTCAGATCACACAGACAGGAAGACTTAAGTGATGCCTAACACACTTTGGCTCTGGGTGTTTAGGGCTTTATCCTCGCAAGGAATTCTCTCTCAAAGGTTTCGAGGTTGGTTCCTCTCAAACGACAAAAGCCGTACTCTAACTCTGAGCAGCCAATCGTTTATGGTTGTAGGGGGTGGGCTATATATAGCCACTAGGCAACCCGACCTGATTTGTCTAAAATGACCCTGGGTCACTAAGGAACTGACACATGTTCCAACGGTCAGATTTCAAACACACACGGCAACTTTACTTGGGCTCCAAGCAAAGCTGACTTATCCAACTCTGGACAAGATTTGCTTTCATAGTATTCACTCGAAGACATAGGATTTTGGTTAAGCATCACTTCAGTCATTCTGACTGGTTCTCTTGGACCCCACTTAACAGTACGGTGGTTCCTATGACTCAACAAAGAAGAAAAAGAACGACAAAAGAACTAAGTCTTCGCGCTCTGTAGTCTTCATGCGATGTCTTCTCTTGTCATAGTCTTCAATGTGAATGTCTTCACATACCACCTTTGTCTTAAATGTCTTCTTACATTTTTAGGGGTCATCTCTGGTAGGAAAACCGAATCAATTCTCACAAACACATTAGTCCCTCAACTAGGTTTGTCGTCAATACTCCAAAACCAACTAGGGGGGCACTAGATGCACTTACAATCTCCCCCTTTTTGGTGATTGATGACAAACTAGTTGAAGTTTTCAACGGGGAATATAATATGTGAAATTGTAAATGATAGGGGATTGTCTTCATAAGTTGCAAGGGCTCCCCCTGAAGATGTGCATATAAGTAATTTGCTTTTGGAATGCAAATGCACATGGCAGGTTGTACTTGTGGAGATCCTCTTCAACTTATGATGACAATTCATCATGCATGAAAAGTATGTGAAGATAATGACATGCATAATGAAAAATGGATGTCTGCAAAATGATCTAAGTGCGGAATTTATCGTCGCACATGTGGAATTTATCATCGCATCACAAAATAGCAAATAAGTAGCAGACGACCATCGAGTTTAAGTGTTACAACTCAAAGAACCAAATGTATAAAAACGGGAGTTGTAAACACTAGGCAGAATATAAAGCAACCGCCCATATGGACCCGCTTGAAGACTATCAAACTCATATGCTTCTCCCCCTTTTTGTCAGTAAGGACCAAAAAGGTTTGAAGACATAGAGCGTCTACTCGTTCCCATGAGGAGTAGGTGAAGCAGCAAGGTCGTCGGTGTTGTTAGGTGGTCCAGATGAACTCGGGGCAGTGTCGATGCATGCAAAAGTAGGGGGCGGTGAAGTACCATCGTCTTCGTCATCGATCACTCTAGCATTCATAGTTGCCGCGGAGGAAGAGAACTCAGAGTCTTCAAGAGACGGAGTTCGTCGCAGCACAGTCCTTCTTGGAGGTCTGGAATCAAACTTGAAGCGTTTAGAGAAGCCATCCTCTTGAAGATCATCCTCAGAGCACATAAGCGTCAGCCCTTTCCATGTACGCCGACAGGTTTCATGGGCAACAAAGGCATTCTTGGTGGCAAGATTGCGAATCCTGTTTACGTCCACCAAGAGGCTTTGCATTTGGCGCTTCAGCCAGTCATGATGCCTATCTTGTTTCTGATGAAGGGCAACCAGAAGCTCTCGGTCATTGAGAACACGGGATCGCTTCTTGGGCCATTGGGCAATGGTGCTGTCAGTGGCTTCAGTGAGGGCACGGTGAGGTGCACGTGTAGACTGCTTGAAATCCTTCAATGTTTTGAGAGAAGCTTTGATTCTCAGCATTCTGAAGACTAAGAGGCTCCTTGGCATGCTCTGGATAGATGGCTTCAATTGACATATCGATGTCAGGCAGAAAGATCCGATGATTGCGAGCAGAGGGATGATAGGTTACAGCTGAGTGTAGTTTGATCAGCCGCATTATCCATGGAGCGTAAAACTTCAAGCCAAAAATGTCAGATCCTGATGCAGCAAGCTGGCGAATAAAGAAGTCTTGTGCATTGAAGATTTTTCCATGAAGAATATGAAAGACCAACATCGTCATTGCGCCTTCTAGCTTGGCATGTGGAGAAAGTCCTTTGATGGGCCAAAGAGTTCGCCTTATGATGTGATAGATGGTACGTGGCAGATACTCAAGGTCTTCAACAAAGAACTCCTTAGGATATTCAGCATCTGGAGGCAAAGGCTTCATCATGCTGAGCATCTGACTCATATTGGGCTCAGGCCTGTGGAAGATGCTTTCCATAGCAGCACTGTGAAGCTGACAACCAGGTTCATATAGATCTCCTGGAGTGGGCAGGCCAGTAAGCTCAATGATATCAAAGGCTTTGGCTTCATGATGAACATTGCGTGTCATCCACTCAAGGACCCAAGTCTTCGGATCCCTGTTGTAGCAACGGATATGAAGAGTGGCATAGAATTGGAGCAGCAGTTCTTCATTCCAGTGCTCCTTATCAGTGATGAACTGCAGTAAGCTAGACTCTCTGAAGCAATCCAGAGCTTGTTCCAAACAGGGCAGACCAGTTATGGTGTCAGTGTCAAGACGCATATGTGGGAAAATGTGACCTTGATTGTACATAATGCATGAGTAATAACTTCGCTGTTGATAGCTCCAGAACCGATCAGAAGATATTCTTGCCTTTGAGTAGGGGTTCTTGGCGCTATTGAAGAAGGTTTTGTGTGACTGGAAGCCATTGATATTTAACGATCCGGGTGCAGATGCAGTGCCTGGAAACCTGGGCAACCGTGGTATTGGCTTCTGAACCTGAGGCATGTGCTCAACGTGATAGTCAAACTAAGGACCAACAGCAGGCGGAGGAGTCAGAAAAGGCCATTTGACAGTGACAAGTTGGCCATAGTTGAATGCTTGCTCGATAGTGTGTGGCCGAGGTGGCGGAACAGGAGCAGTGGCATTAACAGAGGCGTTAGGCTGCACAACAGAGGCTTCAGGAGCAGTTGCATCATTGGCTTCATTGACTTCTGGCACATTGGTTTGTGCAGGCTCCACATTTGCTTCAGCCATGACTATGTCATTGGCTTCATTTGTGTTGGTGGTGGCAGCCTCAAGATTCTCAACCTCCACTTGATGAGCTGGAGGGTCGGGCACAGACACGTTCTCCTTGAGAACAACTTCTTCAGTAATGGGGGGAGTAGGGGCACGTTCTTCTTCTTGTGTGTCGTCGGCTGATGCAGCCGGAATGTCTTCAGCAGCTTTAGCCTCAGACTCGGAGACATTCACAGTAGGAGTGGCATCTGGAAACACTTGACATGCAACAGATTGGTGGGGCACTACTCCTTCTGGAATGCTCGAAAGAGGGACTTGAGGCCTTGGTACTTTGCGAAGCCCGCGTAGCGCTGGCGACGCCTGTGGAGATGGAGTTGGCTGGGCCTCAAAGTTATCTTCTTCTTGCACTGATGGGGTTGCTTGCGGTTGGGGAGAGCTTGGAGTGTCTTGTCTCTGTGGGTGATCAGCCCACGATGCATCCTGAGCAGTTGGCGTCAGAGGACGACCAATGCTGATGAGTTCGCTGTGCGTAAGCATAGGCGATGATACCAGTTGGTGCTCGATCTGAGGAAGGACTTCATCATCTTCAACATTGTCATGGTGACCAATGTCTTCAGCAGCGGTGGGGTCAACTGCTGGAATGTCTTCAGCATCAGGAGCCTCTGTGGAAGCAGGCTCATGAACAATCAGTTGGCGCTCGTGGTGTTCAGGTGCAGGGTGAACCATTGAGATAGGTTCAACAACTAAGGGCTCTGTGGGAGCAACCCGATCCTTCATGGTTTTGCGCTTCTTCTTGGAGGGAACAACATCCGAGGCTTCAGGATTTTTCCTCTTTCTGGCTTCACCCTCAGCAGTCCTCTTCTTCTTCAGTTCTGAAGCGGTTGACCTGGCCTTTGGCTTCGAGCCAGTCATGCTGCTTGGGAAGACTATGCGAGGTTCTTCCTATCTTGAAGGTGCAGATTGGTCAGTTGAGGGCTTCTTCTTCTTTGCAGCCATTCTGGGGTCGATGCCAGGACGACCAAGAGCCTTGCGCTTCTCAGCTTCGTTGTAGGCTTGCACACACTTGTCAGCCAGGCTCTTCATGCGCTCACGAGAACCTTTAGCTTCTTCACGCTTCTTGACAAAGACATCTTTACTCTCAAGGGCTTGGAGATGCGTGACAAATCTTCAGACTGCACACTGTCTTCAGGAGGTGTAGTAGCCAGTGGCTTCGCCCGTGAGATTTTTGGTGCTGAGGCAGGCTTTGAAGCTTTAGGCTTCTTTAGTTTCTTTGGCTTTGGCGGTGCAGGCACTTCATCAGATTCAGCGTCATCTGCAGGCTCATCCACGGCTGTCCCTTGAACCTTGATATGAGTGATGAGACCTTCCAGGTTGTAGAAGGGCCCAACAAGATTGGGTTCAGCTTCGCGGGTGCCATCGGGACGGGGAGCAAAAGGACCAGGCTTGAAGTCTAGTCCCCATGACTTCTTGTTTTGCTTAGCCGAATTCTTGGCAAACTGGAAGTTGAGCTTGAACAAATTGTCGTCATGACACCATAGGACGATGGGTGTGCATCCGCAGGCTGTGGTCCACGGACCATGGAGGGATAGAAGCCTTGTTCAATGGCTTCATCTCTGGACCTGGGTTGACGATTTCTGTATAGGATGTCTCCCCATGGTCGCTTGATGGCATTCTTCTCTGCAAATTCCTGGGTCACAAACCTGTACTTGAACCACTGTTCTGCCCAATATCTTTGAATCCATTGGATTCAGGTCTTGCGCTGATTGTAATCCTCTTCTGGATCTGTCTTGTAAAGCTCTGAGAGGTCATCAGGCAAATCTCTTGACGTTCCCCCACGATGCTGTCTGCCACCCTTCCTTACTGATTTCTCTGCACCCATGAACTTCAAACTGAATGGCTTCAACACTTTCAAAGGCTTCAAAGGCTTTCGCTTGCTGGACAAACATGAACTGGCTTCAGGAGAGTTAATGTGATGCTGTAAGAATTCTGCAAATGAATGCAGACTATGAGAACCAAGGGATTCTCCCACGGACATGTACCTGTGACAGCATTAAGGTGCAAGGGAAGGGGAAGAGGTCATATGCATTCTCAGAAGATTTTGAAGATAAATCAGTTTAGAAGACATTGACCTCATCGTGCGAAGACATTCACTTATATGTTGAGAGTTGGTTCCAGATTTGTACGAATCCGCGAATAAGTACAAGTGAGGAATCTAACTAGATATGAAGCTTAAGTGAATATACTAGGCAGTATGAGATGCACACAGGATAGATCTAACATTGTGTAGGCGGAAACCTATTTTGGCAAACAGGATGAATCTTTGAGGATCAAAAAGATGGTAAAATAGAGTTGTATTTACCACGCGAAGAACTGCTAGATGGGAAGAGTAGGAGACCGAGCAGTTCAATCCACCATGCCCTAACTTGGCTACGGAGGACACCTACTGCGGCAGCAGAGAGGACGATGTCCGCGGCCGGCGTGAGGACGGCGTTAGAGAAGTCGCTGTCAGGACCCCGACTCGATGTCACATCAATCTAGCTTGTAACACCTCATATCACTTTGCGGCCTCATGCACGGTATCCCCACGGGTGTCGCCTTACATTTGCCCGGGACCGTTTGCGCCTTTTGGCTCACGTATATGATAGTGTCGCTAGCATCCATATGATAAAGAGCCCGGGCTGACATGACTAGTCGTAAACCCAAAGTGGCACCGGCTTACAGGGACAGGCATCCATGACCCAGCAACGAACGTGTCGGTCATCAGCAAGTGGGTCCGGGCTGTAGCACTGGGCTAGCAGGACTCCGGTAAACCGGGCTGTAGCGGGCTAACAGGACTCCGGTACTCAATGCGTGACATTTCCCCGAAGGGACAGACACAGGAACGAAGAAGGACACATGCCGGCCAGCCTAAGTGTTCCAGAGCAGTAGCAAGCTACCATGGCTCAGTGGTAACACTAGGAGACATTTCCCGGTAAGAGAGGCTACTAAGGATAAACAACTAGATAGTCAGATCCCACACATACCAAGCATTTCAATCATACACACAATATGCTCGATATGTGCAAATACAACAAGGCATCACAACATGACTCTATGACACAAGTACTTTATTTAAGGCTCAGGGAGCCATACATAACATACACAAAGGTACGGGTCACACGACCCAGCATTCAAGTCATACAGTCATACAAACCAGCAGCGGAAGTAACTTGTCTGAGTACAGACAACTAGAAAAATAAAAGAGGCTTGGAAAGCCTAGCTATACTACGTGGTCCTTCACAAGCTCAGGATCACCACCTGGGCCTTAGCCTACTCATTGATGTCAACGTCTACGTAGAACCCATCAGAAGGGGTTGCAGCGTCTTCTGTAAAAATGTAAATTATAGCAACATGAGTACAAAGGTACTCAGCAAGACTTACATCAGATCCTACATACATGCATATTATCAAGAAGGGTTGGTGGAGTTGTTGCAGCAAGCCAGCTTTGACTCTTGGCTAGGCTAACCTACGAGACTCCAACTTGAAATGGTTTTGCGCACACGAGTCCACTACTCACCACTTCAATACACTACCGAGGATCCACCTCCGTCTTCCTACGGAAGAGCCATCCTCGGCACTCACACTTATCTTGAGGCTTTTAGTAGTTTCCATTTACTTGTCTATGAACTGTATAGGCAACCAAGTAGTCCTTTACCGCGGACGCGGCTATTCGAATAGATCATGATAACCCTGCAGGGGTGTACTTCTTCATACATGTTTCCACCACTTAGCGTCTGCACACGACATGTGCTCGGCAGACTTCAAGCGAAAGCCGACGTGGGTGTAGACCACGACCTACCTAAACACCTAAGCCTCTAGTCCAGGTTTATCGCCTATCCAGGTTCCATCCGCAGGGAGTCCGGCCGAGGTTTCCCATACGGCCCCGAACGATGTGAACAGGGTTCCCGAGATACCTAACGGGTATTCGGTACACCCGGCCACGTACCTACCGCATCACAGCCCACCCCTACGGTCAGCGCTGTCCACGGCCTCCAGTAGGCTACAAACACCAGAAACTACTTGCAACTCCTGGACAGAGAGCTAGGGTGAATAAGAAGTCGAGCGGGGTCATATTTCAGGGCCCAATGCATGGTAGTAGCTGTATCTTAAATCACACATACAGATCTCAGTGCTTAAGGTCGGCTTCAATGAAACAACCCACCATGTACTCCTACATGGCCTCTCATCGATACCTTTACCAAATCGTGTTCACCACACCACTCTCATTACCGACATAATCATTTCACTCTAGCCCATCACCCAGATGAACCAGACCTGACACGACTCTAAGCATAGCAGGCATAGCAAGGTAGGAACAACACATACATATGGCTCAATCAACTCCTACACATGCTAGTGGGTTTCATCTAGTTACTGTGGCAATGACAGGTCATGCAGAGGAAATGGGTTCAACTACCGTAGCACACAGCAGTTTGAAACGCGTTGTCTTAATGCAGTAAAAGAGAGCAGGAGCGAGAACATGGGATTGTATCGATATGATCAAATGGTTGGTTGCTTGCCTGATGGTTCGATGCACTGATACGGTTCTTCGTTAGGGTAATCACGGTACTCCTCGGAGGCAGAACCTGCCGCAAAGAACACCGATACACAACCATCACCAAACAATGTGCAACAATATGATGCATGCATGAAACATAGCAATATGAGTGTGTTGGGCTAATGCAACTAAGACCAGAAGGGTTTGAACCAATTTGAATCAAAGATTCAAATTTCAAACTCAAACATGGTCCTTTAAAGTGTTTTTCCTTGTTCTGCATTAAACATCAAGTTAACTTGTTTAGTCATGCATGAAAATAGTACAGATGGATAGATTGGATTTTTCTGATCATTTTTCATATATAATTTGTCTGATTTGGAGTTACAGAATAAAAGTTATGAATTTTTGAAGTTTAAACTATATTCTGGAATTTCCTATATTAGATTAATCCAGAAAATCAATTATTGCGTCAGCCTGACGTCAGTGTGACGTCAGCAGGTCAACGGGACACGTCCGGGTCAAACCTGACAGTGGGTCCCGCGTGTCAGTGTGATTAGATTAATTAAAGTTTAATTAAAACTAAACCTGTTTAATTAGCAGGGCTGGGCCCCACCTGTCATTGACTCAGGGGAGTCAACCAGGGCCCACCCGTGGTCAAACCCGGGTCGGCTGCACCGGCGTTTAGCCGCCGGCGAGCCCGACGCGGCGGCGGAAGTGGTTTTGGCTGTTTCGGCCACCAAATGGGTCGCGGAGACCACCGGAGTGGAGCTGAGGACGAGCCGCAGCTCTTGGTGGAGTCCGTTGGGGTCGGGGTGGCCGGAGTTGGCGCCGGCGACGACTTTGGCGGCCACCGGGGTTCGGCCGAAGACGAACTTGACGCTAGAGGGGTCGGTGAGGCGCGGGGAGTAGCTAGCTAGGTGCTACGTGACACGGTGAGCATGATGGACACCGTGGAGTGGTCGGAGGGTGACCGGGAGCACGTCGGCGACGAGCTCCACGGCGGTGGGTGCGGTTGAGCTCCGGGAGGTCGCTACACAGCTCGGGAGCAAGAAAAGGAGGGGGGGAAGATGGCTAAGCTCACAGTGAGTGCGACGAAGCCCTTGGTGCGGCCGGAGATGGACCGGAGCGACGACGGCGTTGAAGGGGATCTCCGGCGACGGCGGTTCGGGCGAGGTCGTTGCGGTGGACTCGGGCGTTGCGAGCGCTCGGGGCTCGGCTTGCTCGATGGAGTGGACAGCGGCGGAGCTCCTGGACACGATGAGAGGACGCACGGGCGGCGGGGAGCACGGCTACGACGAAGGCACGGCGATGGTGGCGTCGGTCATGGCGGGGAGCGCGAGGGGAGGAGCTGGAGAGGAGAGGGGGTGTCTGGGGGGTTCGGGGGAGCGAGGGAGGCCGATCCACGACGTCACCGGGCGAGGGGAGCGGCGAGGCGGCGAGCAGGTGCGTGGCGCGCGCTGCGGTCGCCGTCGGGCACCTGCCTGCCTGCCTGGCCGGCAAGCAGCTCGCTGGAGCGGCGCTGGGCTGGGCCGGCAGGTGGGCCGGGAGCAGGCGTCAGGTAAGTTTTTCCATTTCTTTCTGTTTTCTGTTTTTTTAATACTTCTGCAACTTTGTTGAATTAAATAAAATACTTAGGCAACTCCTAAAATCACCAAACTACTCCTGGTCCATAGTTGGATTATTTCCAACATGAAACATTTTAGTTTGGAGATATTTGAGCATTTAAATATTTTATATAATTTTAAATGCCCAAATTCAATATTTATGATTTAATTCAAAAACCCTAAGATGGCCTAGGAAAATGTGCATCACTTTTGGCAGAGGTTCTGAACCAAGACAAAAATGATGGGCATTTTAGAAGGGCATTTCAGGTTCATTGAAAAAGTTTTTAGTAAACCCTAATTGGTTTCAGAGGGGACTGGGGGTTCTGTCATCCCCATTTCAGGTTTCTGATGAAAGAGTAAACATGATGCAACACTCTAATGCATAGCTAACTAGGGTGTGACAACTCACCCCCACTCAAAAGAATCTCGTCCCGAGATTTGGGTTCCTCCGGGAAGAAGGCGGGATACTCAAGTCGAAGACGATCCTCCCTTTCCCAAGTTGCTTCATCCTCAGAATGGTGCGACCATTGAACTTTGAGAAACTTGATATTATGACGTCGAGTGGTACGCTCGGCCTGATCGAGGATACGAATGGGGTATTCTCGATATGTGAGATTATCTTGGAGATCAAGCGTTTCGTGGTCCACTCCACGGATAGGATCCGAGAAGCAACGCCTGAGTTGAGAAACGTGGAAGACATCGTGGACTCTGGAGAGATGCGGAGGTAGTTCCAACTGGTAGGCAACTTCTCCTCGTTTAGCGAGAATGCGAAAAGGTCCAATGTAACGAGGAGCCAATTTGCCTTTGATACCGAAACGATGGGTTCCCTTCAGAGGGGTAACCCGAAGGTAAGCCTTCTCGTCAACCTCGAAAGTCATAGCCTTATGTTTTCGGTCATATTGACTCTTTTGACGAGATTGGGCTGTTTTCAACTTTTCACGAACGATGCGAACTTGCTCTTCTGCTTCCTGAATCATATCCGGGCCAAAGAATTGTCTTTCCCCGGTCTCTGACCAGTTAAGGGGTGTTCGACACCGTCGTCCATAGAGAACTTCAAAAGGGGCTTTACCCAAGCTAGATTGATAGCTGTTGTTGTAAGCGAATTCGGCAAATGGAAGGCACTTCTCCCAATCCATTCCGAATGAGATAACAGAGGCTCGAAGCATGTCTTCTAGAATCTGGTTGACGCGTTCCACTTGACCACTCGACTGAGGGTGGAAAGCGGTGCTAAAGGAGAGACGGGTTCCCATAGCATTTTGGAAACTTTCCCAAAATCGAGAGGTGAAAAGACTTCCTCGATCCGAGTTAATTTCCAAAGGAACACCATGGAGAGACACTATCCGGGAGATGTATAAGTCTGCCAATTGACTAGCGGTTATACTCTCACGAACAGGTAAGAAATGGGCTACTTTGGAAAGACGATCGACAACGACGAAGATAGCATTATTCCCTCTCTTGGTCCTGGGAAAACCGGTAATGAAATCCATACCAATTTTATCCCATTTCCATTCAGGAATAGCTAAGGGTTGAAGGGTGCCAGCAGGCCGTTGATGCTCTGCTTTTACACGACGACAGACGTCGCAATTAGCAATATACTGAGCAATTTCTCTCTTCATCCTAGTCCACCAGAACCTCTGGCGTAGGTCCTGATACATCTTGGTACTACCGGGATGAATGGTGAGAGGGGATTCATGAGCCTCCTTAAGGATTAACTGCCGTAGATGCTGGTTCTTGGGAACCACTAGACGGTTCTCAAAGTACACAACACCATGATCATTTGTGGAGAAACAACTAGCACCTCCGCTAGCAATGTTCTCTTTGATTTTAGATATTCCCTTATCTCGCTTTTGGGCAGCGATGATTTGATCCGTAAGGGTAGGTTTCGCTACCAAGGTGGAAAGAAATCCTTGAGGAACAATGTGAAGGTTAAGCTTCCGAAATTCCTCATGGAGAAGCGGTTGACTTTGTTGTAACATCAGGTTGTTACAATAAGATTTGCGACTTAGCGCATCAGCCATGACGTTGGCTTTCCCTGGGGTGTAAGTTATTCCTAAGTCGAAATCTGTGATCAACTCGACCCAACGTCTTTGCCTGAGATTCAAATCCGGTTGGGTGAAGATGTACTTCAGACTTTGGTGATCAGTGAATATTTCGCAACGATTACCAAGGAGGTAATGTCGCCAGGTTTTAAGTGCATAGACTACGGCTGCAAGCTCTAGATCATGAGTAGGATAATTCTCCTCATGTGGGTGCAATTGCCGTGAAGCGTAAGCAATTACGTGTCGATCTTGCATGAGAATGCAACCTAGTCCTTGTCGCGAGGCGTCGCAGTAGATAACAAAGTCCTTAGAGAAGTCTGGCGGTACCAGTACGGGAGCAGAAGTCAGGCGTCTTTTCAGTTCCTGAAAGCTGTGCTCACATTGTGGAGTCCATTCGAACTTTTTATCTTTCTTGAGGAGTTCGGTTAGAGGTTTAGCAACTTTGGAGAAGTTCTCGACAAAGCGACGACAATAGCTCGCTAAGCCCAGAAAACTCCGAACTTGCTTGACCGATTCAGGTGGAGTCCAATTAAGGACGGCTTGAACTCGCTCAGGGTTAACAGCAATACCTTTACCAGATATTACATGACCCAGATAGGTCACTTCTGACAACCAAAATTCACATTTAGAAAACTTGGCATAAAGGCGATGCTCTCGAAGTTTCTTCAACACTAGCCTTAGATGTTCGGCATGTTCTTCCTCGTTCTTGGAGTAGATGAGTATATCATCGAGGTAAACCACGACGAATTTATCCAAATACTCCATGAAGATTGAGTTCATTAACCGAGAAAAGGTGGCTGGAGCGTTGGTTAATCCGAAGGACATAACGGTGTACTCGTATTGGCCATAACGAGTAACAAAAGCCGTTTTAGGAATGTCCCCGTTTCTGATTTTGATTTGATGGTAGCCCAACCTCAAATCCATCTTGGAGAAGACTGAGGATCCAGCGAGCTGATCATACAGGTCGTTGATCCTGGGGAGCGGATATTTGTTCTTGATTGTGACCAAATTGACAGGTCGATAATCTACAACCATCCGGTCCGTACCATCCTTCTTCTTGACGAAGAGGACGGGGCAAGCCCACGGAGATGAACTAGGTCGGATGAAACCCTTTTTCAAGGACTCATCGAGTTGTTTCTTAAGCTCGGCTAGTTCTAGTGGTGCCATCTTATAAGGGTCTTCTAGCAATCGGAACGGTTCCTGGAATGAGGTCTATTACGAACTCAACATCCCTGTCAGGTGGAACACCTGGCAATTCCTCTGGGAAGACATCCGGGAAGTCACGGACTACCGGAACGTCCTCAAGGTCTGGCAAAGGGCTGGCGTTAAGAGAATATAATTGTCGCTCGGCTAACCGGGTCAAGACATTGACTATCTTGCCCGAAGGATGAGTGAGTTGAACAGTCCTAGAGAAGCAATCAATTTTGGCATGATGAGCTGACATCCAGTCCATACCCAAAATGATATTAATATCTGAAAATTTGAGAGCTATCAAAGATGCAAGGAAAACAAGTCTGTCGACTTGGATTTCATTTCCATAACTTACCCTGGAGGTCTGCCATCTAGAACCGGGAGTAGAAATTTCCATAGTGGATGGCATGTCACAGAATGCGGTGTTATGCAAACGAGCATAGTTCTCGGATATAAATGAATGAGAGGCTCCTGTATCGAAAAGAACAGATGCCGGGTGGCAATTAACAAGGAGCGTACCGAGAACGACGTTGGGATCCTCTTGAGCTTCTTCGGCAGAGATACAGTTGACATGGCCACGTGTAGCGGTGGCCGGCTTGGCGTGGAACACTTTCCCTGTCGGCTTGCCACGGCCAACAGCTTTAGCAGATTGGTTGGGGTTGGTTTGGGGACACTCACGCATATAGTGGCCAGATTCCCCACACTTGAAACAAGTCACGGAACTGGTACGTGGAGGAGCATTGTTGGTTGGACCCCCATAGGGCTTGGCTGGTGCAGACTGTTGAACGGGGCGAGGCGCCTGGAAGGATGGCCTCGGTGTGAACCTAGGTGGCAGGGCAGTGTTGGGCACCCACACGCGGCGCTTCTGAGGACCAGCACCGGATGAGGAACCCATGTCACGGCCATGCTTGCGTGTTGCGTCATAATCAGTCTGACCAGTCTCAGCACTGATGGCCTTGTTAACAAGCTTCTGAAAAGATGTGCACTCATGCAGACGGAGGTCGCGGCGAAGCTCAGGACTAAGTCCCTTACGGAACCTTGCTTGCTTCTTGGCATCAGTAGAAACTTCCTCAGTTGCATATCGTGCGAGGTTACCGAACTCCCTGCTGTAAGCATCCACAGAGAGTCGGCCCTGAGTGAAACTGCAAAATTCCTCACGTTTACGGTCCATGAGACCCTCCGGAATGTGATGTTCACGGAAAGCCTCGCTGAATTCAGCCCAAGTAGTGACATGGCCCGCTGGGCGCATAGCTCCATAATTCTCCCACCATAGACTGGCGGGGCCTTCAAGATGATATGCAGCAAAGGTGACCTTGTCAGCCTCAGCTACCAGCGCGGAACGCAGTTTGTGAGAAATACTGCGAAGCCAGTCATCAGCGTCGAGAGGCTCGACGGAGTGGTGGAACGTGGGTGGATGTAACTTGATGAAATCACTGAGTGACACCACGTTAGTCCTCTGATGGTGTGCTGTGTTCTGTTCAATACGCTCCAACAAACGGTTGGTCTCCCGCTTGTTTCTTTCGGCTTCCATCATAACCTCGGCTAGGGAAGGAGGATGAGGCAGATTTGCATTCCTGACTTCACTGCCTTCGGCCTGCTCTTGAGGAGCAGGGTTAGTGCGCGTGTTGACCATCCTAGGTAAACAAGACAATGATTTAGTCAGAATGATAAAATTCCGACATAGGATACAGAATGTAAGGAATAACTCGGAATGCAAGATGATCATCCGTATGACATGGTAGATACAGAAACTGCTTCTTTATTCCATCGTCATACACACCATACAGGGTTTAGTACAAGACCAAACAAGGTACTATTACGGTGAAAAGAGGATTACATCTCATCGGAGGCATTCCCAAGCTCCTATACATTATTTTTCTACACCTCCGGAAGGCGATACAAACTAGGTCATATCCCACGAGTCACGCAGGACGATAGACGACACAGCTAACACGAACTAGTGATACTACCACTAACTCAGACCGATCCGTAGTAGTCCTCGTAGAAGTCACCTCCATAGCCTGGAAGCTCAACATGATCATCCGGAAACAGACGATCTCGCGGAGCTTGTGGACCATAGGGGCTAGGATGAGGTCTTGGACCAACAGACGGTGGCCTGCGGGGACCGCGAGGTGGGGTGATGCCTCCTACATCACGCCAACCCATCACGTCTGGCAGAGCAGATCTCACAGGATAGAGATCGCGCATATCCGAATATCCAGCTTGCACCGCCGGTGCAAACCGAGTCAATGTGGCCCAGTGGTCAGCACGGGTATTGAAGAGCTCTAACCTCAAGGCCCGATTTTCACGGTCCTTATCCTCGAGCATCTCAGCAGTGGTGCGAGTCCGTGAATCCTCCTGAGTGGGGTCAGCATAGATAGCCTGGAGATACCCTTGTGCTCCCGGAAGTGATCCTGGCATATACCGGAAATCAGAGTCCCGAAATAGGCCAGACCTGACTCGCATGATGGTCATCATAGAGTAGGCGGCGTCCTGCACAGCCATCTCAATAGTAACCCCGAGTCCATAGGAGCAGTGAAGGGGCTCGGTGGATCCAGGATAAGATGGAAATATCCTGACAGTGCAGAGATACTGGCTTTGATTAAAGTCTCGGAATTGCTCTTCGACCGTGTACTCAGGATACCAACGGTATCCAGCCTCAGTCATTACCCTGACCAACATGGCAGTATGGCCGGGTACATCTAGGCATCGAGTCAGGCGAACCACTTGATTGAGGTCGCGAGTGGCCATCTGAAAGCACAATCATAATGCAAAGGCATTAGAATTTCTAGCAAAATTTCGGCAGCATAACAGCTGTAAATGCTCAAGAAGGATTTTGAGACATTTGACAAAGGATTTCATACACACTCAACATCATCATATCAAGTTCTGAGTCCATCCTAACAACATAATGTGGTAGTAGAACTGAACTAGGCTTGTATCCATCAAACCTATAAGGTACTATTGATTAGTAACACGTGATCCTGATAGAGAGAATAGATCCTAATTCCTTAACCCCCGGTGGAAGAATAGACTGACTCAGATCAGAATGTCATAAGATAAAGGAGTAAAAAGAGCCTTACGTTCCACCCACAAACAATTCCCCTACATATAACTAAAGAATTTCTAGACTCAACATCGACCAGTTTGGCTTGGAGAACCTACAGGCAGTCCGGCTCTGATGCCAACGCTGTCAGGACCCCGACTCGATGTCACATCGATCTAGCTTGTAACACCTCATATCACTTTGCGGCCTCACGCACGGTATCCCCACGGGTGTCGCCTTACCTTTGCCCGGGACCGTTTGCGCCTTTTGGCTCACGTATATGATAGTGTCGCTAGCATCCATATGATAAAGAGCCCGGGCTGACATGACTAGTCGTAAACCCAAAGTGGCACAGGCTTACAGGGACAGGCATCCATGACCCAGCAACGAACGTGTCGGTCATCAGCAAGTGGGTCCGGGCTGTAGCACTGGGCTAGCAGGACTCCGGTAAACCGGGCTGTAGCGGGCTAACAGGACTCCGGTACTCAATGCGTGACATTTCCCCGAAGGGACAGACACAGGAACGAAGAAGGACACATGCCGGCCAGCCTAAGTGTTCCAGAGCAGTAGCAAGCTACCATGGCTCAGTGGTAACACTAGGAGACATTTCCCGGTAAGAGAGGCTACTAAGGATAAACAACTAGATAGTCAGATCCCACACATACCAAGCATTTCAATCATACACACAATATGCTCGATATGTGCAAATACAACAAGGCATCACAACATGACTCTATGACACAAGTACTTTATTTAAGGCTCAGGGAGCCATACATAACATACACAAAGGTACGGGTCACACGACCCAGCATTCAAGTCATACAGTCATACAAACCAGCAGCGGAAGTAACTTGTCTGAGTACAGACAACTAGAAAAATAAAAGAGGCTTGGAAAGCCTAGCTATACTACGTGGTCCTTCACAAGCTCAGGATCACCACCTGGGCCTTAGCCTACTCATTGATGTCAACGTCTACGTAGAACCCATCAGAAGGGGTTGCAGCGTCTTCTGTAAAAATGTAAATTATAGCAACATGAGTACAAAGGTACTCAGCAAGACTTACATCAGATCCTACATACATGCATATTATCAAGAAGGGTTGGTGGAGTTGTTGCAGCAAGCCAGCTTTGACTCTTGGCTAGGCTAACCTACGAGACTCCAACTTGAAATGGTTTTGCGCACACGAGTCCACTACTCACCACTTCAATACACTACCGAGGATCCACCTCCGTCTTCCTACGGAAGAGCCATCCTCGGCACTCACACTTATCTTGAGGCTTTTAGTAGTTTCCATTTACTTGTCTATGAACTGTATAGGCAACCAAGTAGTCCTTTACCGCGGACGCGGCTATTCGAATAGATCATGATAACCCTGCAGGGGTGTACTTCTTCATACATGTTTCCACCACTTAGCGTCTGCACACGACATGTGCTCGGCAGACTTCAAGCGAAAGCCGACGTGGGTGTAGACCACGACCTACCTAAACACCTAAGCCTCTAGTCCAGGTTTATCGCCTATCCAGGTTCCATCCGCAGGGAGTCCGGCCGAGGTTTCCCATACGGCCCCGAACGATGTGAACAGGGTTCCCGAGATACCTAACGGGTATTCGGTACACCCGGCCACGTACCTACCGCATCACAGCCCACCCCTACGGTCAGCGCTGTCCACGGCCTCCAGTAGGCTACAAACACCAGAAACTACTTGCAACTCCTGGACAGAGAGCTAGGGTGAATAAGAAGTCGAGCGGGGTCATATTTCAGGGCCCAATGCATGGTAGTAGCTGTATCTTAAATCACACATACAGATCTCAGTGCTTAAGGTCGGCTTCAATGAAACAACCCACCATGTACTCCTACATGGCCTCTCATCGATACCTTTACCAAATCGTGTTCACCACACCACTCTCATTACCGACATAATCATTTCACTCTAGCCCATCACCCAGATGAACCAGACCTGACACGACTCTAAGCATAGCAGGCATAGCAAGGTAGGAACAACACATACATATGGCTCAATCAACTCCTACACATGCTAGTGGGTTTCATCTAGTTACTGTGGCAATGACAGGTCATGCAGAGGAAATGGGTTCAACTACCGTAGCACACAGCAGTTTGAAACGCGTTGTCTTAATGCAGTAAAAGAGAGCAGGAGCGAGAACATGGGATTGTATCGATATGATCAAATGGTTGGTTGCTTGCCTGATGGTTCGATGCACTGATACGGTTCTTCGTTAGGGTAATCACGGTACTCCTCGGAGGCAGAACCTGCCGCAAAGAACACCGATACACAACCATCACCAAACAATGTGCAACAATATGATGCATGCATGAAACATAGCAATATGAGTGTGTTGGGCTAATGCAACTAAGACCAGAAGGGTTTGAACCAATTTGAATCAAAGATTCAAATTTCAAACTCAAACATGGTCCTTTAAAGTGTTTTTCCTTGTTCTGCATTAAACATCAAGTTAACTTGTTTAGTCATGCATGAAAATAGTACAGATGGATAGATTGGATTTTTCTGATCATTTTTCATATATAATTTGTCTGATTTGGAGTTACAGAATAAAAGTTATGAATTTTTGAAGTTTAAACTATATTCTGGAATTTCCTATATTAGATTAATCCAGAAAATCAATTATTGCGTCAGCCTGACGTCAGTGTGACGTCAGCAGGTCAACGGGACACGTCCGGGTCAAACCTGACAGTGGGTCCCGCGTGTCAGTGTGATTAGATTAATTAAAATTTAATTAAAACTAAACCTGTTTAATTAGCAGGGCTGGGCCCCACCTGTCATTGACTCAGGGGAGTCAACCAGGGCCCACCCGTGGTCAAACCCGGGTCGGCTGCACCGGCGTTTAGCCGCCGGCGAGCCCGACGCGGCGGCGGAAGTGGTTTTGGCTGTTTCGGCCACCAAATGGGTCGCGGAGACCACCGGAGAGGAGCTGAGGACGAGCCGCAGCTCTTGGTGGAGTCCGTTGGGGTCGGGGTGGCCGGAGTTGGCGCCGGCGACGACTTTGGCGGCCACCGGGGTTCGGCCGAAGACGAACTTGACGCTAGAGGGGTCGGTGAGGCGCGGGGAGTAGCTAGCTAGGTGCTACGTGACACGGTGAGCATGATGGACACCGTGGAGTGGTCGGAGGGTGACCGGGAGCACGTCGGCGACGAGCTCCACGGCGGTGGGTGCGGTTGAGCTCCGGGAGGTCGCTACACAGCTCGGGAGCAAGAAAAGGAGGGGGGGAAGATGGCTAAGCTCACAGTGAGTGCGACGAAGCCCTTGGTGCGGCCGAAGATGGACCGGAGCGACGACGGCGTTGAAGGGGATCTCCGGTGACGGCGGTTCGGGCGAGGTCGTTGCGGTGGACTCGGGCGTTGCGAGCGCTCGGGGCTCGGCTTGCTCGATGGAGTGGACAGCGGCGGAGCTCCTGGACACGATGAGAGGACGCACGGGCGGCGGGGAGCACGGCTACGACGAAGGCACGGCGATGGTGGCGTCGGTCATGGCGGGGAGCGCGAGGGGGAGGAGCTGGAGAGGAGAGGGGGTGTCTGGGGGGTTCGGGGGAGCGAGGGAGGCCGATCCACGACGTCACCGGGCGAGGGGAGCGGCGAGGCGGCGAGCAGGTGCGTGGCGCGCGCTGCGGTCGCCGTCGGGCACCTGCCTGCCTGCCTGGCCGGCAAGCAGCTCGCTGGAGCGGCGCTGGGCTGGGCCGGCAGGTGGGCCGGGAGCAGGCGTCAGGTAAGTTTTTCCATTTCTTTCTGTTTTCTGATTTTTTAATACTTCTGCAACTTTGTTGAATTAAATAAAATACTTAGGCAACTCCTAAAATCACCAAACTACTCCTGGTCCATAGTTGGATTATTTCCAACATGAAACATTTTAGTTTGGAGATATTTGAGCATTTAAATATTTTATATAATTTTAAATGCCCAAATTCAACTATTTATGATTTAATTCAAAAACCCTAAGATGGCCTAGGAAAATGTGCATCACTTTTGGCAGAGGTTCTGAACCAAGACAAAAATGATGGGCATTTTAGAAGGGCATTTCAGGTTCATTGAAAAAGTTTTTAGTAAACCCTAATTGGTTTCAGAGGGGACTGGGGGTTCTGTCATCCCCATTTCAGGTTTCTGATGAAAGAGTGAACATGATGCAACACTCTAATGCATAGCTAACTAGGGTGTGACAGTCGCGGCAGCTAAGCGCTTCGTCGCCGGCGTCGTCGAGAGCTAGCGGTGGCGCTAGGGTTTTGACAAGGTGGAAGAAGGTTTTCTTGACCGCAGGGGACATGTATTTATAAGGAAGTGTGCGGCACAGCGCAATTATGCAGATGCCCCTGGCGGTTCACATCTGAGGAGCACATGGCAAACATGCAACATACTTGGAGTTGTCCCACGTTCCCACGCACGCCTGGATTGTCGGGTGGTCGTTCCCACTTCTTCGGGTTTTAGGTGAAGGAATTAGCATTCAAAACGGACTTAATGTTTGTCTCTGTATCTTCTGCTGACTGGGACGTAGAGAAGACATTCGACAGTTTGAATTGAATGCATATGATTTGGACAGATAGAGTTCGAGATAGAAAGCATAGAGAGATTAGGGTCCGGTCACATTCACTTAGTTCAAAAGATTCAACAAGGAAGATGTAGCTATAAGTGAATGCTGTAGAGGACAGAACACTAGTATATATATATATATATACATATATACATATATATATATATATATGAGAAAGACAATCACATCAACATAGTGAAGATAATCATGAAAACAAACCAAATGCAAAGACATCAAATGTAACGCCATGAGTGAATCACTTCAAACAGAAAAATTTGGTGGTGGCGTTACCCACCGTATAGGAAGTATTAGACCCAGACACAGCGGACAATTATCGTGGCGCTCCGAAGTCAAATTCCACATTAATGTATTCACACATAGAATGTAAGTCTTCATTGATTGAAGATATACTTTACTTTGTGTGTTTCACATCTAAGCCATCAATATGCATAAGTGTTAGGATGTGTGCCTGCTCACAGGACATTTGAGGATTCCAAGATATTTAGCTCACACCGTAACTTGCAAAACCTCTTCTCATCCAAGGGCTTGGTGAAGATATCTTCCAATTGCTCTTCAGTGTTGATGTGTATGATATCAATATCTTCCTTCACAACATGATCTCTGAGAAAGTGATGACGAATTTCAATGTGCTTTGTCTTCGAGTGCTGAACTGGGTTGTTGGCAATCTTGATGGTGCTTTCATTGTCGCAGTAGAGTGGCACTTGCTTCAGATGAATGCCATAGTCTTTGAGTGTTTGCTTCATCCGTAGAAGCTGAGCACGGCAAGATCCAGCAGCAATGTATTCAGATTCAGCAGTGGAGAGAGATACACAGTTCTGCTTCTTTGGAGACCAACATACAAGTGATCGTCCCAGAAAATGACATGTGCCTGATGTAGACTTGCGATCCACCTTGTCACCAGCATAATCAGCATCCGAGAATCCAACTAGATCAAACTCTGAGCCCTTTGGATACCATAATCCTAGTGTTGGGGTGTGAGCCAAATATCTGAGAATTCGCTTCACAGCTAAGTGATGCGATTCCTTTGGTGCCGCATGGAACCGGGCACACATGCAAACACTAAGCATAATATCTGGCCTAGATGCACATAGATAAAGTAAAGAACCAATCATGGAGCTGTATACCTTTTGATCGAACTCTTTACCATTGTCGTCGGGACCCAGATGATGTTTGGCTGGCATTGGCGTCGTGAAGCCTTTGGAGTCTTGCATCCCAAATTTCTTCAGGCAATCTTTGAGGTACTTCTCTTGAGATATGAAGATCCCGTTGCGTTGCTGATGTATTTGAAGACCAAGGAAGAACTTAAGCTCACCCATCATGGACATCTGATATTGCTCTTGCATCATATATCCAAACTCGTCTGTGTATTTCTTATTGGTGCAGCCGAAGATAATGTCATCCACGTATATTTGGCACACGAACAGTTCACCATCATATGTCTTCATGAAGAGAGTGGGGTCGAGGGAACCAGGTTTGAAGCCTTTGCTCTTCAGGAAGTATTTGAGTGTGTCATACCAAGCCCGAGGGGCTTGTTTGAGGCCATACAGCGCCTTGTTGAGCTTGTACACCATGTCAGGATGTTTTGGATCTTCAAAGCCAGGTGGTTGTGCAACATATACTTCTTCGTCAATCTTGCCATTGAGAAAAGAGCTCTTCACATCCATTTGATACAGAAGAATGTTATGATGATTTGCATAGGCCAGCAGTATGCGTATGGCTTCAAGTTTAGCCACAGGAGCAAATGTTTCATCAAAGTCAATCCCTTCAACTTGAGTGTACCCTTGAGCAACGAGACGAGCTTTGTTTCTGACTACTTGACCATGCTCATCTTGCTTGTTGCAATATATCCATTTGGTGCCTATTATATTGTGCTTGCGAGGATCAGGACGCTTAACCAGTTCCCATACATTATTCAGCTCAAATTGTTGAAGCCCTTCTTGCATAGCTTGAATCCATTTAGGTTCCATGAAGGCTTCTTCAACTTTCTTGGGTTCAGATATTGAGACAAATGCGAAGTGCCCACAGAAATTTGCTAGCTGTGTTGCCCTTGAACGAGTGAGTGGACCTGGTGCATTGATGATATCAATTATTCTCTCAATCTGTACTTCATTTGCGACACGAGGATGCACAGGACAAAGATTTTGCTCTTGCTGATCATTGTCATCGTTAGAAGGATTGTCTTCAGGCTGAGCATTGTCTTCAGTTTGATCATTGTCTTCAGATTGATTAGGTGCGGAGATGATAAGTTCCTCTTCAGGCTGAGTTTCAGAAGGTATTATTTCTCCAGTTCCCATAAGTTTGATTGATTCACTGGATGGAACTTCATGTAGCACATTTAGCAGGTGCTCTCTTTGTGAGCCGTTAGTCTCATCGAACCGCACATCCACTGTTTCAACCACTTTATAATGAAAGAGGTTGAAGACTCTGTAGGAGTGTGAATCCTTTCCATATCCAAGCATAAAACCCTCATGTGCTTTTGGTGCAAATTTTGAAGTGTGATCTGGATCCTTGATCCAGCACCTGGCACCAAATACTCTGAAGTAACTGACATTTGGCTTCTTGCCAGTAAGGAGCTCATAGGATGTCTTGTTCAGAAGCTTGTGAAGATAAACACGGTTGATGATATGGCATGCAGTATCAATGGCTTCAAGCCAGAATTTTCTTGGAGTCTTGTATTCATCAAGCATCGTCCGGGCCATCTCAATAAGTGTTTTGTTCTTGCGTTCGACGACTCCATTCAGCTGTGGCATGTACGGAGCTGAGAATTCATGGGTGATTCCCAAAGTATCAAGATATGTATCTAGGCCAGTGTTCTTGAATTCAGTGCCATTTTCACTTCTGATTTGCTTTATCTTGGCGCCATAGTTGTTCATTGCTCGATTGGCGAAGCGTCTGAAGACATCCTGCACTTCAGTCTTGTAGAGGATTATATGCACCCAAGTATATCTTGAATAATCATCAACAATGACAAAGCCATAGAGACAAGAAGTAGTAGTAAGAGTTGAGTAATGAGTGGGACCGAAAAGATCCATGTGGAGCAGTTCGAAGGGTTGAGTCGTTGTCATGATTGTCTTCGAGGGATGCTTGGCCCTCGTCATCTTTCCTGCTACACAAGCACCGCATAAGTGATCCTTCTTGAACTTGACGCCCTCGATGCCTATGATATGCTTCTTCCTTGCAAGGGTGTGGAGGTTCCTCATGCCAGCATGCCCTAGCCTCGGATGCCAGAGCCAGCATTCATAAGCTTTTGCTAGAAGACATACGACAAATTGTGGTCCTGCTGAGAAATCTACCACATACAAATCATCTTTCCGATACCCTTCAAACACTAGAGACTTGTCAGATTCCATTAGAACAAGGCAACAATATTTTCCAAATATGACAATCATGTTTAAATCGCAAAGCATTGAGACAGACATTAAGTTGAAACCAAGGGATTCAACAAGCATGACTTTATCCATGTGTTGATCCTTTGAGATTGCAACTCTACCTAGACCCAATACCTTGCTTTTACTAGTGTCAGCAAATGTGATGTGACTTTTGTTAGATGGACATAAGGTTGAGTCCATGAGAAGACTTCGCTTGCCAGTCATGTGATTAGTACACCCACTATCAATAATCCATTCTAAAGCAGTTGGTGTCGTACCCTACAGTGCAGTTAGGGGGATAGGCTTCACGAAGAGAATTGTGAAGCATAAACATTTGACGAGCAAGTGGATTATGAAAGCTTAGATCGAGGTTAGGACTGATAGGGCAAGTGGCAAGCGACTCAGGAACAAAGTACATAATAAGACCATTTTGGCATTTGATCTTGCGCCCTACAAGATGTTTAAGGTCCCCAGCAATAGCTTCAGACAATTTTGGTTTTCGGCTGGAGACCTTTCCCTGCAAAAGAGAGTTAAGCTTTCTTAGCCACCCACATCTTCAAGGGTGGCTTCGAAGCAATGAGTCTAAGTGCAGCATCTGAGAACTTTGGCTTTGGATCCCTAGCAAAAAGTCTTGCAGGTGGACAATAGTACTCATAAGGATAAGCAGAATAGTTTTTGGTCTTATGAACATGGCGGTTTGATGAAACACGCTCATATTCATAGGCCTGAGTAAGGTTTCCCTGCAAAACATTTGTGTCAGTGCGACTCATGTGAGTCCTCTGTCTGTATGAAGCCTTTGGGCCATATGAAGCCTGTGGTCTGGGATTTGTCTTCCTCACTTGTGGTGTCATGACGACATTCACAGGAATATTCTCCAAACATCTTTTCTGCACCCATACTTTCTTCATAGGCGGCCCATTCCTGCAGTTAGTACCAATATACCTGTCAAACACTTCACCATTCTCATTCTTAAACAGTTTATAGTTTGCATCATAGGATTCATCAATAACAATGGGATTAACACAAGTGAAGCCAGATAGGGTGGATGGATCCGCTGAAGGTTCCTTTGCAGCAACCCATGTGGTTTTGGGGTACTGCTCAGGTTTCCAGTAAGAGCCATCAGCATTCATTTTCCTTTCGAACCCAACACCCTCTTTCCTAGGGTTTCGGTTCAAGATCTGCCTTTTGAGGACATCACATAGTGTCTGATGCCCTTTGAGACTTTTGTACATCCCTGTTTCAAGCAATGTCTTCAACCTAGCATTCTCAACAGCAATAGCAGTGGTATCCTCAGCAGAGGGGTTAGTTACCACATCAACAGTTGAAGATATTGCAATAGTAGCAGTAGTAGAACAACCAGCAACAGAAGTAGCGTTGTCACGCTCGATGCATTTAAGACATGGTGGTTCAAATCCTTCCTGAGCTGAACTGATTTGTTCGGCGTGAAGTGACTCGTTTTCCTTTTGAAGATCTTCATGAGCCGCTCTCAATTTATCAAGATCTTGCTTCCTTTGAAGATAATCATAGGAAAGCTTTTCATGAGTTGTTGAGAGCGTTTCATGACGACTTTCAAGTTCCTCATACTTAACGTGAAGATTTTTTATGTCTTCAATTAAGGACTGAGATCGAGTCATTTCAGCGTCTAACAGGTCATTGCTTTTGTCTAACAATTTTTGAATATGTTCCATAGCTTTCTGTTGTTCAGTTGCAATTTTAGCAAGTGTTTTGTAGCTGGGTTTGGAACCACAATCAGAGTCATCTTCACTGGAAGTTTGATAGTGAGTAGTGCATGTGTTTACCTTGGCACCGCATGCCATGAAGCAGTAGGTAGGAGCGGAGTAGTCCTTGACATTTGCATCGGTGTCGGTGACGGAGTCATTGTCTTCAGTGTTGAAGATGGACTTGGCAACGTATGCTGTAGCCAGACTCGCAACGCCAGAATCAGACTCCTCCTCAGACTCCACCTTCGCCTCCTCAGAAGCGGACTCCTCCTCTGAATCCATTTCCTTGCCAACAAACGCACGTGCCTTGCCAGATGAGCTCTTCTTGTGTGATGAAGACTTTGAAGAGGACTTGGAAGAAGACTTTGAGTATTTCTTCTTCTTCTTGTCGTCAGAATCATACTCCTTGCTCTTCTTTTTCTTCTTGTTCTCATTGTCCCACTGCGGACACTCAGAGATGTAGTGGCCAGGTTTCTTGCACTTGTGGCATGTTCTCTTCTTGTAGTCATGAGCAGAAGCTTCATCATTCCTTGAGCTTGATCATGAGGACTTTCTGAAGCCTTTCTTCTTGGTGAATTTTTGGAACTTCTTCACAAGCATAGCAAGCTCCTTTCCAATGTCTTTAGGATCATAACAACTGCTGTCAGACTCTTCTTCAGATGAGGAGATAACTTTTGCCTTCAATGCACGAGTTCGCCCATAGTTGGGACCATAGATGTCTCATTTCTCAGAAAGCTGAAACTCGTGGGTGTTGAGCCTCTCAAGTATGTCAGGCGGATCGAGTGTTTTGAAGTCAGGACGTTCTTGAATCATCAGGGCTAGGGTGTCAAACGAGCTGTCAAGTGATCTCAGGAGTGTCTTGACGACTTCATGCTTGGTGATCTCAGTGGCGCTGAGGGCTTGAAGCTCATTTGTGATGTCAGTGAGTCCATCAAATGTGAGTTGAACATTCTCATTGTCATTTCTCTTGAAGCGGTTGAAGAGGTTGGGAAGGACACTGATTCTCTGATCTCTCTGGGTTGAGACGCCTTCGTTAACCTTGGAGAGCCAGTCCCAGACTAGCTTAGATGTTTCCAAAGCACTCACACGGCCATACTATCCTTTGGTCAGATGACCACAGATGATGTTCTTGGCAGTGGAGTCTAGTTGAACGAACTTCTTGACACCAGCAGTGGTGACACCTTCACCAGCCTTGGGAACGCCATTCATGACAACATACCATAGGTCGACATCAATGGCTTCAAGATGCATGCGCATCTTATTCTTCCAGTAGGGATATTCAGTTCCATCGAAGACTGGGCACACAACGAAGACTTTGATTATCCCTGCAGTCGACATAGCTAAAACTCCAGGTGGTTAAACTAAATCACACAGAACAAGGGAGTACCTTGCTCTAATACCAATTGAAAGTGCTAGTGATCGACTAGAGGGGGGTGGTTAATAGGCGATTTTCATGAAAGTCTTCAAAACATGGAACTTTCAAAGACAAGCGATAGAAATAAACCTATTACCATGCAGAGGAAGGTAGACTACACTAATCAAACCATAGTCAAGTATTCTATGAAGTGAAAGCACAATGACTAATAGCAGCTAGGCAGTAAAGATCAGGTAGGAAGATATAGTGAAGCCAATCAGTACAAGCAGTCACTCAATGAAGACAAAAGATAATGCAATCATGCAATGACTTCACCAGGGCCAATAGTAAGTAAAGGAATGGGAAGGATGAAACCAGTGACTCGTTGAAGAAAATGATTTGTTGGACCAGTTCCAGTTGTTGTGACAACTGTACGTCTGGTTAGGGAGGCTGAGATTCAACTCAGAAGACCGTTTCTTCACCTTATTCCCCTTGAGCTAAGGACACCCAGTCTTTGCCCAATCACTCCGGTAAGTCTTCAAGGTAGACTTACAAACCTTCACAGACTTCGTTCACCGGCAATCCACAATGACTCTTGGATCCTCAGAACGCGACGCCTAACTGGCTGGAGGATTCACAGTCCTCAAGTGTAATAAGTCTTCAGATCACACAGATAGGAAGACTTCAGTGATGCCTAACTCTCTTTGGCTCTGGGTGGTTAGGGCTTTATCCTCGCAAGGTATTCTCTCTCAAAGGCTTCGAGGTGGGTTGCAAACGACAAAAGCCATGCACTAACTCTGAGCAGCCAACAATTTATGGTTGTAGGGGGTGGGATATTTATAGCCACTAGGCACCCCGACCTGATTTGTTCGAAATGACCCTCGGTCACTAAGGAACTGACACGTGTTCCAACGGTCAGATTTCAAACACACACGGCAACTTTACTTGGGCTACAAGCAAAGCTGACTTATCCAACTCTGGACAAGATTTGCTCTCATAGTCTTCACTCGAAGACATAGTATTTTGGTTAAGCATCACTTCAGTCATTCTGACTGGTTCTCTTGGACCCCACTTAATAGTACGGTGGTTCCTATGACTCAAAGAAGAAAAAGAACGATGAAACAACTAAGTCTTCGTGCTCCATAGTCTTCATGCGATGTCTTCTCTTGTCATAGTCTTCAATGTGAATGTCTTCACATACCACCTTTGACTTCAATGTCTTCATACATTTTTAGGGGTCATCTCTGGTAGGAAAACCGAATCAATGAGGGACTTCTACCTGTGTTATCCTGCAATTCTCACAAACACATTAGTCCCTCAACCAGGTTTGTCGTCAATACTCCAAAACCAACTAGGGGTGGCACAAGATGCACTTACATTGGCCCATCCAAATTGAAACATTTTTCTTCATTGTTTACATTGCCTGCTCGTGCGTTGGGACGAACAAAACTAGCATGGGCCAACCTGGATGAATCAAACTAGGTGCACACTTTCCAGCCACCTGAGGCGGCCGCCCATACCAGCCCCTATGGTGGTGTCGCCCCTTTTTGCGTGTATGATTGGATAGTGAAAAATATTCCAGTGGCGCTTTTGATTTAACCACAGAATGGTTGAATTGCTTGTTTCTATGAACTGAGTTCGCCAATAATGTGAAGGATGCCAGTCTTCTCATCCTGTTGTAGATTGCTTAGATCTCGATATGCTAAAAGTAATCGCATGAAATACACAGTAAAAGCCAGTGTGATGTGTTTGGCTACAACTAGTCTGACTACACGTCCTCATATAACATATCAAGGACGCACCATCTTACCAGATTAACCATTCGACTTACCCATGCAGTGTGGGAAGAAAGAAGTATTGGGACTGCGTATCCAAGCAATTGATGCCATGGACTCCTTCGTACAACCTTGTAAGCGAAAAAGAAGTTGCAGTGTGCCTGTACAAAGAACTAGCGTAAATTCAGTTACTTGCTTCTCGGAATTTTAGTTAGCCACTTATTGAAAAATTGTTCAATTATGTTGCTTGGCTTAATTTAGTTTGCTACTGATTACATAATGGCACAACCTATTAATAATATTGTAGACTGCACCTATCTATGTGTTTGATACTTACTGTTAAGAATTACCTGTTTGCCTTAACTTAAATATCTACTTGTTTGTTTAACTGCTTTGCTGCTGCAACAGCGGGTGACAATGATGTTAATAACTACTTTTCAGCATCCAATTGAAACTCTTTATTTCCTTGTTTGTTTAACTGGTTTGCTTTCATAACTCCCAGTTGAGATGTTTTGCTAACTTCAACTTCTCTGAATCCAATCAGAACTTTAATGGCAAAACAGGTTAGCCCAAGATCAAAGAGCGAGGTCCCCATGGATGTTGCATCATCCCACAGGAATGGCACCGGCCCAATCATGCATTATGAATTGCCAACTGCTGATGCTCTAGAGGCTAAACTAGTGGTAGAAAGATATTCTGCTTCTGCACTTAGAGATGAAGTTGACATGTTGAGGAAGCAAACAGCACAATCACAAGCAGTACTCAAGACAACCATTAAATATTTGGTGGATTTCAAAACGAAGCAAGCTGAGACTGACCAGATTGTTAAGGTCCTGAAGGAAAAAAGGAAATTAAATTCCTACTTGGTAAATCATAGGTGAAATGTTCTTTCCATAGTTGAATAACCTTTGTGTTGTCTGTTCATGTAATCAATCAAACCATTTGTTTTAGAGATCATGTAATAATTGTTTTTTTGGTTTGTGATTTTATTTGAGCACAAGTCTGTATTAATTGATAAGACTCGGAGACATTTCATTTGGATTGTTGTGCCAGACCTACAAATATGCCAATCAGGCTGAATGTGCATTCAGCAATAATAGTAGTATAGATGGACCATAAGTGGCACGCATCGGAAAGGGCCAAGATGCTGGCTAAAAAAGGATGTTGTTATAGCCAAAAAAAGTACAGCGGCCTGGCTTATGTATGTTAGTTGATATTATTGATACATATACTCTATAAGTGTTTATATGTCTGTTAGTTCCGTACATTCTTGGTTGATTGACTCGGTATTTGAATCTTGATACATCGCTTGTGTACATATCTAAATGGGAGTACACATTATGTTGCGTGTGACATTTGAGTTGGACATGAAGTGTTCCAAATATTCAAATTCACCTTAAACTGGATTCTAGTTTCTGAATTTGAGTATCGGCATTTGTAAACCATATTCATATATGACAGTGGAATACATCTTTGTCGTACTTTTGAAGATATATAAAAACACATAGAATGATTTATAAAGATTCATATAGGAATACAAAATGGATTCGAATTTAGTTGCCAGGGTAAACGTGGATGCTTATTGTCCCAAAATTCGAAAGAAGCAGCAAAATATCCACTCCCACGTCGGCTGCCCGAAGCCAAGTGTTTGGGAGATGGAAATTACTGTTTACCCATTACACAGACAATCCATCGGCCCGATTTCCACTGCTCTAAATAGGGGTAGGTTAGTAACTTCAATTAGACGTGACACGACCGCCTCCGAGCCCATTCCGACACGGTGGGCGTCAAACATGGGCGGCAAAACTCATTTTATTCAAGCTCGTCCGAAAGACCTCTGTTTCTCCTTCCATTCCCCATTCATACACGGTGGGCGGCAAAATAAACTCGACTCGGCCAAAATCGATGTAGGCAAATATTTTCAATAGGGGCAGGTTTGTAACTTCACTCAGACGTGACACAACCGTCCTACCTGTTAGCCCTGTTCATACACCGTGGGCGCCAACCATGGGCGCCAACCACCCTCTCCTTGCCCGAAATCGCTCTGGGAAAATACTGGCAAGATGCGAGATTACCGTCCTATCCCCAACCGATGAGACGTCCAAATTTTAAATGGGGGCTAAGTTCGTAAGTTTCCCATATTTCAGACATGCGTGTCCCAAAATCATGGTTCCCCGTACCTCTCCCTCCATTTTCCGATTCATACACCGTCCGCGCTAGAACACCCCATCCTCACACCAGCCTCCGTCCGCCATCCCATCCATCGCCGCCGTCCTCCACCACATCCATCGCCACCGTCCTCCACCATGCCGGAGCGCCTACCAAGACCGCGTCGTCCACTGCTAGACATGGACGTTTCTCATCCATGGCGACGGACCAATAGCCTTGCAACGCGTCCTCTCGCTTCATCGGCGCCGTCGTCCTCTTTGCCGGGGCCGCTCACACGACCTTCTCTTCCACCGCAACAGGACTTATCCCCCGATGCACCCATCTAACGCCGCAGATCTGCTTCAACGCCACCGACAGCCATCGCACCCCCGATGCCTACACGGTGCCGCAAGAGAGGTGGTACTTCATATCTCCTCAACCTTTTGATCTCAACCAGAAAATAGATCTTAACTTGGTTACTCTACTTTCTTTTCAGCTCTTAGAATTTAGTTCTTAGTTCGAAGCAAACAATGGATGCTAAATATCATTTCTCCAGTTTGCAGCTTCAAATCTACCATGGCACAACCATAATATGATTTAATTTTTCATGCTTAGGGTTTAATTGATCATGTTGGTTCCGTGGTGGTTTCTTTAATAGAAATCGGAGGGGAAACCCTCTTTTGCTAAAAAAATATGCTTAGAGTTTCCCCCTTTTATGATAACACTGCTCCACCCATCAAGCTAAACAAGCTTAGTTGTTCAAATACGAATTTGATATTATTAAAACAGAGTTGTTTAATTGGTCAGCTAAATGTTCCTAAATTAGTTTCGAAAATGCATGTTCGCCGCTCGGGTGTGTATCTCTACAGGGTGCCCACGGTGGGCCGGCCCACCCTAGGATTTTGGGTCGTCCCAGGCCCCGATTCCCCTCTGTTCTGCTGCGCGCTTCCAATCTCTACTCGCCCCCCAGTCGCCTGCCTCGCCGGCGACTTGCCATCCCTAGACGACATGACTCTAGGAGGAGACGCCGGACTAATAGGAGGCCAGGAGCCGCTCGCCCAACAGCGTCACCGCTGCCCGGGCGCGCCGCCGTGCCTACCTTCCCAGTCCGTTCAGGGCTCAGGTATGCAACACCCACCAAGCCAACCCGATTTATCCTAAGATACGTCCTCAACACTCAGCAGCCATTCGTCATCACCCATTTTCTAATTGATTCATTACTCATTAGGCAGGACTGTCATTAGGGTTTGTTGTGTGCTCAGTGCTACCTACACTTAATGGTTCAAATGTATTTCGGTAATCTTTAGTACCTCTAAAGTTCACAGGATTTTCAAAATTCCGGCCCTAGGAACAGAAACTAGTCATTTTGGATTGTTGGTCGTAGTGACATTGACCCAGATTACTACTGCAAGCCAGGTTTGTTGACAATTTTACTTGTCTTTCTTACTCATTCGATATAATATCCAATTATTCACGTCGATTAGTTGCAAACAATAAGTGCTAGATAAACTTCTTCATTCAGATTTTGGACGGTCTCTTACTACAGTTACAATTCTGCATACTTGTCCTAGTAAGCTCACAAGTAAATGATTGATTCACTACATCTATATGCTTGCCTTGTCATATTTGTTGTCAATATTCTTTTAGGGTGGACCACCCTGTTTCTAAATACTGGAACCGTAGACATGAGTGAATAGTATTTCTCTATGTGATCTCTTCCATCATGTGTGGGTAACGAACACTGCATTGTATAGACAGAAAGTGTCACTTCTAGCTTTTACATAGGTTTCGATCTTTTACATGGAATACAATCTTCCTACTTGCTTTGTGTCGCACTACCAACACTCCACCCTTGAAGCTAAACATTATGCCACTCATAATTGCTTAGTTTATTTGTTCAAATACGAATTTCATATGATTCTAATGTTCCTACTTCAGTTTTGAAATGTGTGTCTGCCTGTTATAGAGACATAAGGGGTTTGTATTTCTGTGTGTGGTCTGGTCAGCACGGTTGGGGAGGTGAACTTTGCATATGCAGGGGTTTATAGGGAGACACTCTCCGAGTTGAATCCGCAATGCATTCCATACATAATCTGACTACTTTTTATGTTTTCATGAATCTCATATTCTGAACAGCATCATAATGATTATGAGCTTGCGCGCGTGAAAAGAATAAAGCAGAACAATGCCATGGCTGTCAAACTTGGCATTAAGGGACTGAAATCAAGTCTGGATGCAATGCAATGCAAATGCTCTCCACCTACAGATTCATGCTTAGAATATGATCCTAACAGTGATTCTGAGCTAGAGGGAGACTTAAGTCAATATAGATCCCTAGTGGAGGAGTCAGAGGAAGATGCCCTATCTTATTCACCCATCAAGGTTCTTGCTCTAACTTTCCAAGGTTACATTGCTCGCACATATCTTGCAACGGATGCTTTGCATTGCTTCTACTTTGTTGAACTGCCATTAGCTTAGTTTACACATCGTGTATGTGAATACGCCCTACCTATCCATTTTTAGTACATATTCCATCTGTCATCATACCATATTTATCCATTCAAATGTTGTTCTTGTGTATTAGACGTTCAAAAGGAAGAGAGTGATTGCTGGTCGTGGAGGAGCACAAGCAAATGATTTGGAAAAGGTAGTGGCACCTGATAAATCAAATAGCCCATTAGGTGTAGTTGCAATATCAACTAACCACAAAATACCCCAACTCTAGCAGACTCTAGCCCTACTAAAGTGGTCATTTATGATGCCCCAACTCAGCAGACCCCAACTGCAGCAAACAGTATGATTATGCCAATTGACATAGCACCAGCTGTACGACGCAAAACCCCCATTCCAGCAAAGAGTACACCAAATCCAGTTGCCAAATCCCTTTTCGAACTAGAGAGAGCCCCAATTGCAGCAAATAGGACCCATGTTCCATTTCTTCCCAGTTTAGAAGACGAAGCTTATGTTGTTGTTAGGAACTTTGTGCGCATCTTTCCTTCATGGAAATATTATACCGCAGACACAGAACAATTTCCAGTCTTCCTCCGCAACTTACGCGTAAGTAATGTACTAATGTTATTCATTGTCATTACTGCATATGTTTCTGCTGACAGAAGACACAAGATTTCATTCTTTTAAATAGGCGAGGAGCAAACTGGATTGTGCTGACGAGCAAGGGTTGGTTGCGCTTTTCAAGCACTCGTTGATGAAGTATCGTTCCTACCTAAGGCAAGCGCACTTCGATGGCAAGCCTCTGAACGAAATTTCTGTAAAGTCTTCGGTGCTACATTTATCCGACGGTGACTGGAATAATCTTGTTACACATTTGTCTCGGCTGTAGCGTAAGGTACTGTCTATGATATCACATCACAATTTGAACTACATTTTTGCATTTGCCTTAATGTCTCACTTGTATGAAAACTGTTAGCAGAAGAACATTCGTTCTCAAGGGACCACAGAATCTCGCAACTATACTGCACACTGCATTGCTCTTGTGAGTACCTCTTGCCCTGTATGACCATACTTACTTTCATAGCTGTTTGATTATGTAGCATCACTGCACATGTTAGCCTCATAATCGTCCATTTGGTGGACATTATAAGATCCGTATGGACTCTTACATAAATTTAGAATCAACACAATGCTTTTGAAGAGGTTTAGCTCTGCAGTCCTCTTGTAAGGACTGAACATGGTCTATCACTGTACTTACATTAACAGCTACTCCCTCCGTCCCATAATATAAGAATGTTTTGTACAATACACCAGTGTTCAAAACACTATTGTATTATGTGAAGAGGGATTGGTTCATTTTGTAGCATTCTGCATCTTATCTCCCTCGCCCACCATTTACTAAAAACGATCAGATCTATATTTAATCTTACCAACAAGTAGAATACACAGACAATGCCAGTGCAGAAGTGTAGCCCATTGCTCTTGTCAGTACATTTTGTCCTGTAACGCATGTACTTCCAGGGATTGGTAGTATGTAGCATCAATATGCATCTTATCTCCATTATCCTCTATCCCTTACAGTATTATCATATCTATAATTACTCTCTACAAAATGTAGAGTATAGGCAATGCTTATGAAGAAGATTTTGTGCTGAAATTCTTGAGTTATCCTTCCCTTGACATGGAGAAGGGCATTATAAAGCCGGTGTTAACTGTTAATGTAAGTCAGTCCTTCTAAAGCCTTTATCCTCAACTGCTGTTTAATTTGCTCATACTCCCTATCGTTTACTGCTGTTTAGTTTGCTGTTTCTACCAAAATGCATGTTCGTATGAACCGTAAGTTCTAAGTTTTACTTGTAAAACCAAATTCCTTATTCATACCATGCACATTACTTAATACTCCCTATATGTATGCTTGTTTTTGTGGATCTATAATCCTGTGTGTGGTGAAGCAGCCCATGTTTGCACCTTGTCATCTCCTGTTTTATCTTACTGATGTGGCTGATGATATGAACAACATGCCATGCACATTATCCAAAATAGAAATGATTTTCTTTGCCCTTCATCTATGCTTGTTATGTTGACATGGTAATCCTGTAGTGTGGTGAAGCTCCCCGCCGCATTATGCACAATGCCAAATTATGCTATTGATATTTTGAACTTACTCTTTATTTTCTAATTTGAAATTGGATAGAATTGACAGAACAATTATCATCTTTGTTTATACACATGCAAAACCTGTCATCTCTCTGCTTTGTTTCAGGGTGATATGCCTGATGGCATGCACAAGTCTGCTAAAGGTTGTGAGACAAACCCAACATATATTGCAGCAAAGAAGGCAAAACATCTTCAAGATAGCGTGATAACCCCAAAGTCTTGTCTTGATGCAGTGTTCAAGTTACTTGAGACTAACAGTCAGACAAGCTCACAGAATTCGTTGTCTGAATCAGTTCTACTTCTTCAGTCCCAAGTTCTACCAGAAAGGCATTCTGCAACTCAACTTCGACTTGAAGTCCTATCTCTAAGAAAGATTGCAGAGAACACCAATGAGAACCTCATCGCTAAACAGCTACAACTGGAAGCTATCACCAACATGCTAGGCCAGTCTCACAGCCTTGCTCAGCAGCTTGCGCAACAGTTCCCCCGCAAGGCTAACCTTTCTTGAACTGTCTTGGCAGTGGTCTTGGTTCAGTATTATTTTGTTACGCTGCAATGGCGCCCAGCTTTTGTAATCTACTTCTTTGTTGCGCTTTATGATCACTAGTGATGAACTTCGATGCCCAGTGGATGTAATATACCTTAAATCCTTTATTGTATAGTGTAGGTTTATTCTTAGTTACTATGTCGTAATTTATTTATTGTATAGAGTAGGTTTGTTCTTAATTCCTACTAGTTACTGCCATCATTCGCTATCTGAAAAAAATCAGATGTAGTCGACCGGACCAAAACATTCGACTCTAACGGGCCAGGTTTTTAGCGGGCCACAATTGGGCCGGCCTGCGTCTTTCTTGGGCCCGAATGATTGGGGCCTTCACACATTGCGCCAGGCCCAAACTTACACCGGACTATATTTTAGTTGGGCCTTTTGTCGACCCAGCGCTTAGTTTGGCCCAGGTAGCGTTGGGCCATTAACAGGCTGAATATTATACTAGCCTGTTACGGCCGATATGAAACCACGGGCCTTTAGCAGGCCAAAATGCATGTTGGGTCTCAATTTTCACTAATCGTCGACGGGCCTTCAGCAGGCCGAAATGTAGAATGGGCCGTTTTGGGCCTAGTTAGCTCACGTGCCGTTACCATGCCGAAACATATCTCGGGCCTTAGTTGGCCCACTGATATCATGGGACTTTAAGAGGCCAGAAGCTTAGCACATGCATCAACGGGCCGAATTACACGACAGGCCTTTAATAGGCCCAAAGTCACATTGGGCTTAACTGTTGCCACCTTTAGCACGGGCCGTTAGTGGGCCGATGTCCCGTCGGACCATATATGGCCCATGGGCAGCACAGGCCATTCCCAGGCCGAAAGTCACACCGGGCTGAAATGGGCCCATGTCTACATAAGGCCTCTAACACGCCGAAAGTCACTAGGCTGTAGTTGGGCCCAAATATTCGGCGAACAATTAACGGGCCAGATCTGGCTTCGGGCCGCAAATGGGCGCAAATATTGGGCGAACAATTAACGGGCCAGATCTGGCTTCGGGCCGTAAATGGGCCCAAATATTGGGCGAACAATTAACGAGCCAGATCTGGCTTCGGGCCATAAATGGGCCTTTATTAAGCAAGCCGTTATTGGGCTGGCCCACTAGTACCTGATTAAGTTCTACGGGCCTTTGACTGGGCCGGCCTTTTTAACTTATATGGGCCTCTATTGGGCCCAGCCACGTGTCGACGTATCATAGGCAGGTCTGCTCCAATGGACGGGCGACATCTAGCCCACTGACGAGCTAACAGGTGTTCCCTTCGGCCAATCAGAATTTTACACGCGGATATTTCCCATTGGCCAGGGCTGTTAACTGGTTATCAGATCCAAAATCTGACCCGACAGCTTAACGGCGTTCCGTTACGGTGGATGCCACATGTTGGTCACCCTTGACGAAAGCACTTCTGTGACGCGTGATTTATCGTCCTGGAAGTGGACACTTCCGTGATGATAATTTTGGTAATGTCATGGAACACTTCTACGACAGCACAGGTATGACTATCTTGATTCTGTCATAAAATCATCATGGATGTACATGCATGACAAAAAACGTGACCTACTGTGACAAACATGTATCATCACAGAAGTGTATTTTTTGTAGTGATGCGCGTAGTCATTGCGCGAAAAGAACGGTGGTAAGAATAGTCCACGGGATCCCAAGTCATCTTTGCTCTCCAGAGCTCATTTCGTCAACTCTAGGGATTGAGAGGTTGACGAGTATACGTGAGTACCTACACAAAACAAAGACAAAGGGAAAATTGTGTGTGCGTGGTATATGTACACATCATCCATCATGATGCATACGTGCTTGTGTTGGTTAGCACAAACTATCTGATGCTCAAATAGATGAGATACGTCTTTAGGCTCTCCATGATCTCCTCGGATGGACCTGAGTATGCATAAGGTCCGCGCTTGAGGTAGCATCCATGTCTTACATGCGGAAAGGGAAGATTTAGAAAGGAGTGAGTTCACCTTAGGCCCAAAAGGCGTATGCTTGAGTGTACATGGGGATGATCGTAGGATGCTCCGCATCATCTCCCCTCCCTTGGGAAAGATCCGACCTCCGATCATGATCCTCATCACCATGGAAAGAGTTGTTGTGGACAGAGTTGAAGACATTGCGCAATCCAGGTACTCCAAGTTGTCGCCGGAGTGGTATACATGCAAGAAAAGCAAACACAAACAAAACTCGAAAATACAATGGTTAGCGCACACAAAGTGTCCATCAAGGAAGTATGAGTTCGTGTGGCAAGAATGTTTGTAACAAAACACATGAAGCTTAGAAAGATGATATGGAATGAGATGTAAAGCATTCATGGGAGCAAAAGCATTCATTGTGCACGCAAATGTATTGTGAATGTGATCAATGCAACCACGGTGCAAAATGATGTCATAGAGAGACGGTTTATCAATAGCATGAATATGGCAATGGATGCTCAATATGAATAAGTTATCATGCAATTGATGGTAGGCAATATGATCATGATGTATGAATATGCCATCAAGGCATATCACAACAAATTTGCTAAGGAAATGCACAAGCTCATGTATCATGGATGACATAGAAATACAAGATGCAACAAGGCAATCATAATATGAGTCAATCCATGCATAAGATGCAAATTTGTCATGTGTATGATATGTCCAAGCATGACATATGTTGGTGTACCAATGCTCGATGTCGTCGCATGAGTGGAGGTTCGAAGGTGCATCCAATAAGTCCGAGAGCTCCTCAACTTGAAGGTCCATGGGTTCCATCTCCAATGTCGGTCCTCCATCTAATAAATGTAACATGTAGACAACAAGGAGGAGACAACAATGAAAGAATGACCCATCCAATATGCTTATTTGAAGCTGGCTCAAAGGGAAGGAGGTCACCTTTAGAAATGTCCCAAGGATGTTGGAGTGGCGCATCTTGTATGCCTTCACATAACCAATATGTCTCATAATGGTACCACCTTGTGAATCCTTCAAAAGGAAAGAACATGACAAACACTCGCAAAAACAAATGAGGTTAGCAGAAGTGCAAAACCTATCATTCGTGTGGTAAGATACCCAACAAGTGTATGCATCATGCTCATCATAAGAAAGGACAAGGGAGCATTTCATAGTATGGAGGCATATGATGCGAGAACAACCAAATACAATAGGCTCAATCAAACAAGCATGCATCACAAGTAATATGTCCAAGTCTCCATGATCAATAAGCATAGCAAGTTGGCACTCAATATAAGGTGATATGAGGGATGCCACTAATGGAGACAAAAGACAATGATCAAGATAAATCATGTGAGAGGCAAGAGCATATATGTCATCAACCCAAGAAAGCGAGTAATAGTGGAACATGGGTGATGCGACAAAGCAAGCAATCATAGTGATCAAGTCAAGCAAGCTAGTAGTGCGAAGATGCAACGTACTTGAAGGAATCATGGCAAGCATGTCATGTGTGCAAATAGTGGGCATGAATAATGCTCGTGACATATCACAAGCATGAAGGCAAGATATGAGCAAAAGAGCATCAATAGCATGAGGCACATGATAAACATGGCAATAGCAACAATGATCTCCACCAAGCATGCAAATACACATAGGAGTAGCATAATGGTGAATCATGGGTAGATGCAAGCAAGGGTCACAATTGCATGGCAAAGACATAGAAATAGGCATAACATGCTGTAACACCCACGATGCGGCTATATCTCCCACGTGTCGGAGCACGACTTAGAGGCATAACTGCATTGTAGGCAATGTCGCAAGAGGGGTAATCTTTACACATCCCATGTACTGAAGAAGAAAGAGGTACGGAGTTGGCTTACAATCGCCACTTCACACAATACATAAATATAGCATTACAATCATCCAGATACAATCAAGGTCCGACTACGGAACCAAAATAAAGACAACCCCAAATGCATAAGATCCCCGATCGCCCCAACTGGGCTCCACTACTGATCGTCTGGAAAGGAAACGTAGTATCGTCCTGAGTCCTCATCGAACTCCCACTTGAGTTCAGTCGCATCTCCTGGAATGGTATCATCGGCACCTACATCTGGTTTTGGAAGTAAACCGCGAGTCACGGGGACTCAGCTATCTCACACCCTCGCGATCAAGACTATTTAAGCTTATGGGTAGGGAAAAGGTATGATGTGGAGCTGTAGCAAGCACTAGCATATATGGTGGCTAACTTACGCAAATGAGAGTGAGAAGAGAAGGCAAAGCACGTTCGAGAATCTATGATCAAGAAGTGATCCTAGAACTACTTATATTCAAGCATAACATGATACCGTGTTTTATTCCCAGACTCTGCCGAAAAGAGACCATCACGGCTACCACTCTGCTGATCCATTTTAATTAAGTTAAGTTTCAGGTTTTCTACAACCGGACATTAACAAATTCCCATCTTCCCATAACCGCGGGCACGGCTTTCGAAAGTTCAAATCCCTCCAAGGGTGTCCAAACTTAGCCCATCACAAGCTCTCACGGTCAACGAAGGATATTCCTTCTCCCAGGACGACCCGATCAGACTCAGAATCCTGGTTACAAGACATTTTGACAAAGGTAAAACAAAACCAGCAAAGCCGCCCGATGTGCTGACAAATCCCGATAGGAGTCGCACGTATCTCGTTCTCAGGGCACACCGGATGAGACATGCTACAAGTAAAACCAACCCTCAAGTTGCCCCGAGGTGGCCCCGTAGTCTACTCGTTTCGGACCAACACTCAGAGGAGCACTGGCCTGGGGGGGTTTAAAATAAAGATGGCCCTTGAGTACGCGGAACCCAAGGTAAAAAGGCTAGGTGGAAAATGGTAAAACCAAGGTTGGGCCTTGCCGGAGGAGTTTTATTCAAGGCGAACTGTCAAGGGGTTCCCATTATAACCCAACCGCGTAAGGAACGCAAAATCAAGGAACATAACACCGGTATGACGGAAACTACGGCGGCAAGAGTGGAACAAAACACCAGGCATAAGGCTGAGCCTTCCACCCTTTACCAAGTATATAGATGCATTAAAGTAAACAAGATATAATAATGATATCCCAACAATAATCATGTTCCAACAAGGAATAAACTCCAATCTTCACCTGCAACTAGCAACGCTATAAGAGGGGTTGAGCAAAGTGGTAACATAGCCAAACAACGGTTTGCTAGGACAAGGTGGGTTAGAGGTTGAACATGGCAATATGGGAGGCATGATAAAGCATGTGGTAGGTATCGCAGCATAGGCATAGCAATAGAGCGAGCAACTAGCAAGCAAAGATAGAAGTGATTTCGAGGGTATGGTCATCTTGCCTGCAAAGTTCTCCGAGTTGACGTAAGCTTGATCCTCGTAAGCATTCGCAACGGGTTCCTTGATCATGTACTCGTCTCCCGGCTCTACCCAAAGCAAGGACACAAGCAAAGGGAACAACAATCAACCACGGTGCAATGCGCAAGCAACATGATGCAAAACATGGCATGATATGCGGGAAGTAATATGCAATGCATATGCGTGCTTCAGAAAGAAAAGATTGAACCAAGGCCTCAACTTGGCAAACCAAGAGTGCCGCTGGAAACATGAGTTGATTTCGGTCGAAATCGATATAAAGATCACCGGAATCGGATGCACGGTTTGCAAATGGCAAGCAAAAGAATAATGGCACAAAGCTGCGATTAACAGCACGATGCCATCTTAATGCATCAAGAAAGTAAGCTACTGCACTCTAACATAGCAACAAAGCACATGGCAGTGATCCACTCAAGATTCTTGACAAAAGATGAACAATGTGCTAGGGCTAAATCACACAATAGAAGGTTCAAACAAGCATGGCAAAAGTGCAAAAGATATCAGGTTCACAGACTTTGTGAAAATAACATGTCAGGATTTAACATCAGGAAGCAATGTTTAGAGCAAGATAACAACATGCTACAGGAACATATCATGGCAAACTAAGGCATGGCATGAAACTACTCAAAGCATTTAACAAAAGTCCCTTACTGACCATAAGCCAAAAGGGATCAGAAAAAATACTGGCACCCACGTAAACATAGCAAGTTTCGTTAACAGATTCAGACTTAGCAGAAAACTGGACGTGGCAAAAATAGAGTTACGTAGGCATGTTTGCGAGCTCGATGCACTCACCACAAGGCATTGCATGACAAACTAAGCATACACCCAGCAATAAGACATGATCAAGTAGCTAACCATGGCAAGAACCAACTCATAGCATGCATGGATCAACTACAACAACCTCGGCAAAATTGCTTAACACGTAAACAATCTGCCAGGAACATTTTATAGCAAAAGTAGATCAAGATTGAGTCATGCTAGGGTACTCCATAATTGCAAACAAAGACATGTATGGATAGAACATAACAATATCTCAAAATCATCCTTACTTAACATGCTCAAAAGATGCATGGATCACTCTGTAGCAACAAGAATACATGGCATAAAAATAACATCAGGGAAAAGACTTGGAAGAATTCAAAGTCCCTGAAATCAGCAGCATCACGAGAGCTACTTTGCATGCTTGTGATAGTCACCACATTGATCACAAAAATACATGGCATACACCCCTGTAAAGATGGCATGGCATAGCCCAAAACACATGTAGGGCTCAAGTTCATAGGAGGCACACATTAAACATGGAAAAAATGACAAATGTCCATAATCTATTAAGAAATAGAAACTAACATTACATAGCACTCTTGCAACAACATTTAGGGCATCAAGGTGAACTCAAACAAGCACGGTGCAATTGAATGAAATAAAGACCGCATCCAGGCGAACAATTCGATATATTACACGCCCAAAACGGAGCTACGGATGCAGAGATACGACATGATGAAGATGCCTAGAAAATATTGAAAACTAGGGACTTGGTGGAAATAATAGACCTTGGGATCTAGGGTTACTGTAGCCAGATCTGGCGCACGCGAATCGAGGCGGCGGCGCGAGCTCATCGGAGAAGGAGGTGGCCGCCGGAGCTTCACCGGATTTGCTCTCCAGCAACGAGAGGAGTATGGAGGCAGCGTCGGTGGAGGTGGCGACCGGTGGCGGCGAGGTCGGTGGTGGCCGGTGGCAGAGCGGAGGCGGTGGCCGGTGGCGGAGCGGAGAGGAGGTGGCGGTCACCGGCATGGGCGGAGGGCGGCGGCGCGGCGAGCTCCCGGTCAGCGCGAGGCGGCGGGCAGACGCGGGGCGGCGCGCGCGGGCTCGGGGGGGGGGGGGGGGGGGGGGCGACCCAGGCTCGGGCGGGCCGGCGGCGACATGGGCGTGGGCTGCCCATGTGGCGGCTGCGGATTGGTCCGAGCGGCGGTGCGGACGCATCCAGCACCGGGCGGACGTGTCCGGCGCGCGGAGGAAGGGGAGACTAGGGTTAGGGGTGGATTTGATCCGAGATTTGGACAGGGAAGGCTTATTTATACATAGAAGGATCTAGGAGGCTCCAAATGGAGTGCGGTTTTCGGCCACGCGATCGTGATTGAACGACCGAGAGGATGGAGGGGGTTTAGGTGGGTTTTGGGCCACTTTGGAGGGGTGTTGGGCTGCAACACACACGAGGCCTTTACGGTTCCTCGGTTAACCGTTGGAGTATCAAACGAAGTCCAAATGGCACGAAACTTGACAGGCGGTCTACCGGTAGTATACCAAGGCCGCTTGGCAAGTCTCGGTCCAATCTGAGAACATTTAACACCCACACATGAAAAAAGGCAAAAGGGGACGCCGGAGGACGTAGGAGTGCCGGAATGCAAAACGGACAATGGGGAAAATGCTCGGATGCATGAGACGAACACGTATGCAAATGCGATGCACATGATGACATGATATGAGATGCATGACATGGAAAAAAAGCAAAATGAAGACAAAACCCAACCACGAGGGAATATCATAACTTTGTGCCGAAAATGGCAAGAGTTGGAATACAATTATGGCAAGTTAGATACGGGGCGTTACAACACTCCACCACTATGAAAGGATCTCATCCTGAGATCTAGGACTGAAAAAACTCCGGATATTCGGAACGGAGGTGGTCCTCGCGTTCCCAGGTGGCTTCACGGTCGGAATGATGTGACCACTTCACTTTCAGGAATTTGATAGACTTCTTGCGAGTCTTGCGCCCAGTTTCTTCAAGAATAGCAATGGGATGCTCATGATAAGACAAGTCTTCTTGGAGATCAATCTCTTCGAAGTTGATGGTGTGATCAGGAGTCTTGAAACACTTGCGAAGCTGAGACACGTGAAACACGTCGTGCACGTTTGCAGAGTTGGATGGAAGCTCAAGTTGATAGGCGAGATCGCCTCTTTTGCCAATGATCTTGAAAGGACCCACGTATCTAGGGGCAAGCTTCCCTTTGATACCCAAGCGACGAGTACCTTTCATTGGAGAGATGCGGAGGTAGACATGGTCTCCGATCTCGAAAGCCAAGTCATGATGCTTGCTATCATAGTAACTCTTCTGGCGCGATTGCGCGGATTTGAAATTTTCATGAATGACTTTGCACATTTCTTCAGCCTATGTGATCAAGTCATTGCCAAGGAGTTCGCGTTCACCAGTCTCTGACCAGTTAAGAGGAGTACGACACTTTCTGCCATAGAGAATCTTGAATGGGGCCTTGCCCGAACTCTCTTGGAAGATGTTGTTGTAGTAGAACTCGGCATATGGAATACAATCTTCCCACTTCATACCGAAAGAAATGACACATGCCCTGAGCATATCTTCAAGAATTTGATTGACTCGCTCGACTTGGCCACTAGTTTGAGGATGAAAGGCTGTGCTGAAGTGAATGCTGGTGCCCATGGCCTTCTGAAAAGAATCCCAGAACTTAGAGGTAAAGATGCTTCCACGATCTGAAGATATCAACTGCGGAATGCCATGCAAAGAGACAATCCTGGAGGTATATAGTCCTGCCAAGTGAGCTGCTGCGATAGATTCTTTGATAGGAAGAAAATGAGCCACTTTAGTGAGCTTGTCGATGACAATGAAGATAGCATCATTGCCACGCTTGGACTTTGGAAATCCAATCACGAAGTCCATATCAATATGGTCAAACTTCCATTGTAGAATGGCGAGAGGTTGGACGAGACCTGCTGGTCATTGGTGTTCTGCTTTCACTCTTCTGCAAACATCACATTCATTCACGAACTGAGCAATCTCGCGCTTCATTCGAGTCCACCAATACGACTGCTTGAGGTCATGGTACATCTTTGTACTTCCAGGATTAATAGATAGGAGTGAATTGTGAGCCTCGTTCATAATGACTTTATGAAGGTCACCTTCGGAACAACAATGCAATCCTCGAAGAATAGAGTATCTTTGTCATCAAGGCGATAGCACTTGTACTTGGGTTGGCTCTTGGCAATCCCAATCTTCACCTTCTTCACCGTAGCATCAAGAAGTTGTGCCTCACGAATCTGATCTTCCAAAGTAGGAGAGACCTGGAGGTTGGCAAAGAATCCTTGAGGAACAACTTGGAGATTAAGTTTGCGGAAAGCTTCAAAAAGATCCGGTTGGAAGGGCTTGATAATCAAACTGTTGCAGTAAGCCATCCTGCTCAAAACGTCAACAATGACATTGGCCTTGCTTGGAGTATATTCAATACTCGGATTATACTCTTGAATCATTTCAACCCAACGAGTCTGCCTGAAGTTGAGGTTGGGCTGAGTGAAGATGTACTTGAGACTCTTATGATCAGTGAAGATGTCCACTTTTCTTCCCAACAAGAGATGTCTCCATGTTAGAAGAGCATGGACAACTACCGCCAACTCGAGGTCATGAGTGGGGTAGGTCTTTTCGTTGGGCTTCAACTGACGAGAGGTATAGGCCACAACTTTCTTCTCTTGCATTAACACAGCACCGAGACGTTGCTGGGAAGCATCACAGAAAACTTCGAACGGTTTGGATTCATCAGGAGGAGTTAAAATTGGAGCTGTGACTAACTTCTCTTTTGTGGGTGTTGAAAGCGATGTCACATTGAGGCGTCCATACATACTTCACATGCTTCTGGAGAAGGTTGGAAAGAGGCTTCACGATCTTAGAGAAATTATCAACGAACCTTCGACAATAGCTTGCAAGTCCAAGGAAGCTGCAGAGTTGCTTCACATTCCGAGGCGGTTCCCAATTCACAATTGCAGACACCTTCTCAGGATTAACAGCTATTCCCTTGGTGGAGATGATATGCCCATGGTAGAGAACCTCATCGAGCCAAAACTCGCACTTTGAAAACTTCGCATAGAACTGATGTTCTCTGAGTTTGTCCAGCACCAATCTCAAGTGCTTGGCATGATCCTCTTTGTTCTTGGAAAAGACCAGAATGTCATAGAAATAGACCAAGACGAAGTCATTTGTGTAGGGGTTGAAGATGAAGTTCATCATGCGAGAGAATATTGGAGGAGCATTGACAAGGCCGAAAGACATGACATTGTATTCATAGGAACCATAGCTTGTTTTGAATGTTGTCTTGGGGATATCTTGTTCACGAATGCGAATCTGATGATAGCCCATACGGAGGTCAAGCTTGGAGAATACTTGAGCACCTTTGAGTTGTTCGAAAAGCTCGTTGATGTTGGGAAGTGGCTACTTGTTCTTTATGGTCTTCTTGTTCAATGGACGGTAGTCGACACAAAGTCGGTCCATTCCATCCTTCTTGTAGCGACCTGACCCGAATGGATCAAGTCTTTGTGCTTAAGTGTCATCCCTGGATCGGTATGCTGACACACACAGTACTCGAGGATTTATAACAGAGGTAAATCACATGTATAAAATAACATAAATACTATTACCTCAATCCAAAATAGCGTAAGTAACAAGGTTGTGGATTCACATCAACACCAACGGCAAAGTTGAGTGTAGAAATCGTAACCCTAACGTATCACTTACTCGTCGTAAGATAATCCTTTAAAATGAGACGTTGCAGCCACAAAGGGTCAGTACATTGAATGTACTGGCAAATTCACACCATAGAGAATGATGAATAAAGGCTATCACTACATGCATATATGGTGGTGAAAAAGCTCTATGGTTATATGTTTTTGCGAAAAGCCAATTTTTCCCTACTGCAAAGAAATAGATTTTATTTAACTATCATGGTGGTTGTTGAACATTGAGAATGGTTGACAGCATTCTCAATCCCAATTAAGTAACATCATTAAACCCAACAATATTCATTTAAAGTAACATGATGAGATCAACAGGATAATCCAAGAACTAGATACTCAAGATGTCCATAACCGGGGACACAGCTAACCATGATTAGTTTATTACACTCTGCAGAGGTTTGCGCACTTTTCGCCACAAGACTCGATCGCCTCCGTTTGGTTTCTCGCACTACATAGTGTTTGAGAAGACGGATGACCGAGACATAGTCTTTCAGAAGTGTTTGCACCTTACGATGGGTAGACCGTACCACCTACAACCCCTACATCTGCTAGTCTACCACTGTAAGAGTTCACACGACTTAATCAACTATGCTAGAGCCCATAATAGCTTGTGGCTGCACACGGAAGTTTCTAGTATGAATAGTCTCATGATCCCTTTGAGCCTAGGTGGCGGACCGTAGGATGATCACACGGTATATCCCCGGGATCTCCTAGGACAACACTGGTATATCCCCAGGTGTCCGGGCAAGTCCACTGGTATATCCCCAGGGTGCCCCTAGCAATCCACCCAGATATGTATTTAAGTTGCCACCTTAAGTTGAACCATTAACTAACAATCTCACATCTGTCATGGATACTCTCAAAACGCAATCCACGTCTACGAGCATAGCATGGCAATATAAGCATAACATAAAAGTAACTCCCAAAGGTTTGATTGTAACAGGGCAATAGGTTCCTACCTCATCAACTACTTCCCAACCCACAATTTAATTAGATCCTAATCACGCAATGTTTGAGGATTGAAACAAATGCATAAAAACTGGGTACGAAAGGGGTATGATCAAAGTGTGAACTTGCCTTGCTGATGATCCACGAAACCTAGAGATTCGAAGTAACAAGCGGCGCACTCCGGGTATTCTACCGCAGACAAACAAACAAGCATACAATAAGTACTCATCTAATGCACAGGTAAAACTCAAATAAGAGATCTAACCAGAAGGTTCAACTTAAGAACTCCGGTTGGCAAAAGAAAAATCAAATCGAACGAAGCAACGAAAGACGAACGGCAAAAGAAAACAACTTCGTTATAGTCATCTGGATCTAGGGCAAAATCTTGTTTAAGTTGGTTAAACAGTTAGAGGGTTTCAAGACGAAACTCTAGGCGCTTGAATCACCTAATTCCGATAAACGAGCGAAAAGTTATACTAAAACGAAAATCGGATCAGGAATCTCGATCAGAAAAATCGCGGATTTAATCCGAGAAAAAGAAAAACGACGAACGCCGAATTTTTTTCGGCACGGAAAACGAGGCACCACGAACCTCGGGCGGCGGAATCGTCGGCGGCGGCTCCGGCGGCGCGTGGATCGAGGCGGGGCTGATGGGCTGGGGCAGCTCGGGGCGGCGCTATTTAAAGGCTGCCCCCGGGCGGTGTCCCGCTTGGGTACGGCGAGAAGTTGGTTCGTTTTTTTATTCCGCTCGGAAGAAAAATAAAAAGAAATACTAAACGGACTCCAAAAATTCCGAATTAAATTTTCACGGGCTTCTAAAATCAAGCCGCACAAGGTGAACATTTATTTGGGCCCTAAATGAAATTTTGAAAAACGCACATTTTTCCTAAATTCGAATAAAACACCGAAAAACTCCGAAATAAAATCTTATTTGATTTTATTATTAAATCCTAAATATTTCTTTATTTTGGGAAAGCCATTTTATTCCCTCTCTCATATTTTTGTAATAGAAATAATTGATGATAAAATAAATAAAATCAAATGATCCTATTCTCAAATTTTGAGGGAACTCAAATATGAAAATAACGAAATCCCCAACTCTCTCCGTGGGTCATTGAGTTGCGTAGAATTTCTAGGATCAACCAAAATGCACAATGAAAGTTTGGGAAAGTCCTTTTATTCCCTCTCATTTAACTTTCAAAAAGTTTCGAATTTCACTCACTTTCAGTCAATCAATCAAACAATCAATCAAATCTATCTAATTATTATAATATTCCAAAATTTAGAATTTTGGGATGTTACAAACCTACCACCCTTAAAATGAATCTCGTCCTCGAGATTCGGAGAGGCTAGAAAGAAATAGGTTAGGGTTTGGGGGTCTTCTCAAAATCCATAGATCATCACAGGGGTCTGGGGTGCTACCACCCTTAGAAGCATGGTTACTGTTCCATCAAAACTCATATACTCCATCCTTATTCTTGACAGTGTCGGTCTTCTCAGATCCTCGATAAAATTCCTCCTCCGAGCTCTTCCGGTAACGGCATAACCTTTTCCTCAATTCTTTTGTCCTTTCCTCTTGGTAAGGTTATTCCGATACTGGGTCTTCTTAGCTGACGGGTCTGGCGCCAAAACTAAACAAATATCGATATCTCATGGTGGTCAACAATTTATGGTTCCTTCTGCAGGAAATGGGTCTGGTTGATCCTCACCGTATAACCTATGGTTGGCAAGGTTGCCTTGTACAAGGGAAAAATACATATACCATTCTAAGGCTTATACAAGGTTTTGATCGTCATCTCTCTACTATAGGTAAGTCACTCAGATTTACCATCCCATATAGCAAGGCGAGCAATAAGAGTAAGTCGGTATGGTGATCAATCCATCCCGCACCCAAATCATTACCATGTATATAGTTTAGCGAATCTCGCATACTAACACACGGTCATCCTCACAAGCATTGCAGAATTTCTCTTGTCGATGAACCAAGGTTCGGATAAATCCATTGGTTCTGCAAGCCGAACAAATATCTATCATTCCTTCACAATCTCTCAGGTTTTGAGTAGCTCCTATAAGATCGTCTGTCGATAAAATCATGACTTCCTCCAGGGTTTTTCCTTCAGCAAGAATGTGCTTGATTCTTGGCAGGTCCTGAGGCCTGTGGGTTATGGCCCATCTCATTACTTGTAAACCTTGAACTCATCCTCGGGGCAACTGATCGTTATTCCAACTTCCAACTTCCTAGTATTCTTAAATCCATCCAATTGTACTGTCTTTCTTCCTTCTATTGGCACCACACTAGGATATGCAAGATTACTCAAACTCATCCTGGAATTTCCATTGATCCATATTGCTATCATCACACCTCCTTTATATCCAATAGTAATTTATTTCTTCATCCTCGTGGGATATCCCTCATACCGAGATAAAAACTTATACTTATGAAGTCCATATTCACTTCGTGGAGCATCATAATCCTTTCCAGGGTCAAGCGTCCTTACAGGGGAATATTGGCCATCTCTGCATGGCACTTCTTCAACTGGGAAACATGAAACACATCCTGAACTCCCGACAGTCCTTCGGATGACTCCAACTGGTTGGCCACTTCTCCCATACGCTCCAAAACTCGGTATGGTCCTACAAATCTCGGGGCTAACTATCCCTTAACTCCAAATCGTTTAACTCCTTGCAGAGGGGATGAAGACTTGCTTTGTCTCCAATCTCATAGACTACCTCCTTGAGTTTTTGAGTCTGCATATCTCCTCTGTCTGGACTGAGCTACCTTTAGTCTATCTAGAATCAACTTAACGTTCTCTTCTCACTCCTTGATCACATTTGGTCCAAACAACTAACGGTCTCCAACTTCATCCCACATACTCTTGGGGTATCACACATATCGAGACAAAACTCGTATTCATTTTGTCCGAAACCCACTCAGTGGAGTATCCTTATCTTTTCCAGTGGTCAACGGTTCTTACAGGGTACTACCACCCTTAAAATGCACAAATCTTCCATAGACCATATTTCTCATATCATCAGAAATGGTCAAAATTCTTCTTCATAGAGTAACAACTCATAAAATCCATATCAGTACCAACAATGCTAACTTTATTCCTTCTCAATGATCACAATCTCTCGCTTTTCCATTACATGTCTCAACTCAACACCTCAATATAAAAGAAAATGTTCTCACTTCTACTACTCCATTTCTTTTGTTGCAAACTCAACTATCTAGCACAAGTTTCCTTCTCCTTGGGGCATTCTCTGGCAAAGTGCCCTGCTCCATTACAACTAAAACATATTACTTCTGACAAGTATCGAGGTTTCCTTTTTGGGCAATTGTTGAGGTAGTGCCCTGACTCCTTGCACCTATAACAGGTGATATGACTCAGATCCTTCCTGGGCTCCAATCGGTTTCTCTTCCTGGACTTTTCCATTCCAATCAGGGCTTCTATTTCTTGTGGGTCATACTCTACTTCCTCTGTCGGGAATTCTACTAGATCCCCATTCATACAATTCTAGGAGATGTGTCCTTCTTCTCCACATGAATAGCAAGACTTAGTGCAGGGTTTACTCGGGTCCTCTTTAGGTGTGTCCTCCACATCTTCCTTCATCACAGCTTCTTCTAAAATTTCCATGAGGGCTCCTTTCATTACTTCTTTCTTTTGCTGGATGGTTCGTTGTACCATGGGGTAAATGTGACACTGAGCAGGATAGTGGGTAGTCCCTTCACACAAGAAACAAGTAATCTGCCTAGTTGGGCATTCTTCAACTGGGTGACTTCCTTCACAATTAGGGCATTCATCCTTGTGTTCTTTATGGGTGTGTCCTATTTCTCCACAAATCTTGCATGCACAAGGTTTCTTCATATCCTTTCCATAAGGCTTCAACTTCTGGGACACAAACCGAGACTTTGGCAAAGTCAACTTAGATTCTTTCCAAGTGGTTACTCCTTGCCATCCATTGATGGTTTGGTACATCCTCCACCAAGTAGCAGCACCTCTTTCAAAGCACTGAAGAGCATGCTGGGTCATATCATTTCCAACTATAGGGTTATTCTCCATGCGATCCTCCATGTTCTGAATCCATCGGTCCGTCTCCAACTGACTCATCGGTACAGAAAATATAAGCTCATCTTCATTCATCCTCTATTGGGTCCATGGGTTTGGGGTGAGATAAGAGAGATAGAGAGGGATACACACAATACAAACAAAAGTTTTGAAAAGACAGATTTTATTTGTGGCTGTCGGGAAAAACATCAAACAAATGACAGCTCACAAACATCGCATCTAATGTAAGTGTATAACTGGGGTTTGGTCTTCTAAAGGTCAATAAATCTTCAACGTCTCCAATCTCTTCAAGCCTTGTTCATGCCTCCAATGGCTTCTTCCGATCATGCTTGTCTTTCTCAAGTTCTTTTGCCAGCTCATATCTGTTGTAGCAAGGTCTCTTGTGACATCCTTGAATATTCTGGAGTTGCATTCCAAACTTCTGTGTTTCAATATCCTTGGCATGAACCATGTTCCGACTGTCCTTCAGTTCCTGGCAAATCTCCGGTATCTCGAGGTTTGGCTCCTCTAGCTTGGCTACTTTCAGCTTCTGGGTCCTGGGTTCTTCACGAAATGCTTCCTTATCAAATACTACTTCTTGTAGGTCCATCTTAACTTCTTCATGTAACACTCCAGATCATGGTGATACACCGGCTAAAGTTAAAACTTCATCTTGCTGATAGGTGCTCAATCAATCTTCTACCATCCAATCCTTCTATGCATATGCATGCTTAACTCAGCACAGTGACAATAGCATAAGCGAGCGATAACATCATGGATAGCCGTGTTTCTGCTCTTGTCATTCCCATGAGCTATCATTCCATAGTTGATATCTCCTGCCCTAGGGTTTTCTTTTGAAAAAACTTTGAGTTCTCATGCTCCTTGTTTCAGTCTTTCTTCGACACACCTTGATCTTGGGTATTGACAGCTTCAAAAGTCTGCCAAGTTCCATAAGGGTAGCCTTCCTAGGTCATAAAAATCTGGGGATTCTTCAGAGCCTTCAAATTCTCCTAGTCTTCAGAGTCTTCAACTATTGTAGTTTCCATTATTCAGATGCACGGTAAAATCTCCTTCATTCCGTAGTGGTCATGGTTGTCCGATATCTTGTACTTCTTGGAATGGTCTCATCAGTTGAATCTTCGTTTGGTCAAAAGGGGAAAGGGGTAAGGTCTCACTAAAGGGAATTTTTGAATAAGCTCAGAAGAGAAGAGAGGTAAAAGATTTTTTTGAAAGGGAAAGTTGTAGAGAAAAATCTTTGCTATGGGCTTCCAGTTTATAGGGTCACGTCCTACAGTCAACATGTGCTCTGATACCATCTTGTAGCGACCCGACCCGAATGGATCAAGTCTCTGTGCTTAAGTGTCATCCCTGGATCGGTATGCTGACACACACAGTACTCGAGGATTTATAACAGAGGTAAATCACATGTATAAAATAACGTAAATACTATTACCTCAATCCAAAATAGCGGAAGTAACAAGGTTGTGGATTCCCATCAACACCAACGGCAAAGTTGAGTGTAGAAATCGTAACCCTAACGTATCACTTACTCGTCGTAAGATAATCCTGCAACATGAGACGTTGCAGCCACAGAGGGTCAGTACATTGAATGTACTGGCAAATTCACACCATAGAGAATGATGAATAAAGGCTATCACTACATGCATATTTGGCTGGTGGAAAAGCTCTATGGTTATAAGGTTTTTGCGAAAAGCCAATTTTTCCCTACTGCAAAGGAATAAATTTTATTTAACTATCATGGTGGTTGTTAAACATTGAGAATGGTTGACAGCATTCTCAATCCCAATTAAGTAACATCATTAAACCCAACAATATTAATTTAAAGTAACATGATGAGATCAACAGGATAATCCAAGAACTAGATACTCAAGATGTCCATAACCGGGGACACAGCTAACCATGATTAGTTTATTACACTCTGTAGAGGTTTGCGCACTTTTCGCCACAAGACTCGATCGCCTCCGTTTGGTTTCTCGCACTACATGGTGTTTGAGAAGACGGATGATCGAGACATAGTCTTTCAGAAGCGTTTGCACCTTACGATGGGTAGACCGTACCACCTACCACCCCTACATCTGCTAGTCTACCACTGTAAGAATTCACACGACTTAATCAACTATGCTAGAGCCCATAATAGCTTGTGGCTGCACACGGAAGTTTCTAGTATGAATAGTCTCATGATCCCTTTGATCCTGGGTGGCGGACCGTAGGATGATCACACGGTATATCCCCGGGATCTCCTAGGACAACACTGGTATATCCCCAGGTGTCCGGGCAAGTCCACTGGTATATCCCCAGGGTGCCCCTAGCAATCCACCCAGATATGTATTTAAGTTGCCACCTTAAGTTGAACCATTAAATAACAATCTCACATCTGTCATGGATACTCTCAAAACCCAATCCACGTCTACGAGCATAGCATGGCAATATAAGCATAACGTAAAAGTAACTCCCAAAGGTTTGATAGTAACAGGGCAATACGTTCCTACCTCATCAACTACTTCCCAACCCACAATTTAATTAGGTCCTAATCATGCAATGTTTGAGGATTGAAACTAATGCATTAAAACTAGGTACAAAAGGGGTATGATCAAAGTGTAAACTTGCCTTGCTGGTGATCCGCGAAACCTAGAGATTCGAAGTAACAAGCGGCGCACTCCGGGTATTCTACCACACACAAACAAACAAGCATACAATAAGTACTCATCTAATGCACAGGTAAAACTCAAATAAGAGATCTAACTAGAAGGTTCAACTTAAGAACTCCGGTTGGCAAAAGAAAAATCAAATCGAACGAAGCAACGAAAGACGAACGGCAAAAGAAAACAACTTCGTTCTAGTAATCTGGATCTAGGACAAATTTTACAGTAGCAAAATCTTGTTTAAGTTGGTTAAACGGTTAGAGGGTTTCAAGACGAAACTCTAGGCGCTTGAATCGCCTAATTCCGATAAACGAGCGAAAAGTTATACTAAAACGAAAATCGGATCAGGAATCGCGATCAGAAAAATCGCGGATTTAATCCGAGAAAAAGAAAAACGACGAACGCCGAAAATGTTTTTTCGGCACGGAAAACGAGGCGCGACGAACCTCGGGTGGCGGAATCGTCGTCGTCGGCGGCGGCGGCTCCGGCAGTGCGCGCGGATCGAGGCGGGGCTGATGGGCTGGGGCAGCTCGGGGCGGCGCTATTAAAAGGCTGCCCTCGGGCGGTGTCCCGCTTGGGTACGGCCCGAAGTCGGTTCGTTTTTTTATTCCGCTCGGAAGAAAAATAAAAAGAAATAATAAACGGACTCCAAAAATTCCGAAATAAATTTTCACGGGCTTCTAAAATCAAGCCGCACAAGGTGAACCTTTGTTTGGGCCCTAAATGCAATTTTGAAAAACGCTCATTTTTCCTAAATTCAAATAAAACACCGAAAAACTCCGAAATAAAATCTTATTTGATTTTATTATTAAATCCTCAATATTTCTTTATTTTGGGAAAGCCATTTTATTTCCTCTCTCATATTTTTGTAATAGAAATAATTGATGATAAAATAAATAAAATCAAATGATCCTATTCTCAAAATTTGAGGGAACTCAAATATGAAAATAACGAAATCCCCAACTCTCTCCGTGGATCATTGAGTTGCGTAGAATTTCTAGGATCAACCAAAATGCACAATGAAAGTTTGGGAAAGTCCTTTTATTCCCTCTCATTTAACTTTCAAAAAGTTTCGAATTTCACTCACTTTCAGTCAATCAATCAAATCTATCTAATTATTATAACATTCCAAAATTTAGAATTTTGGGATGTTACACTTCTTCTTGACAAAAAGAACACCACAACCCAAAGGTGAAGAACTTGGTCGGATGAGACGCATATGCTCTTGTTCATCGAGTTGTTTCTTCAGCTCCTTCAACTATTTCGGTCCAAGCTTGTAAGGATGTTTGCAAATAGGTTCCGTGCCAGGCTCAAGATCGATGACGAATTCAACTGGCCGGTGAGGAGGCATTTGAGGGAGTCCTGGATTAGGGGGTGTCCGGATGGCCGGACTATACTTTCAGCCGGACTCCTGGACTATGAAGACACAAGATTGAAGACTTCGTCCCGTGTCCGGGAGGGACTTTCCTTGGCGTGGAAGGCAAGCTTGGCGATACGGATATATGGATCTCCTACCATTGTAACCGACTTTGTGTAACCCTAATCCTCTCCGGTGTCTATATAAACCGGAGGGTTTTAGTCCGTAGGACAACATACAGAACAACAATCATACCATAGGCTCGCTTCTAGGGTTTAGCCTCTCCGATCTCATGGTAGATCTACTCTTGTACTACCCATATCATCAATATTAATCAAGCAGGACGTAGGGTTTTACCTCCATCTAGAGGGCCCGAACCTGGGTAAAACTTCGTGTCCCTTGCCTCCTGTTACCATCCGGCCTAGACGCATAGTTCGGGACCCCCTACCCAAGATCCGCCGGTTTTGACACCGACATTGGTGCTTTCATTGAGAGTTCCTCTGTGTCGTCGTCGTTAGGCTTGATGGCTCCTATGATCATCAATAGCGATGCAGTCCAGGGTGAGACCTTACTCCCCGGACAGATCTTCGTCTTCGGCGGCTTCGCATTGCGGGCCAATTTACTTGGCCATCTGGAGCAGATCAAAAGCTATGCCCCTGGCCGTCAGGTCAGATTTGGAAGTTTAAACTACACGGCTGACATCCGCAGGGACTTGATCTTCGATGGATTTGAGCCACTGCCGAGTGCGCCGCACTGTCACGACGAGCATGATATATCTCTGCCGCCGAACAGTGCCCTAGAGGCCGCACCCGCATCGGCTTCGACCCTTAATTCAGAGCCAACTGCGCCGATCGAGGATGGGTGGTTGGACACCGCCTTGGGGGCTGCGATCCCAATGGCGATCGAGCCGAACACCAGCCCCGCACTCCGCGAGACTCGTGATTCCAAGGAGCCGGACTCCTCTCCGGGCTCCGAACCCTCCGCACCCCTGCCGATCGAATCCCATTGGGCGCCAATCATAGAGTTTACTGCTGCGGACATCTTTCAGCACTCGCCTTTTGGCGATATTCTGAAGACACTAAAGTCTCTCTCTTTATCAGGAGAGCCCTGGCCGGACTACGGTCAGCAAGGTTGGGATATGGACGATGAAGAAATTCAAAGCCCACCCACCACCCACTTTGTAGCCACTGTCGACGATTTAACCGACATGCTCGACTTCGACTCCGAAGACATCGACGGTATGGACGCCGATGCAGGAGACGATGAAGAACCAGCGCCTATTGGGCCCTGGAAAGCCACCTCGTCATATGACATATACATGGTGGACACCCCAAAAGAAGGAGATGGCGATGGAACAGCGGAGGATGACCCCTCCAAGAAACAGCCTAAGCGCCGGCGTCAACGGCGCCGCTCAAAATCTCGCCAAAACAAATACGGTGATTCCAGCACGGGAGATAATAATACTCCGGAGAGTGCCAAAGAAAACCCCCTCCAGCAAGATTCAGCACAGGAGGATGGACAAGCCAGCCCTCATGAGAGAGCGGCAGACAGAGAGGTCGAGGACGATAATTATATGCCTGCCTCCGAAGACGAGGGAAGCCTCGACGACGACGAAATCATCGTGCCAGAGGATCCCGTCGAGCAAGAGCGTTTTCAACGCAGGCTTATGGCCACGGCAAGAAGCCTCAAGAAAAAACAGCAACAGCTTAGAGCTGATCAAGATTTGCTAGTCGACAGATGGACTGAAGTCCTTGCGGCCGAAGAGCATAAACTCAAATGCCCCTCCAAGAGCTACCCAAAGCGCAGGTTGCTACCTCGATTAGAGGAGAAAGCACTCAAACCTACATCACTAGCACTTGATACGGCCGACCAGCCACCTCGCGACCGCGACAGAGAGGCCTCTCGGCCCTCCACTCAAGCTGCACCCCGTACCAAGGCACGGGAAAATGCTCCAGACCTGCGAGATACGTTGGAGGACAAGGCAAGGCAAACAAGATCGATCTATGGATCACGTGGGCGCCCCACGACTCGAGACGATAACCGTCACGCCAGACACAAATCCGGTAGGGCCGAACACAGTAGACAAAGCTCATTGGAGCTACATCGTGATATAGCCCAGTACAGAGGCGCCGCACACCCACTATGCTTCATAGACGAAGTAATGGATCATCAAATCCCCGAGGGTTTCAAACCCGTAAACATCGAATCATATGATGGCACAACAGATCCTGCGGTATGGATCGAGGATTATCTCCTTCATATCCACATGGCCCACGGTGATGATCTCCACGCCATCAAATACCTCCCACTCAAGCTTAAAGGACCGGCTCGGCATTGGCTTAACAGCTTGCCAGCAGGATCAATCAGTTGTTGGGAGGACCTGGAAGACGCATTCCTTGACAATTTCCAGGGCACTTATGTGCAACCACCAGATGCCGATGACCTAAGCCACGTAATTCAGCAGCCAGAGGAATCGGCCAGGCAATTCTGGACACGGTTCCTAACAAAGAAAAATCAAATAGTCGACTGTCCGGACTCACAGGCCCTAGCAGCCTTCAAGCACAATATCCGTGACGAGTGGCTTGCCCGGCACCTTGGACAGGAAAAGCCGAAATCTATGGCAGCACTCACGACACTCATGACCCGCTTTTGCATGGGAGAAGACATCTGGCTTGCTCATAGCAACAATATGACCAAGAACCCTAGTAATTCGGATACCAGGGACAGTAGTGGCAGGTCGCGTCGCAACAAGCAGAAGCGCCGCATTAACGGCGACAATGCTGAGGATACGACAGTTAATGCCGGATTCAGAGGCTATAAATCCGGTCAGCGGAAAAAGCCATTCAAAAGAAATCCTAGGGGCCCATCTAGTTTGGACCGAATACTCGACCGCTTGTGCCAGATACATGGCACCCCTGAAAAGCCGGCCAATCACACCAATAGGGATTGTTGGGTGTTCAAGCAGGCAGGCAAGTTAAATGCTGAAAATACTGACAAGGGACTGCATAGCGACGACGACGAAGAGCCCCGACCACTGAACAACAGTGGAAAGAAGGGTTTTCCCCCACAAGTGCGGATGGTCAACATGATATACGCAACCGACATCCCCAAGAGGGAGCGGAAGCGCGCGTTAAGGGACGTATACGCGGTAGAGCCAGTCGCCCCAAAGTTCAACCCATGGTCCTCCTGCCCGATCACCTTTGATCGAAGGGACCATCCCACTAGCACCCGTCATGGCGGATTCCCGCATTGGTTCTAGATCCAATTATTGACGGATTTCATCTCACTAGAGTCCTTATGGACGGCGGCAGCAGCCTGAACCTGCTTTACCAGGATACAGTGTGGAAAATGGGCATAAATCCCTTGAGGATTAAGCCTGCCAAAATGACCTTTAAAGGTGTAATACCAGGTGTAGAGGCCAACTGTACCGGCTCAGTCACACTTGAAGTGGTCTTCGGATCTCTGGATAATTTCCGAAGCGAGGAGTTAATCTTCGACATAGTCCCATTCCGCAGTGGCTATCACGCACTGCTCGGGCGAACCGCATTCGCCAAGTTCAACGCGGTAACTCACTACGCATACCTTAAGCCCAAGATGCCAGGCCCTCGAGGAGTAATTACGGTCAATGGAAACACCGAACGCTCCCTCCGAACGGAGGAGCACACGGCGGCCCTTGCAGCGGAAGTACAAAGCAGCCTCTCCAGGCAGTTCTCTAGTCCGGCGATTAAACGTCCGGACACCGTCAAGCGCGCCTGGAGTAACCTACAACAAGACCGCCTGGCACATTTCGAGCAGGCGTAGCAATGCGGCCCCAACCCCAACCCTCGCAAAATTGCGACACCAGTGCTTCGCGTACATAACCACGCTCTAAAAATACCATGGGTACAGAGGGAGGGGCACCATCACGGCACACCCGAAACACGGCTTAAACCGCACCAGGGGCTGCCGATTTTTTAATTTTCTCTTACTTTGAGGACTCCATTCTTTGGAAGGCCTGTTCGGCAGTCCAATTGCCGCACAAACGATGCAAGAACCAGGGAAGAAGACAAGCCATGCCGCATTACGGAACTCCCAGGTGGTCTCTATCACGAGCAGTATACCTGTTTCACATACCATTCCGCAGCCTGCCCCTGGAACGGACATGTTAAATAGTCCAACCTTTTGCTTATCGCATTATTTCTATCGTTCTGCTTTGATCGCAGCCCTTTTTAATAAACAATGCATAGCTTTTGTCTATTTTTGCATTACTCTTTTTTTACAAATATATGTTCCTTAACGACATGTTGCACCCGTACAGTTTGGTACGGCCAAAATACGCTAGGGGCTTTAGTACCCCTCAATATGGTGTGAGAAGTCCAAACACTTTAACAAGTGTGGCACCCCGAACTTATAGCATTATATGCATCGGCTCCGAATCATGTCTTGGGTCAATAGTTGGGTTTGCACGGCTCCTATGTTTTGGTGCCTTACGTTCCGCTATGTTGGCTAAGGTAGCACTAGGAGAACTACTGCGATTGTGCCCCAGTTGAGCTGGGTCGAGCACCTCAGTAGAGAAAGCTAAAACTGACTGTCATGATGAAGCGAGAGCTGGTCGCTGTTCGAGAGGTTTTTCGAGTCCCTAAAGACTTATGCCGCTTAGAGCGAGGAGTTGGCTCTGTCCGTCCAAGGCGTGGATAGCGTCCCGAACTCGGTCTTCTGAATACCAGGGGCTTCGACAAAATTTAAAATTATAGAATTCTATGGCTAAGTGAGAGTGTTCATGCATTATAGCCCGATTGCCTTGTTCGTTGTGCTGAGCGCCTCCCTCGAAGGACCCAAACATGGGAAAAAGAGCGCTCGGGTTATCCCCGAACACCCCAACATTAGCGGCACGGGGGCAGAAGCCGACAACTCGCCATCTCTCAGAATTGATAAACAGCCGCGCAGAAGGTAATATTTTAAATTCCAACAGCATTGCTTAGCGCATAAGAACAAGTTTTCAGCGCACAAGACAAAACGAGCGAGTTTTACTCAAAAATTACATCCCTGGAACATTCATCCGCCGTAAGGCAGGCACCCTTCAGAACATCCTTATAATAATTCTCGGGCTTACGATGCTCTTTCGCCGGCGGTGGCCTGTCCTTCACAAGCTTCTTAGCATCCATGTTGCCCCAGTGCACCTTAGCATGGGCAAGGGCCCTACGGGCACCTTCAATGCTGACAGAGCGCTTGATGACTTCGAGCCTTGGACAGGCCCCCACCAGCCGCCGCACAAGCCTGAAATAGCTCCCAAGCAGAGCCTCTCCAGGCCACAGCCGAACTATGAGGCCCTTCATGGCCTGTTCGGCCGCCTTGTGCAGCTCGACCAGTTGCTTCAGCTGGTCTCTCAGGGGCACGGGGTGTCCGGCCTCAGCATACTGAGACCAAAACACCTTCTCTATTGAGCTGCCCTCCTCGGCTCGATAGAATGCGGCGGCATCGGACACGCTACGGGGAAGATCTGCGAATGCTCCTGGAGAGCTCCGGATTCGGGTAAGTAACAAGTAACTCACGTTTATGTGTTTGCTTTGCATAAAGAATGCCTTACCCACCGCTATCTTTTCACCGCATCCAACTCCTGGAGGGTCTTCTGGGATTCGGCCTTGGCAGACTTGGCATTTTTAATAGCCACCGCGAGCTCGGATGCTCGCGTCTTTGAGTCAAGTTCCAAACTCTCATGTTTTTTCATGAGAGCCTGGAGCTCTTGCCGCACCTTGCCAACCTGGGCCTCATACTTCCCCCGCTCGGTGTGCTCCATGGCCGCCGTCTTCTCGGCCTCGAACAACGCTTTCTTAAGGGTCGCCACCTCAGACGTGGCCCCTACAATAGCCACGATAATCCTGTCATTTTTTGCAATTGCACTTTATATATATATATATATATATATATATATATAAACAAGGTATTTCTTACCTTCCTTGTCCTAGAGCTACTTCTTGGCACGCCCAAGCTCTTGCTCGGACTGGTCAAGATTTTGCTTTAGCGTGTCCACTTCCGCAGTTAGTGCGGCGGACGCCAGCAGAGAAGCCTGCATACACATATTAACTCCTTTTTGTTAGACTCCTGCGAATTTTATTTGATCCTCTATTCGGCTTTTCTTCCCGAATGCCAAACAGAGCATCAGGGGCTACTGTCTATGCGGTAATATTATTTACACATTCTTTACTCCTCAAAGCCTGTTAAAAGGCTAGCACAAGCTTCAGTCAGTCCGCTCTTGGCGGACTGAACCTTCTGGACCACCGCATTCATAATGGTGCAGTGCTCCTCGTCAATGGAGGCGCCTTTGAGCACCTCCAACAGATTGTCCGGCGCCTCCGATTGGACGGGGGTCACCGGCACGGTGGGCTTGCCCCTCTTGGAAGGAGGTCACCCGCCGGACTCTGGAACCTTTGAAGGTTCCGGGGCGGTGTCCGGCCTAGAGGCGGACTTGGAACCCTGGGGGGGTTTATCCCCTTTACTCCTGGAGTCCGGGAGGTCGCCTTGCGGCGCCTCCAGGACCACCTCCTCCCGTCTTGGAACCTGGTGGGACAACACTTCGGCATCGTCCATAGGGCAGGGGAGGTAGCCGTCGGAAGTGAATTCACATCCGACGAGTCCAGTGAACCACTCAACGGCGCGTCGAGCTGGTCTTTGGGTGGGCTGCATAATCATATATGACATAAGGGAAAGCTATGCAATAAAGGAATACTATGAATTACTCTGGTATCCGGATACTTACGATTTCGCCAGGGGCTTGGCCCTGAGCGGCCACTCCTCTACGCCGTCGTCGGTGTTGGTGGAGTAGTCGGGAGGAAGGGTTTTCCCCTTCTTGGACCCTTCGGCCTCCCCAGAGAGGGCGGCCTTCCTTTTCTTATCTCCCCCCGCTGGAGGGGGAGAGGTCTCTTCTTCCTCCTCCTCGTCTTCACGGGAGGAATGCGCCTTGGAGCCGTCGGATGATGAAACCGACACCTCCTGGCGTCGGCACTTTTTCGAGTCCCCGTGGCCTTCTTCGTGGCCTTCTTCTCCGGCACCACATAGGGTGCCGGAACCAGCAGCTTCGCCAAGCGGGCATCGGCTGGGTCTTCGGGCAAAGGAGCCGGACAGTCGATCTGTCCGGACTTCGCCTGCCAATCCTGTCAAAGGTAAGGGAGCTTAGATCCCGCATAGAGTTAAACTATGAAAAACTAATACCCTGTAAAAGGCACAAACAACTTACCACGCCAGCTTGACGCTGCGCGCTGAATCCGCGATCCTCGGTAGCTGATGCGGGAGCCTCGGCGCCCTTGAAAAGCACCTTCCAGGCATCTTCATACATCGTGTCGAAGAGCCTTCTCGGAGTTCGATGCTGCGCCGGGTTGAACTCCCACAGATTGAAGGCCCGTTGTTGACACGGGAGGATCCGGCGGATGAGCATAACCTGGACTATGTTGACAAGCTTGAGCTTCTTGTCCACCAGGGTTTGGATGCATGTTTGCAGTCCAGTCACCTCTCCTTTGCTGCTCCACGACAGGCCCGTCTCTTTCCAGGACGTGAGCCGCATTGGGGGTCCGGACCGGAACTCGGGGGCTGCGACCCACTCAGGGTCGCGCGGCTTGGTGATGTAAAACAACCCCGATTGCCACCCCTTCAGGGTCTCCACAAAGGATCCCTCGAGCCATAAAACGTTGGGCATCTTGCCCACCATGGCGCCTCCGCACTCCGCCTGGTTTCTGCGCACCACCTTCTGCTTGACATTGAAAGTCTTGAGCCATAGGCCAAAATGGGGGCGGATGCGGAGGAAAGCCTCGCACACGACGATAAACACCGAGATGTTGAGGATGAAGTTCGGGGCTAGATCATGGAAATCCAGGCCATAGTAGAACATGAGTCCCCGAACGAATGGGTGGATAGGAAAGCCCAGTCCGCGGAGGAAGTGGGGAAGGAACACTACCCTCTCATGGGGCCATGGGGTGTGGAGGAGCTGCCCCTCTTTGGGAAGCCGGTACACGATGTTGTTAGACAAGTATCCGGCCTTCCTCTGTTTTTTGATGTGTTCCTCCGTGACGGAGGAGACCATCCACTTGCCTCCCGCTCCGGACATGGCTGGAGAAGGTTGAGGTGGGGAGTGTGGACTTGGGCGCTGGAGCTCGAGTGCGCGATAATGAATAGGCAGAGTAGGAAGAAGGCGTAGGTGAAAAGGTGGATTCTTATCCCCTTATATGGGTGGACACAACTACGTGTCCCCACCAGCCTGGTAAAACTCGCTTATCTCCCAGCGCCGTAATCAATGGCACAGTTGGGTTACCCACGCCCATATTGATGAGAATCCCGGAATAAGGGGACATGATCTCTGCTTTGACGACACGTGCCAAGGAAACTGCCTCGCATGACACGCTGAGGTGGGACAATGAAACGATTCAAATAAAGGCTTGATCGTGGCGATGACACACTACGGAATACGTCAGCAGATTAGATTTGTGTAAATATAATTCTCTCTGTGGCAATATGTGGAAACTTATTTTGCAGAGCCGGACACTATCTTTGTGTTCAAAATCTTCTATGAAGTACTTGGAGGAGGAACCCGCCTTGCAATGCCGAAGACAATCTGCGCGCCGGACTCATCGTCATTTAAGCCTGGTTCAGGGGCTACTGAGGGAGTCCTGGATTAGGGGGTGTCCGGATGGCCGGACTATACCTTCAGCCGGACTCCTGGACTATGAAGATACAAGATTGAAGACTTCGTCCTGTGTCCGGGAGGGACTTTCCTTGGCGTGGAAGGCAAGCTTGGCGATACGGATATATGGATCTCCTACCATTGTAACCGACTTTGTGTAACCCTAACCCTCTCCGGTGTCTATATAAACCGGAGGGTTTTAGTCCTTAGGACAACTTACAGAACAACAATCATACCATAGGCTAGCTTCTAGGGTTTAGCCTCTCCGATCTCGTGGTAGATCTACTCTTGTACTACCCATATCATCAATATTAATCAAGCAGGACGTAGGGTTTTACCTCCATCAAGAGGGCCCGAACCTGGGTAAAACTTCATGTCCCTTGCCTCCTGTTACCATCCGGCCTAGCCGCATAGTTCGGGACCCCCTACCCGAGATCCTCTGGTTTTGACACCGACAACATTCCTAGAAGCTCTTCTGGAAAGACGTCTTGATATTCGCAAACGACTGGAATCTGAGAGATGGCATCCAACTCTCCCTTCTCATTGAGAGAAAACAGTCGAATGGTATCGTCACGAGCGGCAAACACAATCACATCCTCAGATGAGTTTGTCAATTGAATCTGCCTGGCAGCACAATCAAGTTGAGCCTTGTGCTTAGAAAGCCAGTCCATGCCGAGAATTAGATCAATATCCGAGTTACCAAGAACCACTGGAGAGGACAGAAATTTATAGTCTCCAAACTGAACAGAGACATCGGGAGCAACCAAACTAGAAGTCATAAGCTTTCCGGGAGAAACAACTTGCATGACTTTGGAGAAAACCTCTTTGTCAACATTGTGCTTCAATACAAAAGGGGATGACATGAAAGAATGCGATGCACCAGTATCAAAAAGAACTCTTGCAGGAATATCATTAACAGGAAGGTTACCCATGATCACTTCTGACGAGTCCTCTGCCTGAGTTGCGTTCATCATGTTGACCTTTGCAAACTTGGGATTATGCTTGACCACTACATTGCTAGCAGATCTCACAGGAGGAGGAGGAGGAAGACGCCTCTGGTTGAAGCATTTGTTTGCATAGTGACCCTTTTGCTGACACTTGTTGCACGTAACCTCTGAAAGCAGACGGTGATACGGAGCACTTAACCTTGGAGCATGAGACGAAGTCTTGTTCTAAAAGCCTGGGTTGGGTGGGTGGAAAGATCCATTGCCACATTTTCTCTTCTGCTGAGAAGGCTGGCGGAACGGAGGAGGAGGAGGCAACCAATACTTTTGCTGCTTAGCTGCCACTTGAGTTGAGGAAGAAGGAGTTGCATCCCTGACTCTCTTCTTGGAAGCATCGCACTTGAGCTGGGCAGTCTCTTGCTTTAGTGCCATATTGTAGAACTCATCATACTTTTTCGGCTCAAAAAGCACAAGAGCTAGTTGCAGATCTTCTCTGAGGCCACCTCTGAACTGATAAATCATGCTCTTCTCGTCAGGGACGTCTTGCTTGCCGAAACAAGCGAGCCTCTAGAACACGATGTTGTATTTGCAAATAGACAAGCTGCCTTGCTTCAGATTGCAGAACTCCTCATGCTTGCTCTCAACAACACTCTGAGGAATGTGGTGAGCTCTGAAGTCTTGGCGGAAATCATCCCAGGTAATCACACGACCTCCTCTGGAATCTTTGTATTGCTGATACCACTCAGCAGCTTAGTCTTTGAGTTGGAACGAAGCAAACTTGACAAAGTCCTCATGCCTGATGTTGCTGCACTCAAAATGTTTGCAGATATCCACGAGCCAATCATCAGCGTCTGTGGCCTCGACACAGTTACTGAAGGTCTTTGGCTGGTTTGCGAGGAACTGGTTGAGTGTAGGAAACTGAGTTTGATTGTTGCCATTGCCTTGATTTCCTTGGTTGCGCTCTTGCAAGAGTTGCATAATCAGCTGCGTGTTGGCGTTGGTAGCGGCCATCACAGCTTGCCATGCCTTCGGAGGTGGGGGTGGAGGTGGTGGTGGTCATGGTTCCGGATTCTGATGCGTTGGAGGAGCCATCCTGAAGAGGGTGACATCCGTTTGCATCTTGAAAGACATATATTCAAGCTGAATCAAAAGGATCGTAATTGCAACATATAGTCTTAACATTCGAACAAGAATGAACGAATGAATTCCAAATTAAATGGTCACACTTCCATAAATTGAGAAGCCACTTAGATAGAGGTAGATGAATAATAAAACAACAAGGTACAGACATGAACAAATACTTGGTAAGGATTACCCAATCACAAACCAAATATCCACGGAAGAAATACTAGAGCTACATGAAACTCCCAAAATTTTCTGGTTATGCAATCAGGTGTTGGGGATACAGGGTAAGCATAATATCTCACCCAAAACTAGCAAATCATACATCCAGCTGTATCCATCCTTCAACACATAACCAAGAAACCTTCAGAAATCATTTACCTCAACCTTCGAAAAGCATCCGTTATACGAGTTATGGCAATACTCCCGAACTCCCGCCCCAATACTGGGTGGCGTCGAGGTTATCTCACCAACAACTGCATAAAAGATATTTTCGATGTCGGCGAAACTCAGGTATTCCAGAGCTGCAACGATAAAATTGTGACGACAACACCTCGGAGGTCAACTCTCAGGGACACTGCCACAACCCCTAAATTTCAGGAGGCACCAAGAACAATGTTCTTGTCACAAAACCATCGAAACGATTCCAAGATACCCGCGTGATCCTAAAAAAGTTTTTAGTGAAATTTGAGAAGAGAGGAGTCAAAACTCTACGTCAGGATGCCGCACCAGAGTGACGAAGGGACTGAGGAGTAAAAAGAATCCTACTCTTTGATATATATATAATCCTAAAAGACTCAAAAACATTTTTTCTAGACTCAACAACGCCAGCGATTCGATCAAGCAGGGGGGTCCTAAGTCGGGGATGGCTCTGATTACCAACATGTAACACCCACGATGCGGCTATATCTTCCACGTGTCGGAGCACAACTTAGAGGCATAACCGCATTGTAGGCAACATCGCAAGAGGGGTAATCTTTACACATCCCATGTACTGAAGAAGAAAGAGGTACGGAGTTGGCTTACAATCGCCACTTCACACAATACATAAATATAGCATTACAATCATCAAGATACAATCAAGGTCCGACTACGGAACCAAAATAAAGACAACCCCAAATGCATAAGATCCCCAATCGCCCCAACTGGGCTCCACTACTGATCGTCTGGAAAGGAAACGTAGTATCGTCCTGAGTCCTCATTGAACTCCCACTTGAGTTCAGTCGCATCTCCTGGAATGGTATCATCGGCACCTGCATGTGGTTTTGGAAGTAAAATTTGAGTCACGGGGACTCAGCAATCTCACACCCTCGCGATCAAGACAACTTAAGCTTATGGGTAGGGAAAAGGTATGAGGTGGAGCTGTTGCAAGCACTAGCATATATGGTGGCTAAATGAAGGAAATATGTCCTAGAGGCAATAATAAAGTTATTATTTATTTCCTTATATCATGATAAATGTTTATTATTCATGCTAGAATTGTATTAACCGGAAACATAATACATGTATGAATAAATAGACAAACAGAGTGTCACTAGTATGCCTCTACTTGACTAGCTCGTTGATCAAACATGGTTATGTTTCCTAACCATAGACATGGGTTTTCATTTGATAAATTGGATCACATCATCAGGAGAATGATATGATTGACTTGACCCATTCCGTTAGCATAGCACTTGATCGTGTAGTTTGTTGCTATTGCTTTCTTCATGACTTATACATATTCCTATGACTATGAGATTATGCAACTCCCGTTTACCAGAGGAACACTTTGTGTGCTACCAAACGTCACAACGTAACTGGGTGATTATAAAGGTGCTCTACAGGTGTCTCCAAAGGTACTTGTTGGGTGGCGTATTTCGAGATTAGGATTTGTCACTCCGATTGTCAGCGAGGTATCTCTGGGCCCTCTTGGTAATGCACATCACTTAAGCCTTGCAAGCATTCCAACTAATGAGTTAGTTGCAGGATGATGTATTACAGAACGAGTAAAGAGACTTGCCGGTAACGAGATTGAACTAGGTATTGAGATACCGACGGTCGAATCTCGGGCAAGTAACATACCGATGACAAAGGGAACAACGTATGTTGTTATGCGGTCTGACCGATAAAGATCTTCATAGAATATGTGGGAGCCAATATGAGCATCCAGGTTCCGCTATTGGTTATTGACCGGAGACGTGTCTCGATCATGTCTACATTGTTCTCGAACCCGTAGGGTCTGCACGCTTATGGTTTCGATGACAGTTATATTATGAGTTTATGAGTTTTGATTTACCGAAGGAGTTCGGAGTCCCGGATGAGAATGGGGACATGACGAGGAGCCTCGAAATGGTCGAGACGTAAAGATCGATATATTGGACAACTATATTTGGACATCGGAAAGGTTCTGAGTGATTCAGGTATTTTTCGGAGTACCGGAGAGTTATGGGAATTCGCCGGGAAGTATATGGGCCTTATTGGGCCATACGGGAATAGAGGAGGCAGGCCAAAAGGAAGGAGGCGCGCGCCCCCCCTCTGGTCTGAATTGGACAAGGGGTGCAGCCAACTTATCCTTGTTCCTCTCCCCCTCTTTCCTTCGCTCCTACTCCAACAAGGGACGGAGGAGTCCTACTCCTGGTGGGAGTAGGACCCCCCCCCCTTTGCGCGCCCTCCTCCTAGGCCGGCCGCCTCCCTCCCTTACTCCTTTATATACGGGGGCAGGCGGCACCCCATAGACACAACAATTGATCATTGATCTCTTAGCCGTGTGTGGTGCCCCCCTCCACCATAATCCTCGATAATATTGTAGCGGTGCTTAGGCGAAGCCCTGCGACGGTAGAACATCAAGATCGTCACCACGCCGTCGTGCTGACAGAACTCTTCCCCGACATTCTGCTGGATCGGAGTCCGGGGATCATCATCGAGCTGAACGTGTGCTAGAACTCGGAGGTGTCGTAGTTTCGGTGCTTGATCGGTCGGGCCGTGAAGACGTATGACTACATCAACCGCGTTGTTATAACACTTCCGCTTCCGGTCTACGAGGGTACGTAGACAACACTCTCCCCTCTCGTTGCTATGCATCACCATGATCTTGCGTGTGCGTAGGATTTTTTTTGAAATTGCTACGTTCCCCAACAGTGGCATCTGAGCCTGGTTTTATGCGTTGATGTAATATGCACAAGTAGAACACAATTGAGTTGTGGGAGATACAAGTCATACTGCTTACCAGCATGTCACACTTTGGTTCGGCGGTATTGTTGGATGAAGCGGCCGGACCGACATTACGCGTACGCTTACGCGAGACTGGTTCTACCGATGTGCTTTGCACACAAGTGGCTGGCGGGTGTCAGTTTCTCCAACTTTGGTTGAACCGAGTGTGGCTACGCCCGGTCCTTGCGAAGGTTAAAACAACACCAACTTGACAAACTATCGTTGTGGTTTTGATGCGTAGGTAAGAACGGTTCTTGCTCAGCCCGTAGTAGCCACGTAAAACTTGCAGCAACAAAGTAGAGGACGTCTAACTTGTTTTTGCAGGGTATGTTGTGATGTGATATGGTCAAGACGTGATGAGATATAAGTTGTTGTAGAATATGATCATGTTTTGTTGAAGTTATCGGCAACTGGCAGAAGCCTTATGGTTGTCTCTTTAGTGCATAATATGCAAGCGCCAAATAATTGCTTTATTTTATCGCTATGCGATAGCAATAGTTGCAAGAGCAATAGTTGGCGAGACGACCATGTGACGACACATTGATATAGATCAAGATGATGGAGATCATGGTGTCATGCCAGTGACGATGAAAATCATGACGATGCTTTGGAGACGGAAATCAAAGGCACAAGATGATGATGGCCATATCATGTCACATATTTTGATTGCATGTGATGTTTATCTTTTATACATCTTATTTTGCTTAGTTCGGCGGTAGCATTATAAGATGATCTCTCACCAAATTTCAAGATAAAAGTGTTCTCCCTGAGTATGCACCGTTGCCAAAGTTCGTCGTGCCCAGACACCACGTGACGATCGGGTGTGATAAGCTCTACGTCCATCTACAACGGGTGCAAGCCAGTTTTGCACACGCAGAATACTCAGGTTAAACTTGACGAGCCTAGCATATGCATATATGGCCTCGGAACACTGAGACCGAAAGGTCGAGCGTGAATCATATAGTAGATATGATCAACATAATGATGTTCACCATTGAAAGCTACTCCATTTCACGTGATGATCGGTTATGGTTTAGTTGATTTGGATCACGTGATCACTTAGATGATTAGAGGGATGTCTATCTAAGTGGGAGTTCTTAAGTAATATGATTAATTGAACTTTAATTTATCATGAACTTAGTCCTGGTAGTATTAGCATATCTATGTTGTAGATCAATAGCTCACGATGTTGCTCCCCGTTTAATTTTTATATGTTCCTAGAGAAAACTAAGTTGAAAAATGTTAGTAGCAATGATGCGGATTGGATCCGTGATCTGAGGATTATCCTCATTGCTGCACAGAAGAATTATGTCCTTGATGCACCGCTAGGTGTCAGACCTATTGCAGAGCAGATGCAGACGTTCTGAACATTTGGCTAGCTCAATATGATGACTACTTGATAGTTTAGTGCACCATGCTTAACGGCTTAGAATCGGGACTTCAAAGACATTTTGAACGTCATGGAACATATGAGATGTTCCAGGAGTTGAAGTTAATATTTCAAGCAAATAGCCGAGTTGAGAGATATGAAGTCTCCAACAAGTTCTATAGCTAAAAGATGGAGGAGAATAGCTCAAGCAGTAAGCATGTGCTCAGATTGTCTGGATACTACAATCGATTGAATCAAGTGGGAGTTAATCTTCCAGATAAAATAGTGATTGACAGAATTCTCTAGTCACCATCACCAAGTTAATAGAACTTCGTGATGAACTATAATATGCAAGGGATAACGGAAACGATTCCCAAGCTCTTCGTGATGCTGAAATCGACGAAGGTAGAAATCAAGAAAAGCATCAAGTGTTGATGGTAAACAAAAACCACTAGTTTCAAGAAAAGGGACAAAGGGAAGAAAGGGGAACTTCAAGAAGAACGGCAAGCAAGTTGCTGCTCAAGTGAAAAACCCAAGTCTGGACCTAAGCCTGAAACTGAGTGCTTCTACTGCAAAGGGACTGGTCATTGGAAGCGGAATTGCCCCAAGTATTTGGCGGATAAGAAGGATGGCGAGGAGAACAAAGGTATATTTGATATACAGATTATTGATGTGCATTTTACTAGTGTTCGTAGCAACCCCCCGGTATTTGATACTGGTTCAGTTGCTAATAGTAGTAACTCGAAACAGGAGTTGCAGAATGAACAGAGACTAGTTAAGGGTGAAGTGATGATGTGTGTTGGAAGTGGTTCCAAGATTGATATGATCATCATCGCAGACTCCCTATACTTTCGAGATTAGTGTTGAACCTAAATAAGTGTTATTTGGTGTTTGCATTGAGCATGAATATGATTTGATCGTGTTTATTGCAATACGGTTATTCATTTAAGTAAGAGAATAAATTGTTGTTCTGTTTACATATATGGTTACACACCCAATGAAAATGGTTCGTTGGATCTCGATCATAGTAATACACATATTCATAATATTGAAACCAAAAGATGCAAAGTTAATAATGATAGTGCAACTTATTTGTGGCACTGCCGTTTAGGTCATATTGGTGTAAAGCGCATGAAGAAAATCCATGTTGATGGGCTTTTGGAATCACTTGATTATGAATCAGTTGATGCTTGCGAACCGTGCCTCATGGGCAAGATGACTAAGACTCCGTTCTCCGAAACAATGGAGCAAGCAACTGACTTATTGGAAATAATACATACTGATGTATGCAGTCCGATGAATGTTGAGGCTTGCGGCGGGTATCGTTATTTTCTGACCTTCACAGATGATTTGAGCAGATATGGGTATATCTACTTGATGATACACAAGTCTGAAATATTTGAAAAGTTCAAAGAATTTCAGAGTGAAGTGGAGAATCATTGTAACAAAAATAAAAGTTTCTACGATATGATTGCAGAAGTAAAATATTTGAGTTACGAGTTTGGCCTTCAGTTAAAATAATGCGAAATAGTTTCACTACTCACGCCACCTGGAACACCACAGTGCAATGGTGTGTCCGAACGTCGTAACCGTGCTTTATTAGATATGGTGCGATCTATGATGTCTCTTACAAATTACCACTATCGTTTTGGGGTTTTGCATTAGAGACAGCTACATTCACGTTAAATAGGGCACCATCTAAATCCGTTGAGACGACACCGTATGAACTGTGGTTTGGCGAGAAACCTAAGCTGTCGTTTCTTAAAGTTTGGGACTGCGATGCTTATGTGAAAAAGTTTCAACATGATAAACTCGAACCCAAATCGGAGAAGTAAATCTTCATAGGATACCCAAAAGAAAATGTTGGGTACACCTTCTATCACAGATCCGGAGGCAAGATATTCATTGCTGAGAATGGATCCTTTCTAGAGAAGGAGTTTCTCTCGAAATAAGTGAGTGGGAGAAAAGTAGAACTTGATGAGGTAACTGTACCTGCTCCCTTATTGGAAAGTAGTTCATCACAGAAATCTTTTCCTGTGACTACTACAACAATTAGTGAGGAAGCTAATGATGATGATCATGTAACTTCAGATCAAGTTACTACCGAACCTCGTAGGTAAACCAGAGTGAGATCCGCACCAGAGTGGTACGGTAATCCTATTCTGGAGGTCATGTTACTTGACCATGATGAGCCTACAAACTATGAGGAAGTGATGATGAGCCCAGATTCCGCAAAATGGCTTGAGGCCATGAAATCTGAGATGAGATCCATGTATGAGAACAAAGTATGGACTTTGATTGACTTGCCCATTGATCGACGAGCCATTGCGATTAAATGGATCTTCAAGAGGAAGACGAACGCTGATAGTAGTGTTACTATCTACAAAGCTAGAATTGTCACAAAAAGGTTTTCGACAAGTTCAAGGTGTTGACTACGATGAGAGTTTCTCACTCGTATCTATGCTTAAGTCTGTCCGAATCATGTTAGCAATTGCCACATTTTATGAAATCTGGCAAATGGATAAACAAAACTACATTCCTTAATGGATTTATTAAAGAAGAGTTGTATATGATGCAACCAGAAGGTTTTGTCAATCCTAAAGGTACTAACAAAATATGCAAGCTCCAGCGATCCATCTATGGATTGGTGCAAGCATCTCGGAGTTGGAATATACGCTTTGATAAGTTGATCAAAGCATATAGTTTTATACAGACTTGCGGTGAAGCCTGTATTTACAAGAAAGTGAGTGGGAGCATTACAACATTTCTGATAAGTATATGTGAATGACATATTGTTGATCGGAGATAATGTAGAATTATTCTACAAAGCATAAAGGAATGTTTGAAAGGAGTTTTTCAAAGAAAGACCTTGGTGAAGCTGCTTAGATATTGAGCATCAAGATCTATAGAGATAGATCAAGATGCTTGATAAGTTTTTCAATGAGTACATACCTTGACAAATTTTTGAAGTAGTTCAAAATGGAACAGTCAAAAAGGAGTTCTTGCCTGTGTTACAAGGTGTGAAGTTGAGTAAGACTCAAAACCCGACCACAACAGAAGATAGAGAGATAATGAAAGTCATTCCCTATGTCTCAGCCATAGGTTCTATAAAGTATGCCATGCTGTGTACCAGACTTATTGTATACCCTGCCCTGAGTTTGGCAAGGGAGTACAATAGTGATCTAGGAGTAGATCACTGGACATTGGTCAAAATTATCCTTAGTGGAATAAGGATATGTTTCTCGATTATGGAGGTGACAAAAGGTTCGTCGTAAAGGGTTACGTCGATGCAAGTTTTGACACTGATCCAGATGACTCTAAGTCTCAATCTGGATACATATTGAAACTGGGAGCAATTAGCTAGAGTAGCTCCATGCAGAGCATTGTTGACATAGAAATTTGCAAAATACGTACGGATCTGAATGTGGCAGACCCGTTGACTAAACTTCTCTCACAAGAAAAACATGATCACACCTTAGTACTCTTTGGGTGTTAATCACATAGCGATGTGAACTAGATTATTGACTCTAGTAAACCCTTTGGATGTTGGTCACATGTCGATGTGAACTTTGGGTGTTAATCACATGGTGATGTGAACTATTGGTATTAAATCACATGGCGATGTGAACTAGATTATTGACTCTAGTGCAAGTGGGAGACTGAAGGAAATATGCCCTAGAGGCAATAATAAAGTTATTATTTATTTCCTTATATCATGATAATGTTGGGGAACATAGTAATTTCAAAATTTTCCTATGCACACGGAAGATCATGGTGATGCATAGCAACAAGAGGAAGCGTTAGCACAACGCGGTTGATGTAGTCGTACGTCTTCACGGCCCAACCGATCAATCACCAAAACTACGACACCTCCGAGTTCTAGCACACATTCAGCTCGATGAAGATCCCCGGACTCCCATCCAGCAGAATGTCGGGGAAGAGTTCCGTCAGCACGACGGCGTGGTGACGATCTTGATGTTCTACCGTCGCAGGGCTTCGCCTAAGCACCACTACAATATTATCGAGGATTATGGTGAAGGGGGCACCGCACATGGCTAAGAGATCAATGATCAATTGTTGTGTCTTTGGGGTGCCCCCCTGCACCCGTATATAAAGGAGCAAGGGAGGAGGAGGCCGGCCCTAGGAGGGGGTGCGCCAAGTGTGGAGTCCTACTAGGACTCCCTAGTCCTAGTAGGATTCCACCTCCCATATGGAATAGGAAAAGAGGAAGGCAAAAGGAGAAGGAAGGAAGGGGGTGCCCCTTCCCTAGTCCAATTCGCACCAGACCAAGGGGAGGGGTGCGGCCACCCTTGAGGCCCTTTTCCTTCTCTCCCGTATGGCCCAATAAGGCCCAATACGTATTCCCCTAACTCTCCGGTACTCCGAAAAATACCCGAATCACTCGGAACCTTTCTGATGTCCGAATATAGTCGTCCAATATATCGATCTTTACGTCTCGACCATTTCGAGACTCCTCGTCATGTCCCCGATCTCATCCGGGACTCCGAACTCCTTCGGTACATCAAAACTCATAAACTCATAATATAACTGTCATCGAAACCTTAAGCTTGCAGACCCTACGGGTTCGAGAACAATGTAGACATGACCGAGACACGTCTCCGGTCAATAACCAATAGCGGAACCTGTATGCTCATATTGGCTCCCACATATTCTACGAAGATCTTTATCGGTCAGACCGCATAACAACATACATTGTTCCCTTTGTCATCGGTATGTTACTTGTCCGAGATTCGATCGTCGGTATCTCAATACCTAGTTCAATCTCATTACCGACAAGTCTCTTTACTCGTTCCATAATACATCATCCTGCAACTAACTCATTAGTTGCATTGCTTGCAAGGCTTAAGTGATGTGCATTACCGAGAGGGCCCAAAGATACCTCTCCGACAATCGGAGTGACAAATCCTAATCTCGAAATACGCCAACCCAACAAGTACCTTCGGAGACACCTGTAGAGCACCTTTATAATCACCCAGTTACGTTGTGACGTTTGGTGGCACACAAAGTGTTCCTCCGGTAAATGGGAGTTGCATAATCTCATAGTCATAGGAACATGTATAAGTCATGAAGAAAGCAATAGCAACAAACTAAACGATCAAGTGCTATGCTAACAGAATGGGTCAAGTCAATCACATCATTCTCCTAATGATGTGATCCTGTTAATCAAATGACAACTCATGTCTATGGTTAGGAAACATAACCATCTTTGATCAACGAGCTAGTCAAGTAGAGGCATACTAGTGACACTCTGTTTGTCTATGTATTCACACATGTATTATGTTTCCGGTTAATACAATTCGAGCATGAATACTAAACATTTATCATGATATAAGGAAATAAATAATAACATTATTATTGCCTCTAGGGAATATTTCCTTCAGATAAATGTTTATTATTCATTCTAGAATTGTATTAACCGGAAACATAATACATGTGTGAATACATAGACAAACAGAGTGTCATTAGTATGCCTCTACTTGACTAGCTTGTTGATCAAAGATGGTTAGGTTTCCTAACCATAGACATGAGTTGTCATTTGATTAACGGGATCACGTCATTAGGAGAATGATGTGATTGACTTGACCCATTCCGTTAGCATAGAACTTGATCGTTTAGTTTGTTGCTATTGCTTTCTTCATGACTTATACATGTTCCTATGACTATGCGATTATGCAACTCCCGTTTACCGGAGGAACACTTTGTGTGCTACCAAAAGTCACAACGTAACTAGCTGATTATAAAGGTGCTCTATAGGTGTTTCCAAAGGTACTTGTTGGGTTGGCGTATTTCGAGATTAGGATTTGTCATTCCGATTGTCGGAGAGGTATCTCTGGGCCCTCTCGGTAATGCACATCACTTAAGCCTTGAAAGCATTGCAACTAATGAGTTACTTGCAGGATGATGTATTACGGAACGAGTAAAGAGACTTGCCGGTAACGAGATTGAACTAGGTATTGAGATACCGATGATCGAATCTCGGGCAAGTAATATACCGATGACAAAGGGAACAACGTATGTTGTTATGCGGTCTGACCAATAAAGATCTTCGTAGAATATGTGGGAGCCAATATGAGCATCCATGTTCCGCTATTGGTTATTGACCGGAGACGTGTCTCGGTCATGTCTACATTGTTCTCGAACCCGTAGGGTCCGCACGCTTAAGGTTTCGATGATAGTTATATTATGAGTTTATGAGTTTTGATGTACCGAAGGAGTTCGGAGACCCGCATGAGATCGGGGACATGACGAGGAGTCTCGAAATGGTCGATACGTAAAGATCGATATATTGGACGACTATATTCGGACATCAGAAAGGTTCCGAGTAATTCGGGTATTTTTCGGAGTACCGGAGAGTTACGGAATTCGCCTGGGAGTATATGGGCCTTATTGGGCCATACGGGAATAGAGGAGAGAGGCCAAAAGGAAGGAGGCGCGCGCCCCCCCTCTGGTCCGAATTGGACAAGGGGTGCAGCCCACTTTTCCTTGTTCCTCTCCCCCTCTTTCCTTCTCTCCTACTCCAACAAGGGAAGGGGGAGTCCTACTCCCGGTGGGAGTAGGACTCCCCCCTTGGCGCGCCCTCCACCTAGGCCCATCGCCTCCCTCCCTTACTCCTTTATATACAGGGGCAGGGGGGCACCCCATAGACACAACAATTGATCATTGATCTCTTAGCCGTGTGCGGTGCCCCCCTCCATCATAATCCTCGATAATATTGTAGCGGTGCTTAGGCGAAGCCCTGCGACGGTAGAACATCAAGATCGTCACCACGCCGTCGTGCTGACGGAACTCTTCCCCAACATTCTGCTGGATCGGAGTCCGGGGATCGTCATCGAGCTGAACGTGTGCTAGAACTCGGAGGTGCCATAGTTTCGGTGCTTGATCGGTCGGGCCGTGAAGACGTACGACTACATCAACCGCGTTGTTATAACACTTCCGCTTCCGGTTTACGAGTGTACGTAGACAACACTCTCCCCTCTCGTTGCTATGCATCACCATGATCTTGCATGTGCGTAGGAATTTTTTTGAAATTGCTACGTTCCCCAACACTAACTTACGCAAATGAGAGCGAGAAGAGAAGGCAAAGCACGTTCGAGAATCCATGATCAAGAAGTGATCCTAGAACTACTTAGGTTCAAGCATAACACGAGACCGTGCTCTCTTCCCGGACTCCGCCGAAAAGAGACCATCACGGCTACACACGTTGTTGATCCATTTTAATTAAGTTAAGTTTCAGGTTTTCTACAACCGGACATTAACAAATTCCCATCTGCCCATAACCGCGGGCACGACTTTCAAAAGTTCAAATCCCTAGAGGGGTGTCCCAACTTAGCCCATCACAAGCTCTCACGGTCAACGAAGGATATTCCTTCTCCCAGGACGACCCGATCAGACTCGGAATCCCGGTTACAAGACATCTCGACAAAGGTAAAACAAAACCAGCAAAGCCGCCCGATGTGCCAACAAATCCCGATAGGATTCGCACGTATCTCGTTCTCAGGGCACACAAGATGAGACATCCTACGAGTAAAACCAATCCTCAAGTTGCCCCGAGGTGCCCCGCAGTCTACTCGTTTCGGACCAACACTCAGAGCAGCACTGGCCCGGGGGGGTTAAAATAAAGATGACCCTTGAGTCCACGGAACCCAAGGGAAAAAGGCTAGGTGGCAAATGGTAAAACCAAGGTTGGGCCTTGCTGGAGGAGTTTAATTCAAGGCGAACTATCAAGGGGTTCCCATTATAACCCAACCGCGTAAGGAACGCAAAATCAAGGAACATAACGCCGGTATGACAGAAACTAGGGTGGCAAGAGTGGAACAAAACACCAGGCATAAGGCCGAGCCTTCCACCCTTTACCAAGTATATAGATGCATTAAAGTAAACAAGCTATAATAATGATATCCCAACAATAATCATGTTCCAACAAGGAACAAACTCCAATCTTCACCTGCAACTAGCAACGCTATAAGAGGGGCTGAGCAAAGCGGTAACATAGCCAAAAAACGGTTTGCTAGGACAAGGTGGGTTAGAGGTTTAACATGGCAATATGGAAGGCATGATAAAGCATGTGGTAGGTATCGCAGCATAGGCATACCAATAGAGCGAGAAACTAGCAAGCAAAGATAGAAGTGATTTCGAGGGTATGGTCATCTTGCCTGCAAAGTTCTCCGAGTTGATGTAAGCTTGATCCTCGTAAGCGTTCTCAACGGGTTCCTCGATCACGTACTCATCTCCCGGCTCTACCCAAAGCAAGAACACAAGCAAAGGGAACAACAATCAACCACAGTGCAATGCGCAAGCAACATGATGCAAAACATGGCATGATATGCGGGAAGTAATATGCAATGCATATGCGTGCCTCGGAAAGGAAAGATTGAACCAAGGCCTCAACTTGGCAAACCAAGAGTTCCTCTGGAAAGATGAGTTGATTTCGGTCGAAATCGATATAAAGATCACCGGAATCGGATGCACGGTTTGCAAATGGCAAGCAAAACCATAATGGCACAAAGCTGCGATTAACAGCACAATGCCATCTTAATGCATCAAGAGAAATAAGCTACTACACTCTAACATAGCAACAAAGCATATGGTAGTGATCCACTCAAGATGCTTGACAAAAGATGAACAATGAGCTACGGCTAAATCACAAAATAGAAGGTTCAAACAAGCATGGCAAAAGTGCAAAAGATATTAGGTTCTCAGACTTAGTGAAAATAACATGTCAGGATTTAACACCAGGAAGCAATGTTTAGAGCAAGATAACAACATGCTACATGAACATATCATGGCAAAGCAAGTCATGGAATGAAACAACTCAAACCATATAACAAAAGTCCCATACTTACCATAAGCCAAAATGGATATGAAAAAATAATGGCACCCATGTAAACATAGCAAGTTTCGTTAACAGATTCAGACTTAGCAGAAAACTGGACATGGCAAAAACAGAGTTACGTAGGCATGTTTGCGAGCTTGATGCACTCACCACAAGGCATTGCATGACAAACTAAGCATTCACCCAGCAAGAAGACATGATCAAGTAGCTAACCATGGCAAGAACCAACTCATAGCTTGCATGGATCAACTACAACAACCTCGGCAAAATTGCTTAACACGTAAACAATCTGCTAGGAACATTTTATAGCAAAAGTAGAGCAAGATTGAGTCATGCTAGGTTACTCCATAATTGCAAACAAAGACATGAATGGATAGAACATAACAATACCTCAAAATCATCCTTACTGAACATGCTCAAAAGAAGCATGGATCACTCTGTAGCAACAAGAATACATGGCATAAAAATAACATCAGGGAAAAGACTTAGAAGAATTCTAAGTCCCTGAAATCAGCAACATCATGAGAGCTACTTTGCATGCTTGTGCTAGTCACCACATTGATCACAAAAATACATGGAATACACCCATGTAAAGATGGCATGCCATAGCCCAAAACACATGTAGGGCTCAAGTTCATAGGAGGCACACATTAAACATGGAAAAAATGACAAATGTCCATAATCTGTTAAGAAACAGAAACTAACATTACATAGCACTCTTGCAACAGAATTTAGGGCATCAAGATGAACTCAAACAAGCATGCTGCAATGGAATGAAATGAAGATCACATCCATATGAACAATTCATTATATTACACGCCCAAACGGAGCTACGGATGCAGAGATACGACATGATGAAGATGCCTTGAAAATATTGAAAACTGGGGACTTAGTGGAAATAATAGACCTCTGGATCTTGGGTTACTGTAGCCAGATCTGGCGCACGTGAACCGAGGCGGCGACGCGAGCTCGCTGGAGAAGGAGGTGGCCGCCGGAGCTTCGCCGAATTCGCTCTCCGACAACAAGAGGAGCAGGGAGGCGGCGAGGAGGTGGCGTCAGTAGAGGCGGTGACCGGTGGCGGCGAGGTCGGCGGTGGCCGGTGGCGGAGCGGAGGCGGTGGTCGGTGGCGGAACGGAGAGGAGGCGGCGGTCGCCGGCGTGGGCAGAGGGCGGCGGCGCGGCGAGCTCCCAGGCGGCGCGAGGC